>NW_027411977.1:40390337-40837899 GCF_047663935.1 Musca autumnalis | reverse complement strand
GTAGTACCTGGAGCGCATGGCAACTCTCGAAGCCTTGAGCTTTTATCCTAGTCCATATTTTTGTCGGGAAGTTCATATGTCAAAAGTTTTGAAACCCCTCTATATACATACTTTTTTTTGAGAACAAAAGTATTTTCATTCACACAGGCTGAGGGTATATCTCTGTCGGCAAAGCCGACTGATACTTTTTTACTTGTTTTATTTAAATTCTATGATACTCGTCAGATCTTAGCTTGGGTTGGATGTGTTTCAACAGTAAAGACATTCTGAGCTCTAAAATGTTCCCAATTGCATTACCAAAATTGGTGGAATGCTTTTGATGTTGAAAAAGACGTTGGGATATCCCAATTTTCAAATTTTGAAATTCTATTTCCATGACAGATATTTCTGCTTCTGTTGGACATATTCCATGGAGAGTACTTGGTTGTGGTCCTGTAATGTCCATCTTCGAACTGAAACTAAGCTTGGACAAAATATTACGAAGCCTAAATTTGGACCAAATCGGTAATTAACGATGTTTTTCGGTAATTTATCGACGAATAAAAATTAGTCGTAAAGTTGTACCGATAGAAAGAGTGCTGCCAACTTTTATTTGAACTTTTCATTTATAATTTTGCGTTTTAATGTTACCGATTTTTGTCGGTAACTCAAAAAATGATTTACAGAATTCCACTACTGATCTATGTATATCTGGTAGTTATATTTGGATGTGTAAAGTATGGACCCAATCGGTCACTCCCATCATGAGTTATAGTTACGGTGACCAATATTTTTGGATGAAAATAGAGTACACATACGAGGGCTACTACATAAGTTTCTGGGCTAGAAAACAATGCCAGGCGCCATTTGCCATTTCCACTGGAAAGCGTTTTTTACAGGACTTGAAGAAAAAAAATGTATGGAGTTTACTTGAGAACATTTTCGTCCGACCATTTTTCACAATTTTCTCCGTGATGACGACACGATGAAGCAACATCCTATAGTCAGTAGTCAATAGAGTTTCGTAGTCTGAGTTGGAGTCGAGCAATTATGCTGTGGTCGGAGACTGAGTCGAAATAATAATTTGGCTCCAATTTTTTCTACATTTATCAAAAGAATTTCAAGAACTTTTTTGGTCCAATTAATACTCTGAAGCAAACTTAAAATTCCATGACAATCGAATTAGAGTTTCAACCTTAGCGTGAATTTGCAATCTGTGTCGATTTCTTTATATACGATAAGAAATGTATAAATATTTTGGAATATTTGTTTTAGATCCCAATCAATCTTGATCTAGAATAAGATCAATGATATTCCAAGAAGATAATGATCTCAATTTGCTCATATTCCCGAGCGAAAGCATGCCCACTTCAGAACCTGTTGCACAGAGTTTCAAATTTCAATTTAAACAAATAAGTTTTGTAGTTGCGTATTATATTCGACAAATGTACTTTTCAAGGAACACCTCAGAAAAGGCCAACATACGAGTATAGGAACAAAATGAAAACTTATGCCTAAATGGCTCCACTCCGAAACGTTCGTAGTCACACGTAAAAGGTTTGCCGTAAAGTAGATTGAGTTTTTGTGAAATTGATTGTAGAGGCAAATTTGTGACACTTGCCGCTAATTCTGGAAGGTGCGTCCTCATTGACCGTGCAAAACATGTGACTACTATAGCTCTGTGAAAAACTGGTTTAACCTTTAACTGTGGAGGTGGGGGTAAATTTTACCCCTTCGGTCATATTTTGTTAATTACTTTCAAATGATTTGAGCGATCGGTCTAATTTTCTCTGTATCTTCATATTTCCTTAACGTACGTAGGCAGTAATGTTTTGGTTGTCATATGACTAGCAAGTGAGGAGATATGCTTACGATGGTGTAAAAATTACCCCACGTCCAAGTTCTTGTCACTGTGGCATAGAAAATATTTTACCACCACCTCCAAACTAACGTAAGTATCCTATGTAAAAAAATGACCCCACGTCCAATACGACGAATGAATTCATGGAAAAGTTTTGACCACACGTCAAACTCGGCATATGAATTATATATTCTGCATTTTCAATTAATCAATTTTCACAGCAAATCAGTGTTCCTATAATAAGGCAATTGCTAGAAGAGGACGATAAGTTCAGCAACGTTGATGGTGATGGTCGATCCCGAATTCAACATAACCAAAGGCTACTTACGATAAATTATTACTAGGATCTTGGACAAGGACTCAATAGCCCCATCCAAAATATATCCCAGAGACTCGAAAATATATTATATATGCTTAGTAGGCATAAAAAACTACACATACCTGTTTCCAATCCAATAAAGAAATATAAATGGGTTGCAACATACCCATATGTATGTGTACAGTGTACGATCACTATGAATGATAAATCAACTATTTGGTACCCTGCAGATTTTAAACAAACGTGCGTTTTTGAATGATCTCTGTATTTTTATTAAATATGTAGGCAAGACTGTCAAAAAATGCAATTTCACGTTTTTAAGTATTGTTATATTATTTATTTCTTCTAAAAATAAAATATGTCTTTTTTGTTGGATTAAAAAAAGGTCTGAGAAGTATAGAGCCTAATTTTCTATATAAACAAAGATTGTGGTTTGATTTGATATTATTTTATTATTTGCTGACACAATATCATGCAAAAAATGCAAAATATTATAAAAAATAGAAAATATATAAAGAAATATTTAAGAATATGTATAGGGGTAAAATTTACCACCACGTCAAAAAGTACGTCCTACATTTTCACCTCCAAAGTTAAAGGTTAATGAATTCAATCGTGGTGGACGCTCGCACAACGAAGAAAGTAGTAAGGGTGGTCCAAAAACTGGCGTTGTGACAGAAAACATTGAAGATGAGTAAACTCATAATGCAAGATCGCCATGACATTTCTTTCACAGGCTTACATTCCATACTGCATGAAAATCTGGCCGTAAAAAGGGTTTCTTAGTCCCGGGCCACACTATAGTAATTTCATTAAAATTTTGATATGAAATTATGCGTCTCTAGATCGACGTCCATAGTAGAGTAAAATCATAAAAGTGCTGTAGTGGGGAATTCGATTTATGTATACCTAATTTCATGAAAATTTTTAATGAAATTCATGCTAGTGTGGACCGGGACTTATTGATGGATTCCGTACTGATTGGTGCAAAAAATTTTAATACGATCGCTGTATAAGCCTTATACGATGCGTATAAACCCGAAACAAAACAGCAATCGACAGAACATGCTGTTGACAGGTTCAAAAATCACGTTCAAATAGAGGACATAGAGTACATATGATGAAAATAGAGGACAAATAGAGTACGTTGAAAAAATAGAGTACGGACACCTAAAATAGAGTACTGTCCTCTATAAAAGAGTAGGGTTGGTCACCGTAGTTATAGTGCGTACAATTTGTTCGAAAATTTTTGAACCTTTGGGGGGAGGTACCTGAAAGAGTGGACTGATATGGCTTATCTTTGAACTTAAAGTAAGTCTGGAAAAATATTACGAAGGCCAAATTTTGGACCGAATTGGCAGATCCGTTCGAGAGTTATCGTGCGCTCCAACCACTACACATGGTGCCATAGGGGTTTAAAAAGGTTGAAAAAACCTTTCGGATTATTTTCTCAGTAAGTATGGACTTGTCCCTGATGAAATTTGTACCGTGGTACAAAATATTACGAAAGCCACATTTTGGACCAATCGATTGATCCGTTCATGAGTTATCGTTCGCTACAGCCAGACATAAAGACAGACGGTCATGGGTAGTATCAGTGTTTTGTAAAGCGTTGTTTTTGTTTGACGAGATGTGGCTGAATTCCTAAACTGCTTACTCAGCCCGAAGTAGCTTCTGTTGGCCAACACAATTCTTCTTCGTATTTCACAACTGATGTTGTTGATTGTGTATACGGCGGTGCCGAGGCAGACGAAGTCCCTTACTACCTCAAAATTATAGGAACCAACGTCAACAGTTGGCCCGATCTCTATGGACGCATTGTGCGACGACACCATTAACTTTGTCTTATCGCCGTTTACCGCCAGACCCACTTTGGCAGATTCCCTTTCGAGTTTTTCAAAGGTATCAGTTACTTCCTTTACCGATCGACCTATGATGTCAATGTCATCGGCATAAGCAAGTAACATATGGCTGTTTGCATATGTTGTGTTACTTCTTTTCACCTTCGCATCTCGTATAACCTTTTTCAGCAGATTGTCGAAAAGATCACACGAGAGGCCATCACCTTGTCGAAACCTCTTTTGGTACCAAACTCTTCGGAGAGGTTCTTTCCTATTTTAACTGACGATCAAGTGGCATTCTACAAAGCCGGATGAGCTTTGCAGGGATACCAAATTCAGACATTGCTTGGAATACATTTGAACGTAGCGTGCTGTCGAAGGCTGCTTTATAATCGACAAAAAGGTGGTAGGTGTCGATCTGCATCTCTTGGGTCTTCTCCAGGATTTGCCGCAGTGTATATATCTTGTCAATGGTGGATTTGCCAGGTCTAAGGCCGCATTGGTATGGCCCAATTATTTCATTGACCATAGGCTTTAGTCGTTCGCCCATTATCCCTGACACTATCTTGTAGGCAATAGGGAGAAGACTTATGCCCCTATAGTTAGGGCATACAGTGCTCAGGTTCCAATCATCGGGTACTCGTTCTTCCTACCAGATGGTGCTAACTAGCTGATGAATACACCTTATCAGCGTGTGGACTCCGGATACCAACAGTTTGGAGAAATGTTCTTTCCATATCCTGAGCACACTATCTGTATCAGTTACCAAATTACCTTGCTGGTCTCCACAGGAGGATGTACCAAAGCCATCAGTTTGATGTTTCACTCTTTGCTAGAACTTTCGGACTTCATACTGGTTCCTGTACATCTCGATTTTTTCACACTCCAGTCTTTGCAATTCTCTCTTTTTCCTGCGGAAAAGACGTTTTCCCTCCTTTTCCCACGATACCTCTCTCGTACGCCACGCAATGCTACTGATTCTAGAGTAGCTCTATATGCCGCATTTTTCACGACACTCCTGGTCATACCATGGATTCCTTGGTGGAGGTCTGTGGTATCTAAGTATGGATTTTGCGGCTGTTTGCATGGAGTGGGCATGGATTCCTTGGTGGAGGTCTGTGGTATCTAAGTATGGATTTTGCGGCTGTTTGCATGGAGTGGGCAATATTTTGCCATTGTGCTGATATGTTATCGGGACGAGGATTGCTTTTATTAAGCATTTGGTCTGTTCGTCCTTGTCTTCAGTGGGAGCATAGGCGCAAATAAAGCCGACGTTGAAGAATTTTGCTTTTAATTGAATTGCAGCGAGTCTTTCGTTCATTAGGGTGAAGCTGGAGATCAGATGTTTTAACCTCCGACCAACTACAAATCCGCAACCAAACTCATGCTTTGTGTCATGGCAGCTATAATACAGTGCGTCACCTTTAGGTGTTGTTGTGACGCCTTTCCCAATCCATCGTATTTCCTGTATGGCAGTAATGTCGTTCTTCTACTTTTCAAGTACATCTGCCAATGCGTAAACTGCATCTTCTCTATAAAGAGGGCGAACATTCCAGGTGCCGATTCGCAGATCATGGTCCTTAAAACGTTTGCGGGATTCGTCAACTTTAGACAGGTTTGTTTTTATTTTCTTTCGTTTTTTTTTCATCGTAGGCTGCTTTTTCTAGGCGAGGGTTACTAACCCGACGCCCTAACCCAAGTTTTTAACGTTTTTATGGGCGAACGCGCGGAACATGTTAGCTCACTACCTTTAACGGGTGTTAAAGGCAGCTCCCCAGGTGACACCACGGCGAGGTCAGTGTCCACTTGAGATGAAAGAGGGACCAAGATAAATCCTGGGCTTTGGCATGTTAAAGCCAGTCAGGACCGTTCCTTGGTATCTTCAATCCTCTACGTCACCCTTTCCTTAGTATATAATGCCCAAAAGTATGGTTGGGCATTATGATCGTTGGGCGTTATGTCAGGTATGTCAAATATAAATTACTTAATGGTATACGTCTAAACGATGAAATATGCTATTGATTCTCTTTAGAGTTTAGATTTTAAGACCGTTTTGAAATGTGCAATCATTTCAAAACTGTCTTAAAATCTAAACTCTAAAGAGAATCAATAGCATATTTCGTCGTTTAGACGTATACCATTAAGTAATTTATATTTGATTGTGTAAATATAAAAAATGCACACCCAATATTTTCAGTTTGCCCGCAGTATTTCCGTTAGATTCGAAACGATAAGAAAAATGTTTAATAAAGGAAATGAAGAACATACCAACCTCGAGGTAGATATAACACATTTATGCATTTACGAGTACGTAAAAATACAAAAAATACAAACGTAGCAAAATTTTTGCTTGGCATACACACACGCCGATGTGGAATGCAAATGTAAATGTTATTACAAAATATCATTTCCGCAATAATAACATAAGACAAGTATTGTCAATGTTGTGATGAAATTCACACCCATGCAAACTTACACATACTTACACACACACCATTAAAACCATAATGCCACAAGGCAAATTTCTATATTTGAATAAATTTATTCATTCATTCAATTCCCTTTTCAGGCAGACATTTGAAACATCTGTCCACAGTGCTGGGGAGTGTTAATATTGAGTTGGTTTGTGTTATCTTTTCTTGTCTTTCTGTCGTTTTTGTCAAATTCCATTTTTTCTTTGTTTTATTTCGATTGACAAATGTCTTGGGATTCTGGGAAATGTACAAAACTTTATTGCCTGTGATATGTTCGATTTCGATTAATAAAATTCTATCATAAACTATGAACAAATTTGTGAACATGTTACACATATTGCTGGGATGTGTCAAATGTATGCAGCAGTATCAAACATTCTCTGTTACATTGTGTGTAGGATGAAAGAACATATAGTCATAGGCGGCATGTCGGAATTTATGTTATGCAAAACATGGGTTCATAATTTTAAGGTCTTTCTATTTAATATATACATTTTATAAAGATTGCAACATTTGCAAATAATTTCATATATCTATTTACGGCCAAAGCTGTTATTCAAAGTTGAATATACAATACAACGTAAGCTAACAATATACGAAAACAGGATCTTGTGAAGTTAAAACTTAAAAAATATTTAGCTCATTCCGTTCAAGTAAACTACTTGACTACAACGGATTTGAACCTGGAGTTGTGTATGTGACAAGTGTCCTCCATTTAGCGTTAGCCACCCATATTTTACAGAAGCCCAGCAAGGTGGTCCCGATAATGAAGCCTGGCAAGGATTCCAGCAAAAGAGAATTGTACAGGCCGATGTCTCTCCTGTCTCCATTAACGAAGATTCAAGTGGCACCACACCCCCCAAGATGCGAAACTATGTCCCAGTTGCCAAACATCAGCTTGGATTCCGGAAAAGACAAAAAGGAGGACAGCCTTTGGTAGCCCTGAACCTATCGAAGTGTTCGATGCCGTCAACCATGCCAAACTGTTTAAAACATTGCACATAGGTCCCAAAAACGAATTCTGTGGCCAAAAGTCAAATTTTTGACATTCTTCTTTCTTGTTTTTTTCTTCGCCATATGGAAGTAAACACTCCAAAACAACAAAAACAAAAGTTGTTTTTTCTAAATTTGCATTTACCGTTAGACGAGAAGTTGTCAAAGTTGAGATTTGTTTACCGGTATATTAATAGAGTTACGTGTGCAATAATTTGTGGTAATTTCGGGTTTAAAAAATCGTAATTAGACAAATTAAAATGGTAAAACTCAAATATGGAGACGAAAGACGACAGTAAGTAGCTTCATTTGAAAAAATAACTGAAGAAAAATTCGGTCCAAGAGCAAAGTTATCAGCATATTTCGGAAGGCCTTTTAAATTATTGACTTTTTTGTGGACCAAAATAATTTAGAGCGCGATTGAGCGGCGTTAAAAAAATCAAAATTACTTTGATATGTATACCTTAATAAAAATCACATTTCAAGTTGCGATTAATGAACCACAATTTTTTAGGATACATTTGTATATCAAATTCAGAAATTTTTAATATTTGGTACAAAGCAAAGAACGTCAAACAACGAACCGGCTGCTGGAGTTTTTTAAAGAAAAATGTGGATACAAAGATATTTCTGAAACCTACAACAAATATTTGACCGAAAAATCCCGTGTAATTAACTCAACAATTTCCAAAAAAATGGGAAAAATGTCATAGGAAGTTGGACGTTTTCCAAAACAAATTTTCCGAATGGATTACTTTGAATAGTAACATACATATCCAAATGAACGTGGAAACACTTGAACAACAAACCCCGATATTAGGAGTGGCAAATGCAATGGAAAATATTAAACAAAAGAACGGTCGACCACAAATTCCATTCTGTGAAAAATCCCAACGCAGTAAACGAAGACAGGCCACAAATTTATGTATAACGCAACAACATGATACTAATTTATTGGTACAAGCTGCATCAACTTCAGCGCGAAAAAATAATAATATTGACTTGTCATTTGTTCTGAAGGAAACAATTGCAAGCCCAACCAGATCGTCAAAGATACGAAAGCTTTGCGAAAGTACTGAAAAGACACCTGTTTCAATGTCAGACGAAGAGGCACTTGCATTTTTCCTTGAGAATAATTTTACGAAGAGGCAATATTGCGCCATTCGAAATGAAAGCTGCCAGAGAAATTGTAATATTTTTCCACCTTACAATCATATATTAGCAATGAAAAATAAATGTAGACCAGATGGTGTTCTTGTGGATGACATGTGTGCAAAGGTTTCGATGCAAAGCCTCGTAAATCATATAGCAACCAAAATTGTAGAAATGGAAAAAGACATCATAAATTCAATACCTGGGAATTTCCACTCAACAGAACTCATCTGTAGTTATGGGTTTTGACAGCAGTTCCGGACAATCAGAATTTAAACAATCTTTTAATGATCCATTTTCATCATATAATGCGGATTCCAGTATTTTGGCTACTACAATGATTCCCTTAAGACTCATAGCCGAGTCTGGAACTATTCTTTGGAACAATAATTTCCCTCAGTCTACAAGATATTGTAGGCCATTAAAATTAGAGTTCACTGCTGAAACTAAAGACAAAATAAAAAAGAAGCTGCTGATCTGAACAAACAAATTGAAGATTTAAAAAAAATAAGTATTGAAGTAGAGCCGGGAGACAGTGGAAATAAAGTTTAAGATGTGCCTAACCGTTATTGACGGAAAAGTTTTGAATGTGTTAACTGACACGAACTCCACTCAAAAATGTCCAATATGCCATTGTAGTCAGACTGATTTTCTTAAGGTTACCGACTATAATAATGTAAAGTTCAAACCCATTGAAGGACATTTAAAGTACGGAATAAGTCCATTACATTGCTGGATTCGCTTCTTTGAATTTGTTCTCCATTTGGGGTATAAAATGGAGATAAAAAAATGGCAAATAAGGCTGATTGAACACAAAGAGGCTATAAAGAACAGAAAAAGGGAAATTCAAGACAAATTTTGGAATGAACTAAGTCTTCGTGTGGACATTCCAAAAACTGGTGGATATGGCACATCTAATGACGGCAATACCGCTCGAAGAGCATTTACGGAATATGAGAAATTCTCTAAAATAGTCGGCGTGAATGCTGAATTAATATTTCGCCTAAAAATAATATTAATATGTTTGTCGTGCCAATTTCAACTTGACAAAGATAAATTTGAAAAATATTGCTTTGAAACAGGGCGATACTATCAAAAATTATACCCCATAAAGTGTTGGCTCATTCAAAACAAATATTACAAAACACATGCCTTCCAGTTGGTTATTTTGGAGAAGACGCAGCCGAATCTAGAAATAAAATGTACAAAAGTGACAGATTGCACCATTCTCGCAAGACTAGTAGAAGTGATAATCTCGCCGACGTTTTTTGTAGAGCTCTTGATACATCAGATCCCTTAATTTCATCAATATGTTTAAGTACCCGAGCTCACCCGAGGAAAAGATTGGCATTGCCTCCACAAGTTCAAGAATTATTATGCTGTGAACATATTGTTGAAATAACCACGTCAGAAAACATAGATAATATGTATGAAATCGAGAAGGATTTTTCGGAATATATTGATGAAAATTTATTCCTAGACAACGCGTTGTCATTAAATTAGATTTAAGTATATGTAATGTTCTACTCATTACTAAATGAAACTGTTAATTGTGATATTATGTTAGAGTATAAACATTTTTTTTTTTTTTTGATTAAAGAAGAAAGTTCCATGTTTTTAAATATAATAATTTTAATATGTATTCTATCAATTAAAATATAAAAATAATTTTTAAAATAAATGAGTTTTTATGTAAGTTTTATGTAAACCAAAGGAGTATTTTTATTATTTTTTTGAAAAAAAAATTGGGTAAATTAAAATTTTTTTTTTTTTTGAAATTGTTTCTTTAATTTTTTTTTAATATTTTAGTATATTTAGTGGGTTTTGACTATTTTGAGCATATAGAAATATATAAAAACTGAAAAAACGCTCTTATATTGATGAAAACTAGTAAGAAAATCGAATCTTTAACTTTGGTCTTGAAATCCTCAACAACTGCTGAACTAAATATGATAATTTTCACAATTCGGAAAGCTGATTGTGTTATCTATCGAACAAAAAAAGAATTGTGAAAATATCTCTAACCGTTCAAAAGTTACAGACTTTTGGCCACGAAAAAACGATTCAGGACCACTGTGCATTGGTTTACTAGATCTCGAACACAAATGGAGTGAAACAGAAAGTTCCTCAAGGCGGGGTGATAACTCTGGAGCTTTTTAAAGTCTTTCTTTCTGAATTTCCACAGCGCACATTGGTCCCAAACTGCGACAAAAATCGAAAAATCGATATCAGCAAATATCTGCGACAATTCAGCAAATTGTCTCTAAACATATCATATTTTAATATTCCAGCACTGTTTTTGTAATTTGTAACGGCATTTAACAAAACAAAACAGAAGAAGTTGACATTTACGTATGATATCTTAAAAACTTTAAACATCAGTAAGGTTGTGACTTTTTACAAGGCAAGTAACTCAAAATTGAAAGGATAAAATTATTTTTTTTTTTTCGAAATGGAAGTTTTAGTTCAAGGTTTTCTAATTACTTTTTCATACAAATTTGTACACATTATTCGCATAAAATGTGCTGGAAATCACATTTTTTATAATACTTTTTTGTTGATTTTTTTCCAAGTCCTAAAAATTTAAGTTGAGTTTTACTAACTTTGCCATCCTTCGCCACTCTCCAAATTTTTTGAAGAATGTTCGAAATAGTGTCAAGTTTACAAAAAATTTGGTTCCAGCTGCATATATTTGCATTTCCGTGTGTGACATTAAAAATATTGACGATGCCTCTGGTCGTTTCAGTGAATATGCCGTATTACTGTATTCTCTGTTTCTTCTTTGTTTTGTGTTTTAATTGTTTGTTTTGGTTTTTTTCATTAAAGATTTAGACATTTTTGTTTTGGGATCTACTTATGAGTGTATGTTTTACATTTGTAAATTTTTGGTATATGTATGATGCTACATATAATATGAAAAACAAGTAAAAATCTAAAGTTCGGCCGCAACGAACTTTATTATATCCCCTACCATGAAATATTCTGACCTCAAATGGAATAATTTGTTTCCTTTGCTGTCTACGATACCAGTCGGAGACGTTTTTTGACCACTAAGAGCTTCAAATAGCAAATTACAACCAATTCGAACCGAAAATGTAGATAAAACCTCAAAATAACTGAAATATGGAGGTACCTAATATGAGGGCTATACCGAAACCTGGACCTAAGGCCACCATTTTTGGCGCAGAAGGTTTTTGTTCATTGAGAACTCCAAATGACAAATTACAACCAATTCGGGCCGAAAATGTTGATAAAATCTTGAAAATACCTGAAATCGGGAGGTACCGTAATATGAGGGACCTAAGACCACAATTTTTGGCGCATTATGTTTTTGATCATTGGGAACCCGAAATACCAAAGTACAGCCAGTTAGGTCCGAAAATGTAGATAAAAGCTTCAAAATACCTGAAATCGGGCGGTACCGCTACATGGGGGCTATAGGAAAAACTGGACCCATATTGATGATTTTTTGGCTAAAGTATTTTCTGCTTATTTTTAGCATATCAGATTGATCCGACGATTATAAATATTTTTGTCGCACCTTCCCATACAAGTGGGACCACTGTGCAGCGTAGAGATCGTATTGCATGTATATTATTTTACCATCTTAAATATATACATAGCTGACTTCATGAAGTTCTTAAGAACATATTGATCGATGGTGTCCTGATTCCGATCACTAACCAAGATATTGGGAAAAAAACTTTCGATTTTTTTTTTAAGTCGCCCACCCAATCCAATGCCCTTTGCGATAAGATCAGAAGTAGAAGAAAGGTCCTCAAGTCGCTGACCGTTAACATATAGGTTTTATATCTCTTATAAAGCAATAGGACAGTCTGTGGTAAGCTATGCGACGTCAGTGTGGTGTGCAAATGTTAGCACTACTCAGTGGAGGAATATTAAAACCAGCCTCCTCATGACACCAGTGGACAATCTTCGTGAAGAAACCCAGCAAAAATACTCATTACAAATTGGCCTACTTTCTCATTATTTTAACACGGGCATGTCATAGGGAGTAAGTACTTATTTTTTGGGCACTAAAAAGTAGATAAATAAGTAGTTACTCCCTGGTTACTTCAAGTCGTAACTACTTATTTAAGTACTTATTTATTTACTTTTAGGTGCCAAAAAATAAGTACTTACTACCTATGACATGCCCGTGTTAAAATAATGAGAAAGTAGGCCAATTTGTAATGAGTATTTTTGCTGGGAACGAAAATTTTAACCGGAGCATGAACACAACAACCTGCTTGCGGGTTATCGGCATAGACAACTTCGTGGATAGGCTTTCCCAACAAATGTTCGTCTGGGAAGATCTACATCAGCTAGAGAGAGAGAGAGGTGCAAAATAGAAACGAGTACCTCTAAGTAAACGAACGTATCAGGTAGGTTTGGATAGCAGTAACACTGATGTAGTAACACAGGCAGTACAAATACATATATTGTGTGAATGTTGTACACGGAGGTCATCTGTCAATCATTGCAGCAAACCCAATTAAGACCCGGACGATGAATCCGTCTCAATTCGTATTGGTCCCGAATTGATAGTACGATACCCAACACATGATCTGCATGTGGACCGCACGACTCCACGTTGAATTTGTTCAGCTAAAGCCACTAGCCTGACGATATATGGACGCGGTCACGCCAGGTTGCAAAATGTTTGAATATGGGACACAGAAACCAGAATTAGATATCTGAGGACATATACGAACGAACCTATTTGAGTTGATACAACAACTGACGTCGACAGAACCATTGCAAATCGCAATATTTGTTGAAAACTTATGCATATTTAAAATGATCTATATCGGATAACTTCTTCGAATACCTCCCTCGAATGTTTAATGGTGATTTGATTTGCCAGGTCCAAAGCCGCAATTATTTCGTTGACCATAGTCTCTAGCTGCTCGCACTATATCCTTGACACTATCTTATAATCAATAGGGAGCAGACTTATGACCCTGTAGTTATAGCATACAGTCTTAACACATTTCTTGTGGACGGGACACAGGAAACTCTGGTTCCAATCCCCGGTTACGCGTTCATCCTGCCAGATGGTGCTAACTAACTGATACATACACCTTATCAGGGTGTGACCTCCGGTTTTGAACAGCTCAGGCGGTAAGCCATCGACTCCTGCTGGCATATTATTCTTCAGCCGGTTAATTGCTGTCTTTATTTCATCTTGGCCGGGCGGTATACATTCAATACCATCTTCTGGGTTGAGATGTGCGGTATTTTCGACGTTTTCGATAGTATTATATACCAACAGTTTGGAAAGGTGATCTTTTCATATCCTGAGTACACTACCTGTATCAGTTACCAAATTACCTTCTTGGTCTCTCCAGGAAGATGTGCTTGTACCAATGTTATCAGTTTGATAATTCTTTGGTGGAATTGTTGGACTTTTTATGGTTCCAATGCATCTCGATTTTTTTCAATCAATTTTATTTCTTGTTTTTTTTTGTCTAGAGACAGTCAGGTGCCCTAATGCATGTAGAGTTGCATAAATTTTTTATTTGGCCCGGGCACCCCCAGAAATGGTTTGGTCGAACAAAATTTGTTATGCTACTGTACAAAATTATTACATATTTTCTTTCTCATAAAATTTTTCAAATAAAATGAATCTGTCATCTGTTTCAGGGACGTACGCAGGATTTTATGACCCAAACGACAAAAACAATAATTGGGTATTGTATTGTTTTGTCAGATCTAGCTAAGATTTTATGTCCTCATCTTAAAATGGCTAAATATTGAATTTCTCAAACAAATCGGGGCTATATCTCGGAAACAACTTCGAAATTTGTTTTGACCTTTTTAGCAAACTTATAGATAAGGGAACAAAGAAAATATTTTTACAAAAAATCGACTCGAAAAACTGCATTAGCGCTATAAAATGTATCTTCTTCTTTATTTGCGCATCCGTGTTTCGGATATATGCGATCATATAATAATTACAGATTATTTGTTGATTTACAATTTTTCTTATGTTTAACAAAAATGGATTTTTATAAATATAGATATCTGTTTTTGGCGGCATTCAATAAACTTCTTTCATTTTGATGTCCGGTCCACGTCAGAATATTTTTCAGCCAAGAAACTTCTTTTCTTCCCCTGCATGGTCTTCCATCAACTGATCCTTTGATAATTTTTTGCAGAAGAATATATTTATCATTTCTCATGATATGTCCCAGGTATGACACTTTTCTTGTTTTAACTGTTTTAAGGAGTTGGCGATCTTGATTCATTCTTCATTTCTTATGCGATCTGTCTACGGTATTTTAAGTATTTTTCGGTATATCCAAATTTCAAATGATTCCAGTTTTCTTTCATCCATCGCCTTTATTGTCCATGTTTCTGATGCATATAATAAAACAGACCAGATGTAGCATTTGATGAATCTGGTTTTAGTTTGTATACCGATGTCATGACTTGTCAGTATCTTGTTGTATCTGTAAAATGCATCCCTTGCCATTTCTATACGACAAGTTATTTCTTTCGAAACATCCCATTGTTCATTTATGGTAACTCCTAAATATTTATAGTTTTTTACTTTTTCTATTACGGTGTTTTGTATTTTCAACGTACTGTTGTTATACGTATTTTTTCGACTGATGGTCATGTATTTTGTTTTCTTTTTGTTGATTTTCAATCCATGCGATTCACTTACATCTGTGAGTTTGTCAATAAGTTTTTGTAGACCGGATATGGTGCTAGCTAATATTGTTGTATCGTCCGCGTATCTGATATTGTTGATAATCATACCATGTATTTGTACTCCTATTCTTTGATGCTCTATAGCCTCCATAAATATTCGTTGGGAGTATATATTAAATAACAACGGCGAAAGGATACATCCTTGTCGTACCCCCTTTGAAATCGTTATTTCTTCCGTCATTTCTCCGTTTATATCGATGTATGCCGCCTGTTTCCAATATAAATTTCGTATACATCGTATTTCCTTCTCGGTTATGTTTATTGATTTCAGAATTTCTATTAGTTTATCGTGACGAACTGTGTCGAAAGCTTTTTCATAGTCAACGAAACATATAAATATATCCTTTTGTACTTCTCGGCATTTCTGAACTAGCACCTGTAAGCTAAGCAGTGCTTCTCGAGTCCCCATTCCTTGTTTAAATCCGAACTGTGATGTGCCCATATACTTTTCACATTGTGGATATATTCGGCTGTGGATTACTCTTAGAAAAAGTTTTAATGCATGACTCATGATACTAATCAGTCTATATTCTTCACATTTTTTTGCGTTGTTCTTCTTTGGTATCGGTATGAATTTTGAAATGAGCCAGTCTGGTGGATATTTCCCCGTATCATATACGTGGTTAAAGAGTATTACGAGTAGTTCGACATTTTCATCCTCTATAAGTTTTAATACTTCAGCTGGTATATCGTCAGGTCCTGTTGCTTTCATATCTTTGAGTGTTTTTATTGCCTGCTCTACTTCGTACCTTGTTATTGGGTTTCCAGTCAGATTGTCTTCTGTTTCTTCGTAAGGGGTTCTTTCGGCATCAGTGAATAATTTTGCTACATATTCTTTCCATATTCGTTTTTTCTCCGCTAATTCAAATATAGCTTTGTTATTTTCATCTAACAGAGTGGCTGGCGCTGTTTTTTTATATACTCCTGCTGCTTCCTTTAACTTCTTATGAAGGTTGAAGTCATCGTGTAGGTTCTGTAAAGTTTCAATTTCTTGACATTTTCTATTAAGTAAATTATTTTTTGTTGCTCTTGTCAAGGTTCTGATTTCTTTATTTATCTCCCAGTATATTTCGAAATTTCTATTTTTCTGTTGGCTTCTTAGGATTCGTAATTGTTTTATTTCCTCAGTGACCCATTCATCATCTCTCGATGCAGGAGAGTTTTGTAGACACATATTCGTGGTGGAGTTTATCTTTGTTTTGAGATTATGCCATATATTTTCCACATCCTCCTTGTTTACTCCTTCAAGTTTGGAGTTAATCTCTGTTTTAATTTCGCATTTAATATTTGGATCTTTCATCATGTGCAATTTAGTCTGGGTGTCCTCTTCTTTTTTCGGGTAATTGCTAATTTGATCCTGATTTTAGAAAGTAGCAGGTTATGGTCAGATGGGACGTCCGCACCGGGGCAAGTTGAGCTCTTCATCACACTTGAAGCGTATCGTTTGTTGATAATTATGTAATCAATTTGATTTCTTATGATGTTTGCTGGGTTATCATGAGGAGATCTCCACGTATAAAGTCTTCTGGGATGTAATTGAAACATTGTATTTGTAACTTTCATTTTATGTTCTTGGCAGAATTGTACCAATCTATCCCCTCTATCGTTGCGTTGTCCTAGTCCATATTTTCCAGTGACTCCATTTACCTCATCTCTTCCCACCTTTGCGTTAAAATCTCCTTGTATAATAGTAATTTCATGAGATTTGGTGTTTTTGAGTAACTCTTCGATTTCTGCATAGAATTCCTCGATTTCGGCATTACTTGAGTCCGAAGTGGGAGCGTAAACTTGGATAATGTTCATATTAATAGGTTTTGTATTAATTTTTATCGTCATTGTTCTGTCAGAATGTGGGATGAATCCTGATACATATTCTGCAATATAACTCTTTACTATTATTGCCACACCCTTTCTGTGCTTTCCTTCTTGATTTCCTGAGTGAAATACTCGAGTATTTTCCGATCTAAAATCTCCGCTTTCAGTCCACCATGTTTCACTTATTCCGAGAATGTCTATATTTAGTCTGTTCATTTCTCTTATAGTGTTATTGAGCTTTCCAGCTTCGTATAAGCTTCTAACATTCCACGTTCCTATTTTTAGTACCTTTTTTGTTTTACCTCCGGGGATTCTTAGCATCCTCTTATTGCCGGAGACTGAGGGCCGTGTTTCTTCTGTTGTTTCCATATTAATTATTATATGATTTGCAAGGGATTTTACTTCAGTGGTTTCCCGTTCCCTTCTGAAGGGTTTGTAGTTTTCCATCTATGGTTGCAGCCGCTCCACGGGAGTTCAGACGCTGTTCACAGCCGCCCAATATGGGAACAGACGCTGTGGTAGTATTCATTCGCTGTTCGGAAGCCGTTTTAAACTTGTTACGCCTACCGATTTCCAGTGTTTTTCCGTTCTAGCTGATTCAGCTTCCGCCCACCAAAGGTACTAAGGGACCAGCTGCCGCCCCTTAGGCTAGTTTTTGGTCACCCCCGAGTATTTTATTTCCTCGGTACCACACTTGTCAGAAAGACAAGTTGAGCTTCCCCAATTCGCCAATGGGAGGGTCCCGATAGAGGATCTAGCAATCCCCCACGGGATAAAATGTATGCAATATCTAAAAGTACCACAGTTTTGATATAGTTTGCACCATATCTCCCAAACTTTCAAATTTGTCGTAATGATATCTTTGAAAAAAAATATTCGCTTGAATGTGATACACAATTCATCTAAACATGCCTTTGTTGTCTAATGTCTCTATCACGGTGTATCTTGAATATTTTTCAACGATCATTTAATAAATATATCAATAATTCACCACGAATTGCCAAATATGAGAATAATCTGTTCGTGTCAACGGTGTTTGCAAAAAGAGTGACATTAAATACTGCTGAAACAACATGAAGGAAGCATTTTACATCTTCAGAAAGTTCGAAGGAATTGTTAAGCGCACTTTTTGGAAGATTTCCTGTAAAGGTAACATGGTTCAAATCCCAATGGTTTAGCAGCTATTGACTAGATTTTCAGAAATTACGTAAAAATTTTTATATTTAATCGATTTTTTGTATGACATATAAGTTCTGCAGCCTGAAGCCGGGCTACAATATTGCTAAAGACTGGAAAATAAATAATGAGAAAAGGGTCGTTTTAATCGTTCAACATAAGTGCAGTTTAAAAACTATTCGAGGATCCTTTGGAAATTTTCTTGTTGACTCTTGTAGTCTTGTTTACTGCGATATCCTATTTTTCGTGGGCAAGTCCATGCTTCCTGACAAAACTCTAAATACTACGCTGATCAACTAAAATGGCTTGTTATGGGGTAGCTATTGAAAGGATAAGATCAGTTTCCAAAGTTGACTATGTCGCTCCATTTCTACAGGTACTTTCTCCGCAAAATTTGAACAATTCTGCGCTTTGATCTAAATTATTTTTTAGCAAACCGTATTTATTTATTCCGAAAGTCCACAATCGTTAAGATAAATATCCCAAAAGTTTCGATATTTTTATTAGCAATTTTTTCGTCCAAATAGGCCATAACATTCTAAAAGCTCCAGAATACATATTTGTTGGGGAAAAATATTTGGGATTGTGTAGCCCGTATTCGATCTGCTCATTGTCGCAAATTCACACAAGCTGAGAGCACATATCTTTTGGCAAATTTTTCAGAAATCAAAATTCACGATTTTTTTTTGTTCGTTTCCAATCGATTACAAGTTATGATAAATATAAAACTCTTTTGGACAAGAGTGATCCTTCTTGATTTATTTGCTTAATATTAGCGAATAATTATGTGGGGTTCTTAAAGGATCGATTGTTATTTGTCAAAACTATGTAACATTTGAAGCAATACATTAAATTTAAGAAATATTTAAATTCTAGTTCCAATAAGTTGCAAGAACTGAGTCCATCAAAGTGTTTAATATCATCGAGTCCAAAAACGTCCACTCGTACAATTAAAAAACGAATGCTTCTTCTGTAACATTATACCGAAAGTAGCGATTACAGCCGGAACAACAATCTTGGAAATTTTCGACTTAAAATGTTTTGTCACGATTTAGCTAAGAGTTTGCCGAATGATTTCTGATATTGGTTTCTGAGATATTTGTTCGACCATGCTTTGACATAGCCCAAACATGAGTTTTGTAGTCTCAAACAGTACTGGGGGAAGGATTCGGAGTCTATGAGTCGTAGTCTGTATCGTCCGATTTTAAATTTCTAAAGTTTTTAATTGTCTTGTACAGACTCTATCACTTCTAGTAAAGAAGCAAGTTTGGCGTTTTTATGACATAAAATAATATTTTATTCTTAGGTTATCGACACAATATCTAGATACAGAAGTCCAAGCTGCATTGGCGGATTCGAGTTATTCTTTTTTTTTTTTTTTTTTTTTTTTTGAGGTATACCTTCCAACACATTTAACCCGTGTATAACTTAATTTGTCCTACTCGCGAATCGGATTAAAAGAGTTCCCAAAATCTAATATAAGATCTTCGAAATACTGAAAATCTGCGGTTGTAAAATTAAAAGACTTTGATGTGGTTTATTTTCAATTCTATATATGCAATTACTTATATTTTATACTCTGTAAAAATTAAAATTGTACCCTAAATACTACTGAATTTATGTACATTGTGTCAATATTTCATATAAAATCAACTTACAAACGCTTTAAAATAGCTTCACGTAACACTACATAACATTTTAAATTTTCATGACTTTTGGTCAAGTTGGGCCCCGCCCCGAAATGAAAAATTAATTTTTCCGCCTTTTGCGCCAAAGATATTCTACCTACCAATTTTAGGCATTGAAATCTCCCAGAATAATTCGATGTCATCGGCAGGATAACGGCCATTTGTTTCTTCTAAGCGCTCTGAATAAATATATTTGTTCAGTTCGTTCTTGTCTTTAGTGGAAACATGAACATAAATAAAGCTGATGTTTTTATCCAAACTGTAGCAAGTCTTTCATTCAGTGGGGTTAAGCTGGAGACCAGATGTTTAAACATGATACAGTGTGTCAACTTTAGGTGTTGTAGTGACGCCTTTCGTAGTTTCTGTATGACAGTAATATCGGCTTTGTATTTTTCTCTCCTCTATAAAGAGTGTGAACATCCCAGCTGCAGATTAGCAGATTATGGTCCTTTAAATATTTTCGGGGTCGCACAGTGCGAAATATGGTAACTTTAGTGGAACTTTACTCAAAAATTAAAGTACATAAAACTAATGAGATTCTTGTTGAATTCCTTTGCTAAGTATCCCATGTCAAATCCCTTATATTCAGTTATGCGTTTTACCCCTCGAAACGAGTTGAAATGCACTTAAAAGTTACACTCTTGTTTTACAACATTTATTTTCCTCAAAAATAGCTTATAGCTTTGGTTAAGTAATAGAGTGCTCCAAACAAATGGTAATTTTGAGAACGAACAACATTGTTCAATTTAAATTACTCTCAGAACGATGATAAAATGTGTTCGATCTCTAACAAATGAGAGAAATATTTCTTGTCCATCGTTTCAAATTCGCGTACAAATTTCGAAACAAAAATCAAATGCCTGCCGGAAAACCTGTATACCAAAAGGTTATTTTGGCAGACACCTCTCGCGTTAATTTAAAAAAAAAAAATTAAAATATACTGAAAACATCAAAATTTTGAGAAAAAATAGTAAACATGAATGAACATAATATAATTTAATATTGAATAGATATCTGTAATAAGGACAAATATTTTTTCAGTTCATATCAATTATTTTTACTCGTCTTTTGGCTGAAACTTTCTTTAAAATCAGTAAACAAAAACTATGAAAATATGAATCATGTTGCTATGAATTGTGTACCATGTCGTATGAACGGGTTAATTCGTGTACGTAATTACGAGAACGAACGACGTGACTCAAATGCTGGTATGAAGATAGCATAAGCCAGTTGACAATAGTTTTTCGTCGTTGTTGTAATTATTGACAAATTTTGAATTTTTTGGCGTTTATAGAGTTTAAATATCTAATTTAGTTTGGTTGCTATTCGTTCCCCAAAAATGTGCTTTTTTAAAAGACTACTAAAATATATTTTTTATAAACTTTGAAGGGTTAAAAATGTGTTGTCGTGAGTTGCAGAATAAATCGCACATTTTCTAAGAGGTAGAATATTTTTCTTTGGGCAAAATAAAAAATAGATGCAGGTTCACGCAGCACAGTGGTGACGCTTTCTTGTAAACGTAGAGAACAATAGAAGTCGACCTAGGATGATGAATTTTTGTACAAGTACTTGTGATGGCATATGAATGAGAAATACCAACTTTGGTCCATATCGGTTCAGATTTGGATATAGCCCTCATATATATCATTCCCCGATATAACTATTACTCGGCCAGTTTTAAGAGAATATCCTTCAAATTAAATATCTTATATTTACTTAGGTCCCTAATCAGTTTTACCGAATTTGACAAAAATCGGTTCAGATTTGGATATAGCCCCCATATATATCTTTCCTCGATTTTGAAAAATATTGCTCAATTTTAACTGAATATCCTTCAAATTTAATATGCGATGTTTTCTTAGGTCGTTGATCAGTTTTATCGATTTTGACAAAAATCGGTTCAGATGTTGATATAGTCGATATATATCATTCTCCGATTTTGCTATAACTCAGTCAATTTTATTATGATCGCAAATGGATAGCTATTTCCGACGAGCCTAAAGGGTCTTTGTTACCGGCGAAAAAGCGAAATCGGTCGATACGATTTACCTTAGTTGGCATCCTTACCTGGCTTCAGTAGCAGGACCCAAGAAATTTAGTGAGATACTCATCGACGGAGATTCCATCAGGGTCCAAAGTTTTGGATGATCTAGTATTGCTGAAGATATTCGCAACATTATTGTTAATTATGGTGGTTCATCTTCGGCAGGAAAAGATCTAATGTTAATTTCTCCTCGGTACCGGGGTGCTCGACAACCTGTTGATTGAAATAACTTGTTCACCTCTTCGGGCCAAACGTGACTGAGATCATATCTTCCTTCTGTCCAAGGTTCGGGAATGACTTAACTGTTGCCCACAATCCATTTATTCCGGCTACAATGTTGCAACTCTCCAGATGATTTAAACATCTGCTTCCGTTTATACTCACCGACCAATCTGTTAACGTCCGGTGTCAACTCCCGAACTTCGGGGATACTCAAGTTTGTTGGACGTAGCTTATTACGTTCATTTGCAAGATTCGCCGCTTCTGCTGTGAAATTTGGTCTAACTTCGGGTATTCGAACAGCAGGTGTATAGAACGGCTGCAGCTGTGATGATGTTTACGATAGTTTATCCTTTTAGCTTTCCCATGATTGGTAAAAGTGCGGCGATCAGAGGTGATAAAATGGGGCGGAGATGGTCTGATCCAAAAGAAAGGCGGGTTACCAGTTGACGTCATTTTTCAGACAAACGTTAAATTACCAATCTGCTCCGCCAGCACTACACCCCTCTGGTCGTTTCCGAGTACCAAATCCCAAAACTCATGAGCTTAATGCTGATCAGTCCCCCAAGACCAGACAGTTATGACCTTCCAAAAGCGGGACAATTTTGATCGGATCGTCACGAAATTTTGGGGGCCAATTGGGGTAATGATCTGATTCTATTTTGGGGTCGGAATAGAAAAAAAACTTATTTTAAAGTGAATCTCTGCTTTTATAAGAGGTATATCAAAAGCAAATGCTGGAAAGGAAAGTGGAAAATATCACCTTCACTATAAAAGTAGAAAATCCCATCTTTGCAATGATGTAAAGTAAGTTGGCGTAGGTGGTCAAACAACGAAGATATCACAAAAGTCGGTAAGGCATCCCATTTTTCCATTTTTTGTTGCAATTTTGATAGGATCGTCCCGAAATTTTTGTGGTTAATAGACCTACCAGAGAGAAAGAAGCATATTGAGTTTGGTGATGGTCGAATAATATTCAAGAATCGGAATTGGCAAAAAATTTATGTGGAAAAAAATTTAAAGTTTTATTCTTATGCAAATATATCCGTTTATTAACCTAAAATTAAATATCATATATCGATTAAAATATTACCTTTATTATGATGCAAAATAGGATGGCACACATCCTACGTTCCCAGTTTTTATTTCAATAATGAAGACAGTCTTAGCTTTAAAATGGTCCCAATCGTGTTACCAAAATTGGTGAAATGCTTGTGACGTTAAAAAAGACGCTGGGATATCCCAATTTCTAATTTATGGAATTTTATTTCAATTTCAGATATTTCTGCTTCTGTTGGACATATTCCAAGAGCTTGAATGAATCTAAACTATCTGAGCTTTAAATTTATACAAAATCTGGCATTGATGGCAAAATATCAGATTTATTGCAAAATGCGCTAAGCTATCGCAATTTTAATATTTTGAAGTTTTTACTTTAATGACAAATACCTCTGCTTCTATTTGGTGTATTAAAGACGTGAAAAATGCTAATCAAGAAGACCAGCAAAGCTCTCAATCAGTACCAAGTACATGTCGGCAGTAGTCAAATATGTAATTAATTATTAATTATTTTGGTTCAGTTCGCCTTAAGTCATTTCTTATAAAAGCCAGATAGCGAAAACTTTAGTATCTCCATAAAAGAAATATTTACTAGTGAAAAGCTTATGCACAGGGTTAGTGGTGTAGGGTATCACATAGTCGGCCCCGTCCCGACTATAGCCTTTGCTCACTTGTTTATGTATGGGTATGTCCCTATGACGTTTCGAAAAGTCCACCACTCCTTTACAAAGCTCCACCTCCTTACTTGTTTTGTCTAGCACAATCACAGGGAAAGCCGACTAATTTTTTTGATTGTAACCCTGTAACACTTTAAGCTCACAAATGCTGCCCGGTTAAGGATAGTAGCATGATTGCACGTGAGTTTAAATCTGAATTTAGTATTTACAATTACATTGTTTGAGAATGGACACGGTCAGTAACAGGTTATAAATACACAGCACGTTTCTTAAACCATCGCCAACCACCATCATCCCAAAAATAACCTCTAACTAACGAAAATTTCACATTCCAGCTGTACAAAAATAAACTTGCAGAATACCTTTTACTTTGTAATCAAAAAGAAATCTTTGTAATCGATTATTCTTTTGGGTTAAAATCCCATTAAGACTCAAGGCTAAACGATATATGTATAGAAAAAATACTTGAGGATACCAAAAAACACACAAACAAACAAATATATTCGACTAGCATTGCTAGAAGTATATATGTATGTATGTGCAGATACACATTAGGGATATAACAAAAAAGAAAAAAAATACCAGCCCAGTACCATGTGCGGAATATTGTCCTGATAACGAAAACACGTGTTTTATTTCGATTCGGCGAAAAAAGTTTCCGCACCGGCTGCGATTACTAAAGTCCTTTTGATATTTTTTCTAAAAAAATTTAATTTGCTTTGTTTGAATAAATATTTATAGAAAACAAATAATATTCTCAAAGGCAAAGTCATTAAAAACAGTCTGTAACTTTCGCGAATTCGTTGCAAATGACCACATATTCTCTTGGCCGATAGGTACAATAAATATAAACATAAAATTCGAGAGTTTATAAAGAAAAACAAAATATTGCAATATTGTCAACGGTGCATTAAATTCAATACAATGTCGTGATTTCATAACTATTTGGTCCAGAAGGGTTCGACATTGATTTTAAATTAGATTAAAACTATTAAAAAGTTAATACGAAAACCGCATATGTCATTATAATAAATAAAATAAAATAATGCATTACTGAACTTCAATGCATTTGGTGCGGAAACTTTTTTCTCGATAGAGAAAAAATGACACCGTATTTCATAGTAGTTTTTCATGCTCAACACGGCTATGCGGTGGTATTTTTGATATTTCCAAAAATTGCAAAAAAGTTATAACCCTAATACACATATGTACACTGGGTACTCCTTTTAGTCATTTGACTGTATCTGTTGGCGACACATTGGATGTATCAACCTCTAGTTTTTGTGCTTACTAAGTAGAAAGGGCTAAAGAAAAAAAATATTTTTGGTGAAAAACAAGCAACAAACAAACAAGAAAGATTTTGACCTAAATGTTTGAGCGAAGAAACAGAGCAATTGAAATGCTCTAACCACCTTTTTCATGTCCACCAACCAACCAATATTCTTTTCTGGAAGGAGGGATGGGGGTACCCCTTATAGTTTAGAAAGATTTTCCTTTGCTTTTGTTTTGTGTACTTGGCTGGAGAAATTCAAAAGATTTTTTATAGTTTTTTTTTCGTTTGCAAACGATAGCTTGTAAATAGGTTTGTGCAAATATTGAAAGGTGCATTGATTTTGCTAGCTTTGTATCGAGGTCTTTTTTCATTTCTTTTTGTGATTGTTTCAAGCATTTTATGAAATGTTGTGCTTTGACTAGCAAGTTCAAAAGACTTTCATAAGTGTTTTGTAGTTCTTGCAAGAATTATAATATGGAAATAGTTATACCTTGTGTTAATATCTGGAAATAATTGCACCCTTAATGTACAGCCGCATTAAAAAATTGGTATTGAACAAGAAAGGGAGAAGAAGAAGAAAATATCAATTGAATTTACCGACAGCTAAAAACCCTCATCATATGACCGTACAAAGAGAAAACAATAACTAAAGTTATGCACCTAAATATTATTGGAACAGATACCAATATAAAAATCAATTTTCGTAGGTAAAACGAGAAGTTCTGGATATTTCCAGTGAAAAGTTGTTGGTGTTTTTGGGGTATGTATCATGGACATTGGTCCTTATAATTCCACTAGCATATACATCCAGTCCAGTCTATACGAGTGAAATCCCTAATCGTTCATATGTTACATTGGTCATGGTTTTTGCACCATTATCGAGGGAAGTATAGAGCGTATTGCATCAGAGACCACAAAGATAACCTGCTCAAAAAATAGAAATGTTTGTAAATGAGTGGTCTATAATACTGAGACATTTCGAGATCCACACCATGAAAAGTATCGACTCTCTATTACACAAACATGTGAGCAAAGGCTATAGCCGGGACGATTATGTGATTCCCTATACCACTACTCTTGTACATAAGCCTTTCACTCGTAAACATGTTTTTAATAGAGATACTAAGGTTTTCACCTACATATGTATGTATCTGGCTTTTATACCAAATGACTTAAGGCAAACTGAAACAAAATAATCAATATTTATTCATTTTATATTTGACTACAGTCGACATCTACTTGGTACTGATTGAAAGCTTTGCTAGTCTACATGATTACCATTTTACATGTCCTTAAAAACACTAAATAGAAATAGAGGCATTTGTCATCAACGTAAAAACTTCTAAATTTTAAAATTGTGATATATAAGCGCTTTTCGTAATAACTCATGTATATCAGATTGGTCATTGCTCATGTATATCAGAAAGCTCAGATTGTTTAGTTTTAGTTTATTGTTTTGCAAGTAGCAGTTGTGGCTTTGGAAAACGCCTGTTGCAGTCCTCAGAACAGAATTCTGGCAGGTTTGAATGTTCTTCCACAATATTGCGCTTACACTTGCAGATCACACTGGCGCCGCATAACTCAATACAGGCCGACCTATTTATAAGAGGTTAACAAAGTTTCTTTGTCAGTAGCTCAAGTGCTGTCGGCTTGAGTTCCTTGTTCCTACTTGAGTTCCTTGTTCCTACTTGAGGTCCTTGTTCCTACTTTAGGGGTCGCAATCATCATCGAATTCAGCCGTCCAGGTAGTGTATGGCAGGTGAAGATCATGCAATCATGCGCATACGTTACGAGCTCTATACCGTTTGGAGGATGTGAAATTTCAGAGTAAATTACATTAAAAGTATCAGATATATCACCCCGCCTCGGGGAACTCACTGTTTCAGTCTATGCTTCTTACACTTCTTATTTCTGAAATCAACAAACGACTGGCATTCACATGTGAGGCGCTCAGCGCCAAAAGAGTCTAACCCACATGTTCAAAAAAATCAGACTGACTATAACGATTTAGCAGGAAACTTTTAAAATAAACACTAAACAACTCCATATTGCATTATTTTAACAGGTAGTATAACCTAGTGTTATACAATGCAATAGGGTTTTTTTAGTATTTATTTCAAAAGGTTCCGACTAAATTTTTATAGTGATCTTCATTATTTTGAACATATGGGTTAGGCCGTTTTGGCGCTAAGTGTGCCATACATAGTGGATTGTTCAACGTTCTCAACCCATCTGGAGGGAAGTCAAGAGCCACCGTAATTGTTCGTTCGCAATGCCTATTCTGCTGACATATGTGGATATGGCGTACTGATGTTGATTCGCACGGCGGTAACGCTCAAGCACGTACTGCATCGACCACATCTTGTTGTGTAATGTACCGGTATAAAATCTTCGCCTCTTCATGAAGATGGTCCTCTGCTGTCATGTGCTGTAGCAGACCTATGTGAGACATTCTGGCAGATTTGAATATTTTTCCATTGCATAACTCTAACATTTGCAAACTATGCTAGCGCCGCATAGCTTACCACAGGCTAGCCTATTGTTTTATAAGATGTCAACAAGGTTGACTTTTCAGTTCCCCAAGTTCTGCCGGATTTCGATTTGAGAACCTTGCTCCTCCTTCTGATCTGGTTGCAAAAAATGTGGATTGCACGGGCGCGTTACACACGGGCGCGTTACACACGCTGACGAACGGATATTTACATATTCCTCAGACAGAACTAAGTCAGCTATGTAAATATTTTACCTATCACTTATGACATCAACTATACGACCCATCTGGGAGTGAGCAATTACAGAAAGGTGGAGGTTGCACAGTTCCGGAGATATCACCCAGCTTTGAGGAACTCCCTGTTTCACTCTACGGGTCTTCCACTTTTTGTTTCTGAATTCCACAAATGACTGGCATCCATCGTTTCAAACACGGCTGGAGGGTAGTCTTCGCTATATCCCCGAACATATTGGAAGAGTTGACGGTATCGAAGGCCTTCGATAGATCAAGGCCACCATTACCGTTCGGTTGTCGGCCTCTACTGGTTCAGTCCTCTACTGATATGTGTGGATGTGGCTTGCAGTGCTGTTGTAGTAATATGCATCCATGTTGATGTTGGACAACTGGAAACAAGTGAGCAAAGGCTATAGTCGGGACGGGGCCGACCATGTGATACCCTACACCACTACCCCTGTGCATAAGCTTTTCACTGGTAAACATTTCTTTTAGGGAATATGAACCGACTACCACCAAAACTAATATGCCTCTTTGTCTCTGGGACCTGTAGCTTGATTGCAAAAAATGGAAGAATTGGATGCATTACCGACTATTGTGGTATCTCCCTTGTTTGACCACCTTCGCTAACCTGTTTTACACCAATGTAAAGGTAATATTTTCTTCTTCCATTGACAGGCTTTGCCGTTGGAATACCCCTACTAGAAGCCAATACATTCACAAAAAATAAAACTTTGTATTTGTCTCCAAATGAGTTTTTCCCCATTCCGACCCCTAAATATTATCCGACTATCACCAAAATCAATAGGCTTCTTCCTATGTGGGACCCGCATCAACTCCAAAAAAAATCGTGACGATCCGATCAAAATTGCGACCTGTAGCGTGATTGCAAACAAATCGGGAAATTGGATGCAGTACCGACTGTTGCGATATCTCTGTTGTTTGAGCAGCTACGACAACCTCCTTTACATCTACTTTCCTTGCCAGGTTTTGCTTTTGATATACATCTTAAAGAAACAGAGATATTGGCTTTTAAATAAAACGTAGACCTTTTCTCCAAATTAGTTTTTGCCCATTCCGATCCCTGAATATTATCCGACCATCATTAAAATCAGTAGGCTTCTTCATCTGTGGGACCCCCATAACCCCTAAATTTTCGTGACGATCCGATCAAAATTGCGACCTGTGGCGTGATTACAAAAAAATCGGAAAATGGGATGCATTATCGACTATTGCCATATCTCTGCTATTTGACCACCTATGACAACCTACTTTACATCGTTGTAAAGGTGATATTTTCTACTTTTCTTGTCAGATTTTGCTTTTGGTATACTTCTTAAAGAAACAGAGATATTGGCTTTTAAATAAAACTTTGACCTTTCTCGAAATAAGTGTTTGCCCATTCCGACCCCTGAATGTTATCCGACCATCATTAAAATCAGTAGGCTTCTTCATCTGTGGGACCCCCATTAACCCCTAAATTTTCGTGACGATCCGATCAAAATTGCGACCTGTGGCGTGCTTACAAAAAAATCGGAAAATGGGATGCATTATCGACTATTGCCATATCTCTGCTATTTGACCGCCTATGACAACCTACTTTACATCGTTGTAAAGGTGATATTTTCTACTTTCCTTTCCAGGTTTTGCTTTTGATATACCTCTAAAAGAAACGGAGATATTGCCTTTGAAATAAAATGTTGACTTTTCTCAAAATAAGTGTTTACCCATTCCGACCTATAAATATTATCCGACCATTACCAAAATCAATATGCTTCTTCATCTGTCAGACCCCCATTAAACCTCAAATTTTCGTGACGATCCGATCAAAATTGCGACCTGTAGCGTGATTTCCAAAAAAATAGAAAAATGGGATGTATTACCGACTATTGCGATATCTCCGTTATTTGGTTACCTACGCCGACCTAGTTTGCATCATTGTAAAGACGGGATCTTCTACTTCCATAGTCAGGCTCTTCTTTTGGAAAATGTTCAACTAAAGCTGTGATATTTGTCAATATAATTAAGATCGCAAAAACGAAAATTGGGGTTTTATTTGCTACTATTGCGATATCTTCGTTGTTTGATCACCTACGAGCACCTTCTTTACATCATTAGAAAGGTGCTATTTTCTGCTTTCATTGTCAGGTTTTGCTTTTGATATACCCCATATAGAAGCTGAGATATTGGCTTTGGAAAAAAACGTTGTCTTTTTATCCACCTAAGTTTTTTGCCCTTTCCGACCCCTAAATATTATCCGACCACCACCAAAATCAATAGGCTTCTTCCCCTCCGGGACCCCCATCAACATCCAAAATTTCGTGACGATCCGATCAAAATTGCGACCAGTAGCGTGATTACAAGGTTTAGATGGACAGACGGACAGACGGACGGACGGACGGACTGACGGACGGACACACATAGCCAGATCGACTCAGCTCGTCGAGACATTCATTTTGGTATATATAAGTATGGGTCTACGACCATTATTTCGATGCGTTACAAACTTTTTGGCCAAAACCAACTTATAATACCCTCCCCACATAGTGGTGTAGGGTATAAACAGTTTCTTATCATGGGGAGGATTAATGCCTCTAGAATATTTGCTATTGACGACAGGAGGAACATCGGTATGTATCTTTGCTGGCATCCTTGCCTCCCAACTTTCCAGACTACTGTTACATTATGGGTGTCTAGCGCTGAATTGAAAAGACTTGTTATCTCAAATATTACCATTGATAAATATTACCATTGATAATGCCCGTGGGCCCCGCTGCAACATCATCATCGTCAATTATGGTGGTGCCTCATCGGCTGGGAGGGTCCATATACGGCGAATCACACTCCTCTTTTCCCTCTTAATTCGGGGTACTCTATAAAATGTCGGTTAAAATAACACCCACATCTCTTCGGATCTGTTACTGTAACGCCGTTGAATGCAACAACCGTTCTATCATCATTCTTTCCTGTATTCGAGAACGATTTAACCGTTGCCTACTGCTTCAGGTAGTTTATCCACTTTGTTCGCCTACTAGCCTATTGACTTACAGAGTAAGTTTTCTAACTGTTGGGTCTTTATGGTTCTGACGACAAAACTCATCACGTGCTCTTGCTAGTCCCGTCGCCTCTGCTGGGAAAATTGGTCTGATTTCGGGTATTTGACCAGCAGGTATGTAGCGAGCGGGTGCTGCAATGATGAAGTTCTCTCTGCTAACCGTGAATCTGAGGGAATGGGCAGCTCTCTTAACTTGTCAATCAGCTTTCCCCAGGTTTCAAAAAAAGTACGGCGTTCACAGGTTATGAAGTAGGATCTATTACGAAGACGATGATCGGAGGATGCTCTGAGCCAAGGATACGTAATTTATCAGACCTGGTGCCACAATAGTGATATCCTCGTAGAAGCGTCTTCATTACCGTGAAAGCTATAAATTTGGTAGACTTGCGCTATGATAGACATTGAAGTCCCCTAACACCAGACGGTTATTGTCCTCTAAAAGCAAACTAATATCGGGCATATAACTCGGGGAACAGCCATTCATTGGCTAAATGTACACATTATGGAACTTTACCTCTGCAACCCCACTGCTTCCCAAGCTCAAGCGATATAGTTCTCTACTGGACAAACTGGTGTATTAGGAAAGCAAGTCCTCCTCTTCTTGCATGATCCTTTCGAAAAACGTGTAATCATCGCAACGTTGCAACCTACGGGTGACGCTGAGCTTTGTTTCCTGGATCGCGGCGACGATGATGTTTTTTTCGACTCAAATAATTCACAATCTCGCTGCAGGAATGATGAACAAGAACTAATTGTGTGAGACTGCGGTGGCGTCTCGTATTCCGACGGCGAAGAATCGGACGACGAAGTTGTAGAAACGCTTGGAGATGTTCTGGCGCAGCAAACAACAACATAACTTCAAAAAAATACTTCATATCTACAAATTTGTAAAAATGGTTGTATAAATAGAAGTTATCAAAATCAGCCTTTGTCTTCTAGCCATTAACACTTAAATACGCATGATGAGCTGGCTAATAAAACCTCTAGCGAAACGATCGTAGCGTAATGGTTGAGTGTGTGGTATTCCGCTAGAATTCATTTTTCAATACAAAACTCCTTAGGCCATGTTAGCTCGATTAATTCAATTAATTAATTAAAAAAATTTAAGTCATGTTAGCGATACGAACGTCCGTTATCAAGAATACAGAATAAGTCTCCCAGCTAAATTTGACGGAAGGGGTTCTTTGCGATGACGTGATTTCATGTCATCTTTTGCATAGGTTCAAAGGAAGTCGTGAAAGATCCGATCTTTTCATTACGATTTGAACCACTGCAAAGGAAGTCGTGAAAGATCCGATCTTTTCATCAGCATTTGTACCCATTCCATCTATCCAATAGATATGATGTTTGTGTTTTTATTTACACACCTGTTTATTTTCATTTTGGTATGTTCCAGTACTGCAAAAACTTACTAATTTTTACTATTTTTCCGATAACATAAAGGAAAAATTGTTATCGTAGTAAAAATAAGTAGATTCTTGCAGTTTCTGGAACAGACCAAAGTTGTTAGAACTGTCGTCGTGATGTTGTCTTACAGTTCCTGCATATTAAACAACTAAAGATCCGATCTTTTCATCAGCATTTGTACCCATTCCATCTATCCAATAGATATGATGTTTGTGTTTTTATTTACACACCTGTTTATTTTCATTTTGGTATGTTCCAGTACTGCAAAAACTTACTAATTTTTACTATTTTTCCGATAACATAAAGGAAAAATTGTTATCGTAGTAAAAATAAGTAGATTCTTGCAGTTTCTGGAACAGACCAAAGTTGTTAGAACTGTCGTCGTGATGTTGTCTTACAGTTCCTGCATATTAAACAACTAAAACTTCTAAACAATTGGTATTATATGAAGTCCCAACCATCGAGCTAAAAATAGAATCGGACTGCACACATTAGCTCTGTTCCTTTACGTTCAAGAATCTTCAACTTTTACCACTTTTTACTCGAAAAGCGTTCCTTTACTTCAGACACAATACAATTCATATTGGAGCATTTTATAACTTTTGCTACTTTTGCCGGTTTTACCATTTTCAAAAGTAAAGGACAGACCAATTGCTATTTTAAAAGTTCCCTTGTCTGTTCTAAATCTGACATAGAATGAAATCAAATCTCGCTTCTTGGAATTTGAAAAAAAAGTCCGAAACGAAAAGGAACAAGAATCTGAAAATAAAGAAGAAACTACTTTTGGAAAGAAACAATTAAAAATAAATTAATTAAGCATAAATGGTATTTTCCATAAAAAGTCTCTCCTCCCCGTTCGTTACATTTTATTCTTAGAGATCCCTAAAGCAAGCCGGGTTGTAGATCCCTACATATTTCCGTCACTAAACAAAAGAGTATAAATTACCAAAATGTTGTTATAAAATAACAAAATTATAAAATAAAAGTTATTTACGAAATAAAAATACTTAAAGGAGTGCATTTGGAGTCCATGTTGAAATCTGAACTGGTGATGGGAAGATAATTGAAAAAACCCTTTTGTAAGATGAAAGAATATCAGTTGCGGAGAACGGAGGAAGTAATCTTTTGCGTTGCAGCGGTGGTGATTACATTGCAATTTTGGATGTAAACTTTTGAAAAACTAAACTGATAAATTAATTGTAGCTATTTCATGAATTCGTTTGAATTAATAAAAAGTTTTGTTTTTCATGAAAACCATATTTCAATACAGCATTTCCATTTCCAAACAAGACATGAAAATTTCATGCCAAGGGGTTGGTGAAAATGACATGCCAATCTTCACACTGACAATAGCATCACGTTCGTGTTAACTTTGTTAGCAGTTATGCAAACTATGCAACTTTTTTTGTGCTGCTCCTTTGTGCTGTTACCATGGCACAAAGAACTGAAATAACTGTCATTGTGAAGTAAAGGGAATGCAGCACATAAAAAATACAAAATCACAGCTCGCAGGGCTGAAGTGCAGCAGCAGGAACACCATCGGAAACAACAAAATTTAATAAAAATAAAATCAAATATAAATGTTAACTTTGCAAATTTTGTGGTAACACCATTTGTCATGGTGATAATTCATCACATGTACATTTCTTGTGGATTATGGTAATTGAAGAGGAAACAAAGAAAAATATGAAATTTATTAAAATTGTTGATGACTTCCAATGGAATTGTATTTGTCACTAAAGACGAATAAGAGTAGATTTCCAAATATTTCCAATGTTGAATGCACCGCTTTTTAATATCGTATGTGTCTTGACGTAGGGGATGGAAGATACCAAGTAACGGTCCTGACCGGCTTTAACATGGCACAACCCAGGATTTATCTTGGTCCCTCTTTCATCTCAAGTGGACACTGACCTCCCCGTGGTGTCACCAGGGGAACTGCCTTTAACACCCTCCCTAGAAAAAACAGTCTACTATGAAAAAACGAAAGAAAAGAAAAACAAACCCCTCTAAAGTTGACGAACCCGCCAACTTTTTAAAGACCATGATCTGCGAACCTGCACCTGGAATGTTCGCACTCTTTATAGAGAAGGTGCAGTTTACGCATTAGCAGATGTACTTGAAAAGTACAAGACCGACATTACTGCCATACAGGAAATACGATAAAACGGGAATGGCGTCACAACAACACCTAAAGGTGACGCACTGTATTATATCTGCCAAGACATAAAGCATGAGTTTGGTTGCGGATTTGAAGTTGGTCGGACGTTAAAACACCTGGTCTCCAGCTTCACCCCAGTGAATGAAAGACACGCAGCAATTCGATTAAAAGCAAAATTCTTCAACATCAGCTTTATTTGCGCTCATGCTCCCACTGAAGACAAGGACGAACACACCAAAGATATATTTTACGAGCGCTTAGAAGAGACTTATGACCGTTGCCCTGCCCATGACATTAAAATTATATTAGGCGATTTTAATGCCAAAATTGAAAGGAGAATGTCTTTGGCCCAACAGTCGGGAAATTCAGTCTCCACAGTGAAACATCTGACAATGGTATGAGGCTGATAGGCTTTGCAGCTGCAAGAAACATGGTAGTTAGCAGTACCAGATTTAAGTATCTCGATATTCATAAGGGCACCTGTCTGTCGCCAGATCAAAGAACAAGAAATCAGATTGATCACGTTGTGATAGATGGAAGACATGCATCAAGCGTGTTAGATGTACGATCGTTCCGAGGTGCAAACATAGACTAGGACCACTACCTCGTTGCAGCAAAGGTACGTACCAGATTAAAAGTTCAAAAGCGAACAGACACAACATAGAAGTTGGACATCGGTAAGCTGCAATCACAACAGGTAGCCACAGCATATTCCACTCAACTGGCCCAACTGCTGAATCAAAGCACTCCTCGTCCCGATAACATATCAGGACAATGACAAAACATTGCCCACTCCATGCCAACAGCCGCAAAATCAGTACTTGGATACCAGAGACCTCCACCAAGGAATCCATGGTATGACCAGAAGTGTCGTGCTGCTACCGAAGAGAAAAATTCGGCATATAGGGCTACTTTACAATCAGTAGCAACGCGTAGCGCACGAGAGAGGTATCGGGAGAAAAAGAAAAGAGAAAAAGAGAGATGGAAAAGAGGGAGTGTGAACAAATCGAAAAATTCTACCAAAGAGTGAAACATCAAACTGATGGGTTTGAAACTGACTTCTCCCTATCGCCTACAAGATAGTGTCAGGAATATTTTGCGAACGACTAAAGCCCATGGTCAACGAAATAATTGGACAATACCAATGCGGCTTTAGACCTGGTAAGTCCACCATTGACCAGATATTTACTCTGCGGCAAATCCTGGAGAAGACCAAAAAGATGCAGATCGACACCTACCATCTTTTTGTCGATTATAGAGCAGCATTCGACAGCCCGCTACGTTCAAAGGTATTCCAAGCCATGTCTGAATTTGGTATCCCCGCAAAGCTCATTCGGCTTTGTAAAATGACTCTAACTGACACAAGATCTTCAGCTAAAATAGGAAAGAACCTCTCCGAAGAGTTTGTATCAAAAGAGGTTTCAGGCAAGGAGACAGCCTTTCGTGTGATCTTTTCAACAACCTGCTAGAAAAGGTTATACGAGTGGCAAACGTCAAAACAAGTGGCACAATCTACACCAATAGCCACATGTTACTTGCTTATGCTGATGATATAGACATTATGGGACTATCAGTAAAAAAGTAACCGACACCTTTATGACGGTCGAAGGAGAATCTGCTAAAGTGGGTCTGGCGGTAAACGGCGGGAAGACCAAGCTGATGGTGTCGGACCAACTGTTGAAGTTGGTTCCTATAATTTTGAGGTAGGAAAAGACTTCGTCTACCTCGGCACCGCCGTAAACACAACAAACGACATCAGTTGAGAAATAAAAAGAAGGATTGTATTGGCCAACAGATGCCACTTTGGCTTAAGTAAGCACTTTAAAAACAAAGCCACAACTCAAACAAAAAATGCAGTGCTTGGCAGGTTTAAGAGAAAAATTATTCGAAAGATCTACGGACCGATCTGCGTTGACGGTGAATATTGACGTCGTATGAACCACGAGCTTTATCTGCTATACAACGACATCAGTATAGTTAAACGTATCGAGATGCAGCGATTGCGTTGGCTACAACATATAATAAGAATGAGCGATGATGAACCGCCCTAAAAAGGCGGATAAAGAGATGACAAGGCGCGGTATTCCAAAAAGCAAAGCACTAAACAGAGAGAATTGGAGATCTTTTCTTTGTTCGGTCTATGGAACAAATGTTCTGTAATGGGCCAGTTAAGTAAGTAAGTAAGATATCTCGGAGTATGTAATTTAATATTAAAAAGTTCCGATAGTGTTTCCATGTGTTTCCCATAAGTAGAACTTTACTCAAAATGGTCTAAGTAGAAAAAATTTCATATAAATGTTCAAAGCTTTTTTCAGAATATTTACAACATCAAAAAATGTTACAAATATTTTTTAATAAACACTACTACCAAACTATCTGAAAAAATTAAATTATGGTCATTTTTATTTTCATTTGTCCATATTACATGTCAACATATAAGTTATCAAAAAAGTCAATTTTATCACTTACAAAAAACTCCTAGTAAATAACCATTAAATGCAATACTGATTTTTATTTTTAGGTCTACCAGTATGTTTGAAAAAATACTGCGTTAATGATTTTTACTTAGCTCTTGGTCAGTTTTCGGACTTTTTCCCCACTAGATTTGAATTTCGCCCACAGTGCAGCATGCCGAGCGTTCCCAATACTAAATACAACATGGTATGGAGGGTATATTAAGTTTGTTTTTCTGTTTGTAACGTATTGAAACATACATTTCCGACACTATAAAGTATATATGTATATTCTTGATCAGGATGAAATCCTGAGTCGATATAGCCATGTCAGTTCGTCTGTAATTGAGCTAGAGCGCTTTATTTTTCCCCGAGTGTCACCCGAGTGTATTTTTTCCATAGGCAGGTCAAGTTCGAAAATGGGCTATATAGTCCCACGTTTTCGTGTAGCCCACATATAACGGTGCCTCCCGATTTTCGGGATGATAGCAACATTTTTTGACCAAACTGCCTGTAATTTTACAATTGAGGTTACCAGTGGTCACAAAACATCTCCTTCGAAAATTGTACACATTGGTTTACGTTTTGGTATAGCCCCATATGAGAGTACCTCCCGAGTTTCGGTATTTTGAGGATTTTACCTACATTCTATTACCGAACTACCTGTAAATTGTCGTTTAAAGTTCCCAGTGGTCACAAAACTCCTCCACCAAAAATGTTCAACGTAGGTCCATGGTTTGGTATAGCCCCCATATAAGGGTACTACACTATTTTCCATATTTTGAGGATTTCAGTTAAAATGTTCTTAGTGATCACTAGACATCGGTTTTTGCATACGAAAATACGATTGGACCAAAATTCGTTTTGAAGAAATCTGAATGCAATGACAGGCTCATATTTTTTTTGATTTTTTTGCATATTTTGCATATGCACAAAAGATGCAAAAAATATGCAAAATATGCAAAAAATATGCAAAATGTGCAAGCAATTTTTTTGACAAAAATCATCAAATTAAATTTAGAAAGTCATCAGAAAGTGGTCTAAATTAAGTTTATTGCCGTAAAACGTCGATTTCTTAGCAGATTATCATGTTATTAATTATTATTGCGCCACATCAATAAATCTGGACTAAAAGACTTAGAAAATTTCCTATAACCCAGCCTTCTTATAACAACATAAGTTGCTTTCTAATATAAATGTGTTCAAAAACTAAATCAGAAATGTCAAAATGTACGTATCCAAATATGTTGAAAGTTTCTGCTCGCCCAAAATTGTCTGACAGAATAACAAACGAGCTAGAAATTAAGTCTAAGAAAATATTGAATATTACAGATTTTCTTGAAAATTTCAGATAATGTACAGGGAACACCGGTGGTGAAAATAGGCTATATATTTTTTTGCATTTCGGAGGAGGCGGGGTACCTCCCCTTTACACTATTTTTTTAAAAACGCTATTTTAGCAAAACTGACTATCCTATCGGAGAGAAAATTAATTTGCGAGACAATGGTTGTTGTGTCTCCGATCCTAGGTACTCATTTGGTGCCTAAAGACCCGGCCACGCCCACTTTTTTAAATAGCTAATATATCAAAAACTGCTTAACCGATTTTCTTAAAAATATCAGAGAATCTACTGGGAGGACCCGTGGTGAAAATAGGGTATATATTTTGTTGAATTTCGAGGGGGGTGGGGTACCTCCCCCATGCCCTATTTTTTAAAAGCGCTATTTTAACAAAACTGACGAACGTATGGGAGAGAAAATTAATTTGCGAGACAATGGTTGTTGTGTCTCCGACCCTAGGTACTGATTTGGGGCATAAAGACCCGACCACGCCCACTTTTTTAAATAGCTTATACATATATCAAAACTGCTTAACCGATTTTCTTGAAAATTTCAGAGAATCTACTGGGAGGGCCCGTGGTGAAAATAGTTTATATCTTTTGTTTAATTTCGGAGGGAGCTGGGAACCTCCCCCATGTCCTATTTTTTGAAAACGATATTTTAACAAAACTGACGAACGTATCGGAGAGAAATAATAATTTGGGGACAATGATGGTTGTGTTTCCGACCCTATGTACTCATTTGGGACCAGACCACGCCCACTTTCTAAATATCTTATATATCCAAAACTACTAAACCGATTTTCTTGAAAATTTCAGAGAATGGATAGGGATGACCTCTGCTGAAAATAGGCTATATATTTTGTTGAATTTGCCCTATTTTATTAAAACTCTGTCTTTGCAAAACTTACTAATGTATGGCTTAGAAAATAAATTTGCGAGACAACGGTGGTTGAATCTCCGATCCTAGGTACTTATTTAGGGCTTAAAGACCCGACCATGCCCACATTTTTAAATATGTTATATCTCTGAAACTACTAAGCCGATTTTCTTTAAAATTTCAGAGAATTTACAGCGATGGCCATCATGAACACCCGTGGTGAAAATAGGCTATATATTTTTTTGAATTTTGGAGGGAACGGGGGACCTCCCCCATGCCCTCCTTTTTTTCAACTCCTTTTAGCACGCCCATTTTTTAAATACGTTATTTCTCCAAAACTTCTGAACCGATTTCCATGTCATTATCAGATGATGTACAGGGATAGTCCCTGGTGGAAATATGTTATATAAACTTACAAACGTGTCCGTATCCCCAACCCTGGGGACATATTTTAGCCGTAAGACCCGACTACTCCCGATTTCGGGAATATGTTACAAATCAATGGAAATAACAGATGTTATGCATAACGAAGCTTTGGTCTTATTGGAAAGGAAGTCTTTAGATTAGAAGGCAACATATCGATAGCTATAGCTTCATCAGGTATACATTATAAGAAGGTGCAAGGACTGGACATTCTATTGAATGAATTGCACACATGCAATATTAAATGGAAATTATCATCTGGCACGAATGTACGATGGCACATACAAATTCCCAAGAAGCTTTAGAACGATTCTTGAAGGATTTAAGAGCACTTCATGTTTAGATTTCAGACAAACACTGCCAGTTATACTATGCCAGCAGATGAAAGAAGATATTCAAGTCATAAGTTAACATACCGCAAATTTCATATAGACACCATAATTTCTGAAGATGTTTTATTTATAGTCACTTGCTGATCCCGACTAATTTGCGACGCAAGAAAAATATAATTATGTTAAGAAAAGGTAACATAAAACTATTTCAAGGGCCAGCAACGCTGATCCCGACTAATTTGCGACGCAAGAAAAATATAATTATCTTAAGAAAAGGTAACATAAAACTGTTTCAAGGGCCAGCAACGCGGACCGGGCCGGCTAGTATTTTACTAAAAACATATAACATATAAAAATATATACGGTGCCATCATGAATATTTCCCTCTGAATTTTCCACACTGAAAATAATTTTAAAAAGTGAAATTCTTTTAAAATCAATTTTTGTTAAAGGTTGAAAACTACTTGATTCGCTTCATTATGGCGTATTCTAGTCGAATCGACAAAAATATTCCTTTTGGGGCATAAATATGGAAATAAAAATTGTGAAATTGGGGAAAGGAAACAAATTCTGCACGGAATTTTTATTCATGATTGCACTGTTAACTATATTTAATACCCTAGCCGTATTATGTCTTAGTGAATGAGTTTGCAACATGCAAAATGAAATGAAATAGACCCACAGTTCATTTTGATGATCTGCATAGGTTCGCAATTATCCATCTGGCCATGTCTTTTTGAAAACAAAGCACAGGCCACATTTATAGACCAATACGCATAAAATTTGGGGATTTTTTGGCCCTAGGGCGATATTTTGGTAAGAATCGATTCAGATTTGGATATTGCCGCCATATATACAGTACATTCGCGATAATCAATACACCACAGGTTTCGGCGGTGTCCGAATTATCAAATTGTTCGGGTTAACGAATTGTAAGGAAAATAAATTATTTTATATGATTAAGTCACTCGTGGAAGTTATATAATAATACTTTTTTAAATTGTAATTGCTAATACCGAACACTTAAATGAATGTGCTGTACGTGTAAAAAATAGTAAGATTTTTCTACTCGACAATCCGGACAGGTATAAATTAAACAATTTTGTTTACAAAAGGGTTATGACTTTTCGACAGAAATATGTGAGTGGTTTTGCCATTTTAAAGCAATTCCAAGGTTTTTGACTTATTTTACCACTACTACTCTATTGTGTGGTTTTTCTAAGTGATACCATTTTGCACTAATCATTGGGTGTTCTTCATTTTGCTTGTTATTAATCGTGGATGGGTATAACAATATTGCATTACTTTTCGCCGAGGAGTGCACATTTTCCAATTCTGCATTAAGGGGTTGTATGCGTACAATATATATCGATATTATAAATTATGTAGCGCATTAAACTAAAACCATGTCATCACTATTAAAGCGGCAGTTAGAGCATTTTTTGAAAGAAGCTGTTTGACCACAAAGAACAAAAATTGTCAATTTATGTCTGTATATACTGAATAAAGGACTAAACACGATAAAATATATTCAAATCTAATATGTGGATATTCAAAACGTATACTTCTAATTATAGTTATATTCCAGAACCTGGAGTCGTAAATGGTAATTTAATACCAAAAAAATTGCGCTTTTATCTGAACAAAAATAGCGATGACTAACTCTAGCCCTTTGTTTTTCTGCTAGATAATTTTGGCCGATTAGAAACTATCACCATATTTAGACACGTTGATTTTGACATTTCTGATTAAGTTTTTGAAAATTTTCCATTGTCTATCTACATTTGTATATGAAGCAACTTACGTTGTAATAGGAATGCTGGGTTATTTGACATTTTCTCACCTTGTGAAAACTGATTTAAGTCTTGTTAGTCCAGATTTATTGCTGTGGCGGAATATCTGGAGAGTCTCAATAACATAATAATCTGCAAAAAACTATGTTAAACGCCAAAAAATTTAATTTAGAACGCTTTTTTGATGATTTTCCAAATTTAATTGACGCTTTTCGTCAAAAAAACACTTGCATATTTAGCATATTTTGCACATATTTTGCATATTTTTTGCATATATTTTGCATATTTTTGATATGACCCCAAATATCGAAAAATTGGCCCTCAAAACGCCTAGATCCAAAATTTGAGTCCAATCGGATAAGAAATAAAAAACATGCTAAAATCCGATGTCTAGTGATAACGAAATATTTCCACCAAAACTGTGAATAAAGGTCCATGTTTTTGTAGAACCCCGACATAACGGTACCTCCAGATTTTCGGTATTTTTTGGATTTTTAGTGGTCACAAAACTTTTCCACAAAAAACTCTATAGGTCATGTTTTTGTATAGAATCCCCAATATCCTTACCACCGCATTTTGTGGATTTTAGCTACAATTTTAACCGAACTACTTGTAATTTTACAGTTGAGGTTCCTAATGATCCCAAAATATCTACTCCAAAAACTGACAACATAGATACATGTTTTGGCATATCCCTCATATAACGGTAACTCCCAATTTTTGGTATTTTGAGGATTTTATCTAAAATGTTTAAACCGAACTATCTGTAATTTAACAGTTGAGGATCCCATTGTTAACAAAACATATTCACCAAATACTGTCAAGGAAAGAAAATCCCCATCATCGTGGGTACACGTTATACCCTCGGCCTTTAGGGTAAAAAGGGTATGTACACTTTGATACGACCAAAAATGTGCCTCATCGAAATAATGGTTTTAGACCCCAAGGACGACATTCGTTTCAGGCAATTTGGAGTCGATTTAGCCATGTCTGTCTGGCTGGGTGGTGCGCACGATAACTCTCCAACGGATCGTTCCTGCTTCGACGAGTGGGGATGTGAAAAGTGGCCTCTATTACTGGTGGAAGTAGATTTGTTGTAGTTTCTGTCTAGTCAAGTGGGGTTGAGCAACGTGCAGAAAGTAGTTTCGGTCTTCGTAGACAGATTCTAGGTGTGTTGTGGTCGAAGTCAATTGAGATTGTAAAACATGGCCTTGGCTTTAAAGAGCAAGAAATCAACCATCGAAAACTGATCTCTAATAATCACAAATATGATTACAAAATACTTAATACAACAACAAAACCAAATAAACGAATAAATAAGCAGTACAAAGGTTTCCAAGGCCACCACCAGCCACATAGGATGATACCAGCTGTGTTCGAATCTGTGTGTGGGGTTTTCAAGCGGAAAAGGAAATGGCCCATCAACATTACAAACAATGCTCCAGACAAGAAACACAAAACGGATACTCAAAAACAAAAGAAATTAAAAGGCTATAGTTTATCGATTTCTTTGTTATGTGAAGATGTGGTGAAAGGTTTTAAAATAAAACACACAATGGACTTTTGTTCAAGATAAATGTCAAATGCTCACGCTTAACATCTTATGTTTGCTTACCGATGTTGTATGAAATACGCACAAGAGAAATATTTCCCACGAACATCTCAAAAGAGGCAAACAGTGACTTTTCTCATATCAAAAAGTGCAGTGTTTTAGCTAAAAATCTGTCTTATCAACGAGTCCGAAGAAATGTAATACAAAATAATATGAACACATCTTTACAAACAAAGTTCATGTGCCGAACAGTTCGGTGCCGAACATCATATAATGGGGTTTTATTACGCCTAATTTTGACGTGGATTTGCAACAAATGTTAACCGCCGACGATGAGAGCATTCTATTTGTTGGCACCCAAATTCAAAAACAGCCCAAATTCGTTCCGGGGAGCGTATGACAGAGCGTATACGTATGTAGTGTAGACTTGGTGGCGGATGAATTTTAATTAGCTATTTTCAGGACTGTACACTGCAGAACGAGTAAAGGTAAGGTCACATTAGGCAAAGATTTGTTCCAGTGACCGGCAGTGTGCGCTTACTGAGAGCAAGGGAGCTTAAGTAATGCATTGAAATTTGTGCTCACTTGCTCTCAATAAGCGCACAGTGCCGTTCGCTGGAGCAAATATTTGCCTAATGTGACCTGAAGTAAGTAAAAAACTATCAGTCGGCTTTGCTGACAGAGATATACCCTCCGCCTGTGTGAATTTAAATACTTTTTCCAAAAAAAAAAAAAAAAAAAGCTTATGTATTTAGGGGATTTTCAAAATTTTGGGCGTATGAACCGACAAAAGTATGGATAGGATTAAAGCTCAAAAAATTGCGGGAATATCGATAGATAGGGCTTTTTTTATCACAGGGCCACTAGGAAAACCTTTTATAAAAATGTCCAAAGGATCCTCGAACAGAGACTTAACCACACAAAAATGATGAATATTTCTGTGGGAGGTACAATGCGGATTGGACAGATGGGGCCGAAATTTGAACATAAACTTAGTTTCGACAATATTTAGAGATCCAAAGTTTGGACCAAATCGGTTGCTACGTCTATGTGATATCGCGTGTACCACTTTAGCGAATATTTTCGAACTTTTGTGGGGAGGTACCGGAAGGAGTGGATCTATAAGCACAACCTTCGAATTTCATCTAATATTCGAAGAAATATTACAATATCCAAAGTGTGGACGAACGCTCTACAGCTCTACATATGGTGCCATAGGGTTTTTTTTACAACTTTCGGGCTGTTTTCTCAAGAAGTATGGACTTGCCCCTGAAGAAACTTTTACTTTCGTAATTAGGGCAGCGAATGCAATTTGCTTCAAAAAAAAAAAAAAAATCAAAGTGATTCGGGAGCAGGTCTTAAAGTAAATTTATACAGAATTTTGTGTGGAAGGTACCCGAAGTAGTGGACAAATACAGTCCATATTCGAACCTGATCTATATCTGGCAGATATATTAGGATGTGTAAAGTATGAACCAAATTGGTCACTCCCTTCAAGAGTTATCGTGCGAACATTTTTTCCGAAACTTTTTGAACTTTTGTGGGGGACGCACCGGAAGGTGTGGACCAATATAACCCATCTTCGAACTAAAACTAAGTTTGCACAAAATATTACGAAGGCCACATTTTGGACCGAATCGGCAGATCCGTTCGAGAGTTATCTTGCGCTCCAACCACTACACACGGTGTCATAGGGGTTTTTTGTACCTTTCAGGCTATTTTCTTAGGAAGTATGGACTTGCCCCTGATGAAACTTGTACCGTGTACAACAAAAATCAAAGTGATTCAAGAGTAGGTCCTAAACTGGACTTTTCCGAAATTTTGTGTTGGAGGTACCCGAAAGAGTGGATCGATTGAGTCCATATTGCAACCTTATATAAGTATGGTAGAAATTTCACGATGTGCAAAGTATGGACCAAATCGGTTACTTTCTTCGTGAAACTGAAATACGTGTGTGTATCATGCATGATCATAACAAATTTATTTAGGATATGGCTAGTTACTTCGATTTAAAGGGTTAATTCAGTCAATTTTATCAGAGTAGGAGTAGCTGCCACCATTATAGTATTTAGGACCATGCCAAAACCATGGATGTTAGTACTAGTATGTCAGATATATATTCACTGGACAATAGACGTAGACTATCCCCACATTTTCACATGCAATATCAGGAACCTACGAGTATGGGTTATCCTGATGACGTTATTTTAGTTTATAGTACTAAAATACGTAATTTTTCCATATCCGATCTGGATTATCAATATTTTCCCTATATATATATATATATATATATATATATATATATATATATATATATATATATATATATATATATATATATTCATCATAGATATTTCAATAACAGTTTGGATCGAGCACACATAATCTTCTGAAAGAATTTATTATGAAAAAACATCAATAACATATATTTTGTGACCGCAGATAACGAAAATGTGAATAAAAACGGTAGAATAGGACCATATTTTCATATATGAAAATCGAAAGCTTCTGGAGATGTTAAATATTATAGCTACAAATTTTGTTCAGAGACTCATAATGAAATTTGATTTGGAATGAAGTAATTTAGGAGATTTTGACTCAGTGTGGAATAAATTTTAATTAAGAGTATAAAAGTTTAACAAATAATTTATACCTTTTTTTTCGATTGTTTGAGTGGAGTATTCCCCCATTGGCTCAACTTCATTTATTACCCTCTATTACAGAGAGTAATGTTTTTCAAAACGAACTGACAGTGTTGCAAAATTTTACTGATCGCTACCAATATCATGATTTCATCCCGGCGAAGGGAATTATCAATTGGCTTCTCAGTTTTTGAAATGATGCCTTTTTAGCGAAAAACCGAACTCTTTAAGTGTCTAGTATTCTCATATGAATGAGAATCACACTCACTTTTCGGCTTTTCCAGAGTTCGGTTTTTCGCTAAAAAGGCATCATTTCAAAAACTGAGAAGCCAATTGATAATTCCCTTTGTAGAATATTTCTTCTTTTAACACATATCGTCTAAAACTAAATTTTATGTTACTTTCATGCGTCAACTCGAAAAAGGAACAAAACAAATTTATTCAAAAACAAGTGAGCCAAGGCTATAGTCGGGTCGGGGGCCGACTTTGTGATACCCTACACCACTACCCCTGTTCATAAGCTTTTGACTAATAAAATTCAAAATATTAAAATTGGGATAGCTTAGCGCCTTTGCTCTAAATGTCTTCATTAACACAGGTCAATTTTGTGAAACGCATTACAGTGCATCGACAGTACAACCCAAATAAAAAATGGAAAAGTGGGATATATGCCAACAATCAATAGGCTTCTTTCTCTGTTAGACCCCCATCAACCCCCAAAATTTCGTAGGGTGATTGCACTAAAATGGAAAAAGGGATGCATTACCGACTATTGCGATATCTCTGTTGTTTGACCACCTATGACAACCTACTTCACATCGTTGTAAAGGTGATATTTTCTGCTTTCCTTGCCAGGTTTTGCTTTCGATATACCTCCTACAGAAGGGAGATATTAACTTCGAAATAAAACGTTGGTCTTTTTTCCAAATATTTTTTTTTTTTTGTCATATTCCGACCATTATCAAATATCAAAAGGCTTTTTCCTTTGTGGGACCCCCAATAACACCCAAAATTTCGTGACGATCCAATTAAAATTGCGACCTGTAGGGTGATTTCCAAAAAAGTGGAAAAATGGGATGTATTACCGACTATTGCGATATCTCCGTTACTTGGATACATACGCCAACCTGCTTTACATCATTGTTATGATGGGATTTTTTACTTTCATTGTCAGACTGTGCTTTTGGAAGGTCCCGAACCAAAGCTGTGATATTCGTCATTATTATTAAAATCGCAAAAATGAAATGTTGTGTTCTATTAGCGACTTTTGCGATATATTCGTTGTTTGACCGCCTACGACAACCTACGTAAAATCGTTGCAAAGGTGATATTTTCTACTTTCATTAGCAGGTTTTGCTTTTGATATACCCCTTTTAGAAGCGGAGATATTGGCTTTGAAATAAAACGTTGACTTTTTCTCCAAATAAGTTTTTTGCCCATTTCGACCCCTGAATATTATCCGACCATCACCAAAATCAATAGGCTTCTTTCTCTGTAGGATCCCCATTAGCCCCCAAAATTTCGTGACGATCCGATCAAAATTGCGAGCTGTAGCGTGATTACAAAAAAAATGAAAAAATGGGATGTATTGCCGACGTTTGTGATATCTCCGTTATGTGGCCACCTACGCCAACCTACTTTGCATCACTGTAAAGATGGGATTTTCTACTTTCATTGTCAGACTTTGTTTTTGGAAGATCCCCAACCGAAGCTGTGATATTCGTCATTATTATTAAAATCGGAAAAATAAAAAGTTGGGTTCTACTAGCGGCTATTGCGATATATTCGTTGTTTGATCACCTACGAGAACCCACTTTACATCATTAGAAAGGCGATATTTTCTACTTTCTGCTTTTGGTATACCCCATATTGAAGCTGATAAATTCGTTTAGGAAAAAAAACGTTGTTTTTTTCTCCAAATAAGTTTTTTGCCCATTACGACCCCTAAATATTATCCGACCATCACCAAAACCGATGGGCTTCTTCATCTGTGTGACCCCCATTAACCACCAAGGCTTTGCTTTTGGAAAGTCTCCAACCGAAGCTGTGATATTAGTCATTATAATTAAAATCGCAAAAATGAAAATTTGGGTTTTATTTGCGACTATTGTGATATCTTCGTTGTTTGATCACCAACGAGAACCTACTTTACATCATTAGAAAGGTGATATTTCCTACTTTTAATGTCAGGTATACCCTGTATAGAAGCTGAGATATTCGCTTTGGAAAATAACATTGTCTTTTTATCCACATACGTTTTTGCCCAATCCGACTCCTAAATATTATCCGACCATCACCAAAATCAATAGGCTTCTTTCCCTCCGGGACCCCCATCAACATCCAAAACTTTGTGACGATCCGATCAAAATTCCGACCTGTGGCGTGAGTACAAGGTTTAGATTCATTTCATTTTGGTATATATAAGTATGGGTCTACGACCATTATTTCGATGCGTTACAAACTTTTTGGCCATAACCAACTTATAATACCCTCCCCACATAGTGGTGTAGGGTATAAATATTTGGGTGTTTTGTTGGCAAACTTGATGTATATCGGCCTTTTTGTAGAAAATTTACTTCTGTTGAAACTGATGGATTTTTTAAAATTACAATTTGAGCGGAAGCTGTGGTCATATTAATGTAAAAAATAGGAAAAATCGTTGAAGGAAACGAGTTTTTATATTAATTTTTAATTAGTGGCTTTACAATACAATGTAGAGTATAATGTTCAAAGAAGAAGTTAAAGAACGCACTTCAGAGATGAAGCTTCTAATGTATGATTTTTAATAAAACCACTGCATCAATCTCAAATGGATGCTGACATTTTGAAGACTGAAAAATTGGGTTTTTTGAATTTTTGCTCTAATCGGGACGCGCAACCGTACTCGTTTAAAAACTTATTATGAGATTGTAGTACTCGCGATTACGCATTTTTTGATGTATAACTCGGACGTGTAGTCTTCAAAGGTTCACAACAATCTCAGCTTAAATTCGAAATTTTTGTGCGTAATTTTTTATAAAATACCTGTTTTTTTGATTCAAAATTTGCAACTGTCATTAAATTGTCGGCGTGAACTTAGTTTTTTTACGTTCTGAATCTAATAAGCCACGATGCGTCCAAATCCGTCCACTAGATCGGCGGATATGATACCCCTCAAATTTAAAAAATCTGCAAAAAATGTTTTTGAAAATCGCGCGCATTGAAACGCGTTTTGGAAGTGTATTTTTTAATGAAATAAATAGAGCCTGTTTAAAATGTGCGAAAACATATGTATCAAAACTATCGCTAATCCGGAGATACAATTGATTTTGTGCGATGCTACATCCATGGGTCTTGATGGATCGCAATGAAACGACATCAAATGATGTATTTTTTAAAGGTGATCATCGAAATCGGATGCGCATAAAATGTAAATGAACTTCGTGGAAATTATGACCATTTAACTGTATTTTGCTCCCTAATATGCAACACAGATGCTACATCGTGGCCGACAAATAGAATTTCACAAACTGCACACCAACTAAAAGGGATTGATTCGCTGTGTTGGAAAATCGGATGCGCATCCTGTCATTTTCACTATTACGCGGTTTGTGTGCATTTAAAATGTTGTAATATTCAATATAACATTATTTTAATGTTATGCCACAATTGGAATTCCTTGTGATATAAGATATGTTATAAATATATTCGCCAATAGGAAAACTATAAGCGAAAAATTTGTTGCAACGGAATATCTTAATTTTTGCGTGAAATTTGGACGAAAATGACGAAGAACTCAAACATTTGTTCTTCAACCTTTCCTATAAAACCATAAAAAAATAAAATTAGAAATACATTATTTTTATTTTTTTCGTCATATTTTCTTTGTATTTTTGCAAATAACAGAATACTATAGCTCCAAAATTCACGACTTACAGTGCCCGGCATAATTATTTTGACAAAATTTACATTTGTCTTAAAAGGCATATAATTATTGTCAGCATTCATATAGCGGGATATTACCAGCTTAGGGGTTTTCTTTGTCCTCTCAGCTAAATAAAAATTAGTGGTTCAAAAATATTCCAGCTTTATTTGTGATTAGGTAGGCGAATGTTTAAAAAGTGAGGCAAACGCAAAACGGCATAAGTATTTTGACATGCCATAATTATGTTACTTTTGGTACTTAATCGAACTTTTTGGTAACAAAATTAATTGATTTAGCTAAATTATTAACATTTAAGAAAAAATGTTCTTGACAGTCATAGATTTTTAATTCAAATATGGAATGTTGGTGTCAAAAATTGTAGTGAAATTTAAAATTAAAGTTTCGGTGATAAACGTAGCTAATGTTTAGACATTGCTGCAGTTATCTATTTATTTTGAAACGAATAAATCTCAAAATACTGAAAACGCTGTAAATATGCTCGATCTAGGCAGAATATGTGAAATTACAGAAGTTGCTCTCCAGTAAATAGAGCAGAATTGCAAATCTGATCTTACTTAAGCACACAAATCCTCATCTTCTGAATAATTTCGATGTCAAAGCAAACTCTCTAATAAGACTAGAACCTCTAAACATTAGAAAAAATCAATTTGAAGTCATTTGTTGCTATTCCGCTCGGTTGATAAATCATAGCCACAAAAATTGCCAATTCGATTTTCAATCAAAATCACTTGCACCCCACCAATCATTGTGGTAGAGCATATTGTGGACTGATAAAACTAAATTTGGACATAATTCATCTTAAAATAACCTTTTTAGTATGCTTGAGTCAAAAAACCGCCAAAAAGTTTGATATCTTTGTGAAATAATTGTCCTTCTGATGCTATTGCTATGCCCAAATATTTCCAGGCATCAGAATATGTTGATCCACCATTTAAAATACTGTGATATTTAATTTTTATCGATAATGCTGCGGACTATAATGAATATTTTGGCATTTTAAACAATATTTCATAACAACATGGTATTAAACCGATCGAAATGTTATGTATTCATTTGCAGAACACTGCTACTATGGTAAGTCTGAATTTTGTGGAGCAAGTTTGGAGCGTATTTCGGGTTCAAACTTAATGTAGTCTCCTTCAAATATCACATTTGTAAGAGAAAAATGTTCTTACTCTCATTAAAAAGTGGAAATGTGGAAAATAATGGGAGAAAATCATCGAAAATGTTGTTTAGTGATAAATCCCTAAATCCTTGAAACATCGATCCGTAAATGGGTCCATAACGGTACAGATGTGTGCGAAGCATATTATTTTTACCGTAACTAATAATAATCATAAGTATAAATAAAACATTTTTAATTGTTGAGGTCTAAAAATCAATAAAACAATTTTGTCAAAATACTTATGCCACGCAGTGAAATTTTATTTACATTACAAAAGTGGAAGCGTAAATTTAAATTGATAAAATTTATTACTAATTATAAGTACTCTAGTAAAGGATTAGCCAGAATATTTTTTCATATTTTTGTAGAAGACTAATCCGGTAAAAAGCCAAACACATCATTTTTTCAAACTTGCCAAAATAATTATGCCGGGCACTGTAGGTTTCATTTTATTCCTCACAATGTCTATAATTTTTTATATGGTAACATGGGGCGCCTTCGCCACTGGGGCGGCTACGCCATCGCCGATTTTCTCGCAAACTACAAATGATAGAAAAAATCCGTTAAAGGAAAAATTGTGAGTTTAATGTAGGTCTACCATCTCCCAAAAGTTGGCAGTTGTGTCATAGGTATGATAGCGGACGCACGCGGTTTTGTGTTTTCAGGGTATTGGGAAAAATAATTATGGTAGTTATGTTATCTGATATCTTCTTTACCTTTTGTGATATCAAAAACATATTTTATGCCGTTAAAAGACAACTACTGAAGATTATAAATCCAAATAATTCACATGAAAAAATCAATTACAAATGTCAATATAGTAATATTTTGAAATATGTAAGGGGTGGGGCGCCTACGCCATGACAGGGGTGTGGTGGCTTAATGTTAAAAATTTGTAATGTTTAATTTAAATTCTTTATGCCATAGATATACCACATATAATGTGAAGTTAATTCAATTATTATCCTAAACGTATCTTGTTTTAGTAATATTATGATTTTTGTACCTAAATTCAAGGTACCTACTTCAATTAAGTACTGACTCTGTTTTTTTTGTGAATTTTAAAATTATTTTTGATTATTCAATAGAAAACATGTTCCTTTTTCGCATAATGTTGATATTTAAGGAAGAAGTATGGTAATTGCAGATTTAGAGCCCGTTGGTGAATGTCCAATATCGATTGCGAAGCTGCCCCATGGGTGGGGAGGCTTCGCCACTTTTTAGACATTTTGTAAATTCTCAAAAATAATATTTTAAAAACAAAATTATAACCATTCATATATCAGAACATATAGTCAAGATATGCAAATATTTTTACCAAAAATAATATTTGAAAAAACTTTAACGGTGTCGATATGAGTACATTTTGAAAAAAAAGGTGGCGAAGGCGCCCCATGTTACCATATATTTTTTTTGTAAGTATAAGCGCTATTGTTTCAAAAATATGTTTGAAATACGTGACATTATTTAACAAATATAATTTTTCGCGAATCAGTTGAAACTTTTCGATTTTTTTTTTTGCATCATCGCAAAGGATGCGGTTTCAGTTAACGATAATAAGATATAACAGCTCACCATATTAAGCCGCGATTTTTTTAGAATTTGTTCTAATTCTATCTAGAATGAATTTTTGTGGGACAAAACTTAATAAACTCAGATAAAGTACAACATGGACCCAACCCCTCATAAGCTTATAAATGTTGGTACATATGATAATCTTAAAAATAAATCAAATTTATTTTGTACTATTATAAATATTTAAACTATTATATAATTATGAAAATTAAATATACCAATGAATTTGAGTTATTAGAGATGGTCCTGTAATAACGACAAAGCAGTTGTTGTAAAATGTTGCCTATTTCTCTTGGAAACAATACGTATTGGTACTAGAGTTGGGCAATCTCGTTCAATTGAACGATCCGGATCTCTCTCGTTCAATTGAACGATCCGGATCTCTCTCGTTCAATGGACACCGGTAATTTCTTTGACAAAAAGAACATCCATATTGCAGTCAATTCTGGAAAAATTTCGTATGGCTTGGTGTCTATATAAACGAAAATGCTTGTTTCTAGCCTCCGCGGTTTCTTCAGACAATTGTCCTATAGGGGAACAATGGCATTGGACATCACTGCAGGATCATCAATTAATATCATATGTACAGTTAGGGACATCGGATGCCAGGGGCACAAATCAACATACAATTTTGCCGTTTCCATTGTAAAGAACTAAATTTATCAATATTAATTTTTGTAATAAGTTGCTTCAAAATTTTGAAATCATTATTCATATTCTACTTGAGAAACAATCGTTTTTTTCTGAAGGTCGCAAACATATATACAATTTTGGTTTTATAGTGAATCTGGTGTATTTACAAATAAACTAAGAAGTCTTGGCGAACGCTGAAACCAAGATATTCTTACATTTTGAAAAATATCTTGCATTAAAATTTTTATAATTTAAGCCTAAGATGAGAAAAATAGATTTTTTTCGGAATGACGCAAATATGGGCAATTTTTTATGATTGGATCTGATATTTTAGACTCAAGCGCATAAAACATTAGAAGAAACTATGGTCGGGAAACGACGGGGAAATAGACTTTTACTCTATTGAAATTTTAGTAATCTTAAAAATTATCATAAAAAATTAGCATGAAAGAGCAAAGATGTAAAAACAATCTGAAAATTTTAAAAGCTAATCTTATTCGGAGACTGTACAAAAACAATAAATTTTGAAATACATAAATTTTCGCGAAAATAATTTCATTTGAATGTTCACCTAATTTCTTAGTATTCGAAAATTTACTTTTTGTTTTCAGTATGGCTGAGTTCAATCGACTGCTGCATTGAATTGGTTAATCTTGCAAAGTCGACGCGTTGTAAGGGGGCAGCGAATACAATTTGTTGCAAAAAGATCGAAATGTTTCGAGAGCAGGTCTTATACTGCACTTTTCCGAAATTTTGTGTACCCGAATGAGTGGACCGATATGGTCCACATTCAAACTTATTGTATGTCTCGTAGAAATATTACGTTATGCAAAGTTTGGACCAACTCAGTATCCAGTGCGAAGTATGGACTTGCCCCAGACAAAATTGAACCGTCGAAAGGAGGGGGTTTTTTGCGACAAAATCAAAAGTATTCGAGAGCAGGACTTAAACTGCACATTTCCGAAATTTTGTGTGGGATGTACCAGAATGAATATGTGCACAGACATATGTAGTTTATATTCAAACCTGTAGTACGATTCTCAAAATCATTTTATGAGTTACCGACAATTGTCGGTAAAATTAAAATGCTTATAATTTCGGTAATTACCGATGTTTTTCGGTAAGTTAGCGACGAATAAAAAGCAGTCGTAAAATTCTACCGATAGCAAGAGTGTTGTCAACTTTTACATGAACTTTTCATTCATAATCAGTGTTCGAAAATAAACACTATGGTATCGTACCGTACCGTTCTGTACCGTACCAAGGTGGATAGGTACACTACGATAGTGTACCGCTCCGGAACGCAAACACTAAAAAATATTTTAGTGATACTGTACCGGAACACAACGATAATCGTAGTGTACCGCATGCCGGAGCACTAAAAATCGTAGTGCACCGACTGCGGAGGACTAAAAATCGTAGTGTTCCGACTGCGGAGCACTAAAAATTTTAGTGTTCCGACTGCCGGAGCACTAAAAATCGTAGTGCTCCGACTGCGGAGGACTAAAAATTTTAGTGTTCCGACTGCGGAGTACTAAAAATTTTAGTGTTCCGACTGCCGGATCACTATAAATCATAGTGTGGGAACACAAAAAAATAATAAAAGTATTATGTTTTCTTAGGAAAATTAAATGTTTGGTTAAATTTGATCAAATAAAATTTAAGATAAACTGTTACATCCATGTATGTTTAAATTAGTTAAACACATTGCGAAATAAAGCACAAAGATCGTCGTGCCGGAGCACTAAAAATCGTTTTTTACCACGTTTTGAAACTATAAGGTAATGAACCATACATGAATTTATTATGATTTCTGAGGAAATTAAATATTTATATATATTTTTTAAATAAATAAAAATTAAAAGAAAATGTGTAAAACATCTGATTTGGTTCTTGGACAATGGAGCACTAAAAATCGTAGTGTTCGTCTGCGGAACACTACAAATCGTAGTGTTCCGACTGTCGGAGAGATTTTTAGTGTTCCGACTGCGGAGCACTACGATTTTTAGTGCTCCGACTGCGGTACCCAACGTTTTTAGTGTACCAAAATGTGGTACACTACGTTTATCGCTGTGCTCCGGAACAGTATCACTAAAATATTTTTTAGTGTTTGTGTTCCGGAACACTAACGCTAAAAATATTTTAGTGATACTGTACTCGGAGCGGTACACTATGTTAGTGTACTGTTTATTTTCGAACTCTGTTCATAATTTAGCGTTTTAATGTTACCGATTTTTGTCGGTAACTCAAAAAATGTGTTAGAGAATCGCACTACTGGTATATGTTTCGTAGGAATATTATGATATGCAAAGCATGGATCAAATCGGATACCGTGTTCGAGAGCTATTGTGCTCACCATTTTAGCGGAAAGTTTTAAATTTTGTGAATTTGAACAAACTACAACGAATGCCAAATTTTCCTTTCGAGAGTTATAGGTAGACGGGTGGACATGGCTAAATCGATTAAAATGACCGATTCTTCCAAAATTTGCCCCTTGTCCAAACGTTGATTAACTTCGAAGATGGGCTATATCGGCTCACACCTTCGAGTACCACCCCCAACAAAACTTCAAAATTCTTCCCTTAAATAGTGCGCACGATAGCTCACGCAAGTGTTCGTGGATTATTTTCAAATTTGATTCGAGGGTAGGACATGTGATTACGACAACAACGACACAATTTTTTCTTGGGCTAGTTCGTGCTTTCTGAAATTTTAAAAAATCTCACGGTAACCAATAAAAATTGTTGTTTTGTACGATAACTATCGAAAGGAATAACACCTTAAGTTAGATCCAGTTCAAAGATGGACTATTGTAGCGGATTAATTAGGTACCTCAAATCTAAACATTTTTGGTAGTTAATCCAGTTTGGGACTTCTCGGAACGTGCTGAAATTTTAATAGTGGATGTTTTTTTTTGGAAAGTGTACCACTCGAGATATGTGTCTCAATATATATGGCCTCTTCTTCATACACCTCCCGCACTGATTCTTTCAAATCGTCTATCAAATCCAGCTCTTAGGTAATGGATGATACAATAAGGAAGAAGGGGATGACACTGCAAAAAATTTAACGGAAGGAAAGATCTCTGTCAATCTTCGCATTTACTTGTAGGTAAACTGGTGGTTCGAAGTCGATCGCACCCAGTACACATGTGTGCAAAGTTTACGATCTCCTGAAGAGCCACAGTCAATTGCCAGGAGTATGTCTAGCAGATCGCCAGGTGTACAATACCTGGAATTTCTACAGCGTGCTCCATCGCAAGACAGGGCCAAGGTACATTTACCAAGGTAGATGCATCAGCCAACAACTACAACAAAACCAGTTGAGTACTGTGTCACTATTTCTCTAACGTCAAGGTAGAAAATACCTATTTTTGAATTGTCAAGTATAAAGTAAATAAAAAGTTGTCATTAAAGCTCATTACGACGTGAAAGCAACGCGGACCGGGGCCTGCTAGTTGCCTAATATAAATATGGACTTACTAATGTTTACTCGTAGTTCTGCAGTTTGCAAAGGTTAAATAAATGTCAGTTGTGACACGTGTCATCTTTATGTACATTGCACTATTTCCTTCAAAAGAAGTCCAAGTTTACGGGTTTTCATTTTAAAGATCAAAAGGTTGTGTTCGACTTCATATAGGCTTTTTGTTAAAATAGCATGATGGCGATATCATCTAACTTACATAATTAAAGATAGCACAATTCTCGTCTAGAATTTATAATTTTGCGTTGAGTTAATTTTGATTATTTCAACACATATTGCCATATCCTTATTTCCAGAAAATAAATTAGATTTTCGAAACTCTTTTGCGGCTAAGGGACTTTGTCCGAAAAAGAAAATGTTAATTTAAATATAATTTCCATAATGCATTCCCCTCTTTCCCCTGCTTATGACAAAGAAAAGTTTTCTCATCATATGTGGGACTGTGCCATTATCCTCACACACACTTATATACACATACTCGTATGTACATACAAATATGGGTAGTTTTTCATATTCATTTTGTAATTAAGGAAACATGTTGAAGTGTAAAATGGTATAACAAAACTCTTAACGTGACACTTTTTATAAAACAACAAGAACAACAAAAACTGTGGAAAAAGGTAGTTTGCTTTGGTTGTTGTTGTGCTAAATACCTTTTTGTTGTTTTCAAAGTTTTCTTTTCTTTTTTGTTGAAACGAAGTTTTAAAGGGGGATGATAGTTAAATGTTAATGAAACACACGTAGCTGAAAATGTAACTGTGGATGTGTCAAACATGGCTATTTGTGTGAATGTTGCGTGTGGGCCCTTCTATATGTATAGGAAGAGAGAGAGGGAGCTTTGTTTGGGTGATTAAGTTTTCTTTGACGCCTTTAACGCATTAATTTAATTATGATTGAGTTAAGTTTGAGCTTTACCTTTGTTTCAACCACTCTAACATGTTCCGCACACATACGCGTACTCATAGATAGATACCCTGTGAGCCAACCGTCAACCCAATGTTGACATTTTACTTCTTTCATCTGGGACACAAACACATGTCCAATGTGATGTCGATTTCTTTCCATTGCTTTTTTTGTTTTTGTAAAAATCCTTTGAATGCCTTTGGTGTTAATTTTTCTTCTTTGTGTGACACAAAACGGCAACGCCAACGTTGATGATGATGTTGATGGCTTCATGTGAAGTGATATGTGTATGTATGTATGTTTGTTCGTGATATGTATGTGTGTGTGTGATACAAGAAGTACATCATGTTGGCTGATTGAAGAAAGCTGAAGGCGAAAAGAATCCCTTTTGTTAGCACCAATGCTGTCTGGGTAACGGTTTTAACGTCCAAGTGCTTTGTACGAGATTTCAGGTTGGTTAAACTAATTGCTGCTGGCTGCTGCATAAATACAATTATGAACAAATGTGGTGGTAGGTATTGTATACAGTGAAACCTTTCTCTGGTGGACCTCTCAACCCCCCATTAATGGTTACAATTTGTATACCAAAGGAGGCAGCCGTTTTGTAATCGTAATCGATAACAAAGTGAAGGACAATTTCAGTTTCCATTGAAAGGAAAAATGTGAAACCATACTCTGGAAATATGGTTTCACTGTACATGGCTATAAATGTACATACTTATATACTCGTTTCAGTAAATATCCTTAAATGTGACAAACACATTTGTATTTCTATTTAAAAAAATAAATGAACGTCTTTTAGCACAAACTTGTAATTTTTATAGTAACATTATGTACTCAAAGAAATTATAATTGGATTTTCATGGCTGTACCTGCACACAAAAAGCAGTGGCCACATAAATAGCACTAAACCGCCAACGTCAAAGGGAATTCATTTTGAGGAAGCACACTAGACCAAATATGAATTTTTGGAAGCAAAATGTTCAAAAAGTGTATGAAATGTTTTTCATTTCGGGGGACGGCCCCCTATGATATACTTACTTACTTATTTAGCTGGCCCATTACAGAACATATGTTCCATAAGCCGAACTAAGAAAAGATCTCCAATTATCTCTGTTTGTTGCTTCGCTTTTTGGAATACCACGCCTTGTCATCTCTTCATCCAATTGTTTGCGCAATCTATTCTTTCGCCTGCCAATTCTGCGTGTACCGCCATGGGGCTGGTAAATACCTTCTTAAAGGTATTAGTCACTTCCTTTACTGATCGTCCCATGATGTCTATATCATCAGCATAAGCAAGTAACATATGGTTGTTGCTGTAGATTGTGCCATTTCTTTTCACATTTGGATCTCGTATAACCTTTTCCAGCAGGATGTTGAACGGGTCACACGAAATGCTGTCTCCTTGTCTGAAACCTTTTTTGTTACTAAATTGTTCGTAGAGGTTCTTTCCTATTTTAACTGAGGACCTAGTATTAGTTAAAGTCATTTAACAAAGCCGAATTCAGACAAGGCTTGGATACTTTTAGGCGTAGGGGGCTGTCGAAAGCTGTCTTATAATCGACAAAAAGGTTGTAGGTGCTGATCTGCATCTCTTGGGTCTTCTCCAGGATTTGCCGCAGGGTAAATATCTGATCAATGGTGGACTTGCCAGGTCTAAAGCCGCATTGGTATGGTCCAATTATTTTATTGACCATAGGCCTTTCTCGTTCGCATAATATCCCTGACACTATATTGTAGGCAATAGGGAGAAGACCTCTGCCTCTATAGTAAGAGCATACATTTTTCTCTTTTTCCTTGTCTACGGGACACAGGATACTCAGGTTTCAATTGTCTGGTACGCGGTCTTTCTGCCTTATCAGCGTGTCGTCTCCGGTTTTTAACAGCTCGGCTGGTAAGCCACCGGCTCCTGCTGCATTATTATTCTTTAGCCTGTTTATTGCTGACTTTACAACACCTTGGCTGGGCGGTATACATTCAATACCATCTTCTGAGATTGGATCTGTTGTATCTTCGTCGTCTTCGCTACTATTGGACACCAACAGTTTGGAAAAATGCCCTTTCCATATCCTGAGCACACTATCTGTATCAGTTACCAAATTTCTTTGCTGGTCTCTACAGGAGGATGTGCCTGTACCAAGCCATCAGTTTGATGTTTTAGTCTTTTGTAGAACTTTCGGAATTCATTCTGGCTCCTGTACATCTCAATTTTTTCACACTCTCGCTTTTCCATTTCTCTCTTCTTTCCTGCGGAAAAGACGTTTCTCCTCTCTCCTTTTCACACGATAACTATCTCGTGCGCTACGCGTTGCTACGGATTGTAAAGTAGACCTATATGCCGCATTTTTCTTTTCGTTATCAGCAAGACACGCCTAGTCATACCATGGATTCTTCGGTAGAGGTCTCTGGTATCCAAGTATGGATTTTACAGCTATTTGCATGGAATGGGCAACACCTTGCCATTGTGCTGATATGTTATCGGGACGAGGAGTGCTTTGATTAAGCAATTGGGCGAGTTGAGTGGAATATGCTGTGGCTATCTGTTGTGATTGCAGCTTACCGATGTTTAACTTTCGTGTTGTGTTTGTTCGTACCTTATTCACTGCTTTTAACCGGGTACGTACCTTTGCTGCAACAAGGTAGTGGTCCGAGTCTATGTTTGCTCCTCGGAACGAACGTACATCCAACACGCTCGATGAATGTCTCCCATCTATCAAAACGTGATAAATTTGGTTTCTTATTTTCTGATCTTGAGACAGCCAGATGCAATTATGAATGTCGAGATGCTTAAATCTGTTGCTGCTAACTACCATGCTTTTTGCCGCAGCAAAGTCTATGAGCATCATTCCGTTGTCAGATGTTTCACTGTGGAAACCAAATTTTCCTACTGTTGGGGCAAAGATATTCTCCTATTCTATTCTAAGCGCTGTTCGTCTTTGCCTTCGGTTGGAGCATGGGCGCAGATAAAGATAATGTTGAAGAATTTAGCTTTTATCCCTATTGTAACAAGTCTTTCATTCACTGGAGTGAAGCTGGAGACCAGTTGTTTTAACTTCCGATTAACTACAAATCAGCAGCCAAACTCATGCTTTGTGTCATGGCAGCTTGGCAGCCTTTAGTTGTTGTTGCGACGCTTTTCCCAATCCATCGTATTTGCTGTATGACAGTAATGTCGGCCTTGTACTTTTCAAGTACATCTGCCAATGCGTAAACTGCATCTTCTCTATAAGGAGTACGGTGCACATTCGTAGATCATGGTCCTTAAAACGTTTGGGGGGTCGTCAACTTTAGAGGGGTTTGTTTTAAAACAAAATCCCTCGGTTGAGGGCCAGCGAACCACTAAAAAATCAACGAGTCTGCCCTTACCGAAGGATGGGATATCAAGGATATCATAACGGATCTATGTCAACAAATGTTGGGTGGGAATTTTCGTGACCACTAAAATCCTCAAATGTCAAATTAAAGCTACTTCCGTTAAAAACTGTAGCTAAAATCCTCAACGCTAGAATGAGTTTCACAAATAGATAAACTGACATACGGAAGGACATGGCTAGATCAATTTCGGATTTCGAATCCTGAATAAATACATTAGGGCGATCCAGAATAAATAAATTAGGGCGACCAAAAAAGTTAATTTCTGTAACTCCTACCCCCTAAAAGTTTTCAAAATTTTATGGCGATTGGTTAACCAACCCAGCGATCTGTGTTTCCATCGTATTGCGTATGGCGGCAAAGGTGAATTTTTACCAAAATTCTCTAAATTCCACAATTATGGTCCAATCGATGAAAACACATTACCAGTTCATTGTTGTGGCTAAAATACCAACTCTACAAATATTTGTGAATCCGATCCGATGTTCACCATTTTTTTAGGATATATTTTCAGCGACAACAACGAACTGCTAAAGTTTTTTCATCGATTGGACCATAATTCTGCAATTTAGAAAATTTTCGTGTAAATGTACTTTTGGCTCTTTGCAAATCATTGTAGAAACAAAGATCACTCGGTTGGCATGTTAACCGATTGCAATAAAATTTCCAGAGTTGGGTAATCCCGTTCAATTGAACGATCCGGATCACTATCTCGTTCAATAGACCCCGGTAATTTCTTTGACAAAAATGCGTATACTTATTATATAATTTATAAAGTTTTTTTGGATCAAAGGGAAAAAAATTTGCGGGTAGAGAGTTTCAAAAAATGGTTTTTATTATTATTATTACAGTGTTTTTACAGTGTTTTATTTAACTTGCCTTGGTGTGTGTTTAGTTCAAATCTGGTAACTCATTTTTAACACGGTTGCAGTTGAGCAATCGAACTAAAACTTTGCACACTTCTCAGATTTGGATGACAATACACGAATATGAAATCAAAACCAATATTGGTCCATTTTTACACGGTTTTACAGTGTTTTATTTATATTAATATTTAAATCTGGTAACTCATTTTTCACATAGTTGCAGTTTACCAATCGAACTTAAAATTTGCACACTTTTTAGATTTGGATGACAATACATGAATATGAAATCAAAACTAATATTGGTCCCTTCTTACAGTGTTTTTACGGTGTCTAACTTGACCCTCTTTTCAAATTTGGTAACTGATTTTTAACACGGTTGCAGTTGACCAATCGAACTAAAACTTCGCACACTTTTCAGATTTAGATGACAATACATGAATATGAAACCAAAACAAATATGGGTCCATTGTTTCCCATAGCCCCCATATAACGGTTCCACCCGACTTCCGGTATTTTGCTTTTCAAATCTGGTAACTCGTTTTTCACGCAGTTGCAGGTGACGTACTTAAACTTTGCACACTTTTCAGATTTGGATAACAATACATGAATATGAAATCAAAACTAATATTGGTCCATTCTTACAGTGTTTTTAGGATTTTGTCTTCATTTTTAGCCCGAATTTGCTGTAACTTGGGATTTGGAGTTCTCAATAGTCCAGGAACTTCCCCACTAAAAATTATGGACGCAGGTCAAGGTTTAATATAGCATCCATATAACTGTACCACCCACTTTCAAGCATTTTAATCTACATTTTCTGGTCAAATTCGGCAGTGGCCAAAAAATTTATTTACTAAAAAGTTAAAAATAAAAAATAATTTAAAAAAATTAAGTTTCAGTGTTTTATTTAGAAAGGCACTTAAAACTAAAAAATAATTTGTCGCTTAGAATCAATAAATATATTCTTTCTCATGATAGAATCTCTCAAATAAAACGCTTACCGTTTAATTTTGCCACCATTCATAATTTAAATGCAAGCGTTTTATTTGAGAGATTATATCATGAGAAAGAATATATTTATTGAGGCTAAGCGACAAATTATTTTTTAGTTTTAAGTGCATTTTTTAAATTATTTTTTAATGTTTCTTTGTTTGTTCCAAAATAGTTAATTCATTAAAAAAATATATATGGCGAAAAACAAAAATCCTTTGCAATTCCATTTGAAAGAAATTAAAATTTTTTTTTTGCGAGCACATCTAAAATTTTTGGCATAGAGGTTAAGAAAAAAATTCTGGTTTCAAATCTTTTCGCGTTCACAAAATTGGACGATTCGCGCAAAAGTTATAGCTGTTTTTATTATCATATAAAGAAAAAATATTTAAAAATATCTTATTGGTTGTTATGAAAAAATGTATGCATAAATCGTTTACAGCATTCCTTATCTATTCGTAGATGTGTAATAATAAATAGTTATTAATAAATAGTTATTAAATTTATTATTATTTTCGCGGAAAATCAACAAATAATACAAAAAAATTGAAGAAAATCCAAATAATCCTGTCCCAGAGTCCGCACAAACCCTCAAAAAATAAATTAAAAATATATGCGGAATCTAGACAATGCGTAGAAAAATGTGATAACAAATTTATAAAGATTGGGTACATAAATTGCAAATTATAGCAACAACAAAAGAGAAAAACTTATTGTTGGAAAATATTGTTGCAAATATATTTTTTGGTTTGATTCGAAAAATTAGAAAAAATATTTGGGAGTTCTCCAACTGTTTCGCTAAAATCCCATACAATAATTAATGTGTACTGCTTAAACCTCACCAAGAAATATGGTTTGCCATCGTGAAAGCTTATTGGCTTATAGTGATAACTTATAAGGATTGGAATATTAATAGATTAATATTGAAATTACAATCATTCAAAAAATGTGGAAATTAAAAATCCTATTATTCGCGAATTAGTTAAAATCAGTTGATGCGCATCCGTTTTTGGATACAGCGAATCAATCTCTTTCAATATTTATTCATATTTCGATGTTTCACTCAGCGGTCAAAGTGTGCCGCCAGTTGCATCACACAATGCAAAAAACCTTAAAGTGGGTAAAAATCGCGCAATTTGCATACGATTTTGATGCGCATCCGGTTTCAGTAGCACCCATCAAAAATACGACTATATACACATATTTCAAACAGATTCTTCAAGAACCGCGGATGTGCCTCCACATTCTATTTTTGGTAAAAAACCCATATTACTCGCGAATCTCTGTAGTTTATGAAACGCGTTTTCGCAAATATTATAATCGCGTATAAAAGATTCCATTTACTTAAAAAACTTTAAAGAAAATCGCGGTTTAGTACGCGGATTTGTCAAAATAAATTTTTGCTGGTTTTCCTATTTTCAGGGTATCTATATCCGCGGTTTTAGTGGATGGATTCGGTCCCGGATGGGCTCATTAGATCCGTCGCGTAAAAAATTAAATTCACGCGGGGTACAAAGGAAATTAAATGGCACTTGTAAATCAAATCACGTATCAAATATTGGCCTTTAGACTCCAATTACTAGGATGCTGTAAGGAGCACACTCATGAGATATGCTTTAAACGACGTAGAATCACGAGTTTTAAAATCCTATTATTATTTTTGAATATTACCGTGTTGCGCGTCCGAATTATTAAAAAAATTCAAAAAACCCAGAAATTCCGGCTTCAAAATGTCAGCATCAATTTTAGGTGGATGCAGTGGATATGTCGAAAAATGATACACTAGTATCATATTGCCCATGAAGTTTTCTTTGAATCTTTCTTTGGGCATATGTCTATAAAATATAAGGTTAAGCCAGAAATCGGAAGGGAGCATAACAAAACTTGTTAGCTTCAACCCATTTTTACCTATTTTTCTACATTGATGCCAACACAGCTTCCACGTAAATTAATGTTAATGGTCGATAGTATGGGATCCCTCCTAAAACACTTCATTTTAAAGAATGTATGTCATACTATATAGAATATGTTAACAGTTCGCGAATTCTGAATGGGTGAAACTCGGATTCATCGATTGTAAAACATTTTTGGTTTTCGCCATATATATGTATGAGTTATGCTTTTCTCGTTTTAACTTTTTGTTGTTTATACATTGTATTTGTTAACACAAAACCCCAGGGCGTATGATCGTAATTATAGTCTTTTTAAATAATAACGATCATACGCACTGCGGTTACCGTGTATAGAAATATAAAATAACAAGTAAAAATATCAATCGGCTTTGTGGACAGCATGTGTGAATTGAAACACATTTTTCCCCAAAAACTTATGTATTTAGGGGGTTTCCAGAATTTTGGACGTATGAAATTACCTACAAAGATATGGAATAGGATAAAATCTCAAAAGTTCTGCGGGGGTACTACCTAAAGGAATGGACCGACATATTCCATTTTGGAAGTGTGTCTTATTTTGGAAGTCATTCCTTTTGAGAGGACCATTATATCAAGAAATATGGACTTGCCCACGAAAAACGTCATACCGCTGTAAACAGGGCCACTAGGAGTACCTACGGTAAAAATTTCCAAAGGATTCTCGCACAGACCCTTAACCGCACTTAAACAAAAATGTTGTGTGGGTGGTACCCTAAGGAATGGACAGATGTTGCCCTCTTTTGAACATAAACTAAGTTTGGACAAAACATTTCGAGATCCATAGTTTGAACCAAATCGGTTGCTCCGTTTATGAGATATTGCGATTACCATTTTTGCGAATATTTTAAACTTTTATGGGGGAGGTAGCGGAAGGAGTGAACCTATAAGCACAATATTGGAACTTCATATAATATTCGTATATAGTGTGGACCAAGGCAGTATTCAGTTCGGAAGTTGTCGTGCGCACTAGTCACTACTCATGCTGGCCGTTGGAGTTTTTTACAGCTTTCGGGTCATTTTCTCAAGAAGTATGAACTTGCCACAGAACAACTTGTACCATCCTAATAGGGGCCTTGAGTGACACCTGTTACAAGAAAAATTAAAACAACTCGAGAGGAGATCCTTAACTGTACTGTTTTTCCTTTTACGCCTCTGGGGAGAATAGGGCTTTCTTAAAGCATCGCCATCTTACACGGTTACTTGCTGTTGTTTTTGCATCTTCCTATGTAAGGTTGTTTTGTCTTAGATCTTGGGGTTATTGTTTGTCGCCAGGTGTTTCTTGGGGATTCCATTCAAGTGCCATTATGCTTATGCTATGAACATTTTTTCTTAAGGTGTGGCCAATCCATCTCCATTTCCTACGTTTATTCTGCTTTTGTATGGGTTCCTGATTTCTTAAGTTCCATAGTTCTATGTTACTTACGGTGTTGGGCAAGAATATTCTGCATATAATCCTGAGGCATTTGTTTATGAATACCTGTAGCTTTTGCGTGATGGTGTTAGATACAAGCCAGATTTCACTGCCGTATAGTAGAATCGATTTTTACAAGCTTCGAGTATTTTAAGCTTGGTTTTCCTGGATATATGTGTGCTTCTCCATACAACTTGCCAATGTCCAAATGCCGCTCTTGCTTAATTTAGCCTATTTATTACGTCCGTTTCGTTGTTACAGTGCTTCCTTGATAGCAGAAGCTATCCACATATTCAATTGCTTGGCCTTGTAACATGATGTGTTCGGTACTGGTGTTGTTTATTCTCATGGCCTTTGTTTTTTTATGTTAATCTCAAGTCCAAGATTACGAGCAAGTCTCTCCTGGTCTTCTAATTTTGACTGCATGTTGGATATTTTGTACTGTCTAAGTCTTCGAGTTGTCGTGAGAGAAGTGAAAAGTAGGGGTGCTTTACTCACTCGTTTGTGAAGAATGGTTGGCTTATGTTCCCGCTGTGAAGATTTCTGCATTCTCGTACATCGCTTTTATTATTCGGATTATTTTCTGGGGTACTCCCTTTTTTGCCCATATGGCAGTTCGTCTGATGGTGGCAAAGGTTTTCTTTAAATCGATGAACAGTAGATACAGGGGGATGCGCCATTGTATTGATTGTTCTATTATGACTCGTATGGTGTTAGCCTGGTCTACACAGCTTCTATTTGGTCTGAAGCCAGCTTGTTCATCTCCCAGAATGTTTTCTACTTGCCTTTGAATTCTTTCTTGTATTATAATTGCAAGTATCTTGTATATTGTGTTGAGCAGGGTTATTCCTCTCTTGTTGTAACAGTCTTTCAAGTCGACATTTTTAGGTAACTTTACAATGATACCTTTCTTCCATGTTGGAGGCAGTCTTTCTTCTTTCCAAGTTGATATGATGTGAGCTGCGGTTCTAGCGTCGGCCTGTAAAGTTTTGTCGATGGTGTTTCAAACGTTGCTAATTTCTTCGAAATGTTCTCTCCATCTTTAAAATTGTTCATCATTGTTCGTTAGTAGTCCACCAATGAGATCCTTTACTGCTTGAATCCTGGTACACTTTCGATTTTTGAGACTTTCTCTGTTTTTGCCAGATCTTTTAGGAACTTTCTTTTGTCTCTTCTTGCAGCTTTCTTCACTTGTTTAGCTAGCTGTTTATACTGATGTCTTGTGATATTGTTGTTATTCAACTGCATCTTAAGCTCACTTCTTTGAGAAATTACGAGTAGGTTCCAAGTGTCGTCTGATATCCAGATTTTTCTGTGTTTTTCGACTAGGCCCAGTGTGTCTTCTGCAACTGGATGGTATGTTGATGCGATTTGTTCCAATGTGTGAAGTTGGTTTGCTGGTAACTTTTCGCGTATTGCCATGGCTAGGGTGCTTCTGGTTGTTGGCGTAGTTGTTTCCGCCTTCTGTGTCTGGTGTTTCTTCTTTGGCATTTCAATTTGATTTTGATTTCGTTTATGATGAGCTCGTGGTCACAGTCAATGTCTGCGCATCTTTTATTTCTGACTTCTGTCAGCGAGCTCCTCCATCTTCTACTAACGCATTTGAGATCTATCTGGTTGCGATTATTACAGTTCGTTGATGTCCAAGTGTACTTATGAATCTCCTTGTGCGGGAAGATGGAGGCACCAATGACAAGTTGAAATATTTGGCACAGTTCAATGAAGCGCTCTCCGTTATTGCTTTTAACACCATATCCATGCTTTCCTATTGTTGATCGGGCATTGGTGTTGTCGCTCCCTATTTTTGCGTTAAATTCACCCGTGAGAATTATGATGCCTCCTCTCCGAATTTCACCACGACCAGCGCAAAACCAGATTGTTAAGCAGGCTCGTCGTCCCCGATCATTGTAGATTCGATCATCAACGCAGTTCGTCAATAACAAACATCGTTAACACTTAAACATCAACCAACCTCACAATCCCGATCACTCTAGCAGATAGTCACTCTTATCACTGGCCTTGCTACAAGTATTCCCAAGCCTATCGATATCGCATTTCAATGAATTAGAACATACTAGTATTTACATCAATAAACATCCGATTGAACCCCCAGAAGGGATAAAAGTAGTCTTTTATTTCGTAGGGTTTAGTGGGTCCATATGAAGACACTGGACGCGACTGGACTTACCCAAAAAAAACACGTACACAAAGTATAGGCGAAATCAGTTACTGCCTTCAAGAGTTAATGATGCGCACACTTTAGCTAAAACTTTTGAACTTTTGTGGGGAGGTACACAAAAGAGTGGACCGATAAGGCCCATCTTGCAAAATTTTGGATTAAATCGGTTTATCCGTTCGATAGTTACCGCACGCACCATCCACAACACATGGGTAATTTTCTCAAGAACTATAGCGAATATATGTTGTTACAACAAAAATCGAAGTGATCCGAGAGGAAGTGTGGTCTATTCCGAAATTTTGTGTGGGAGGTACCGGAAGAAGTGGAACGATACAGCCCATATTCGAACTTTATCTATGTCGGTTAGAAATATTACGATGTGCAAAGTATGGGCCAAATCGGTAACTCCCTTCGAGAGTTATAATAAGCACGATATTTTTCCGTAAAAATATGAGCTTTTGTAGAGGAGGTACCCAAGGGAGTGGGCCAAATTTTGTAACGTAAAATGTTAGTAACAAATATTTAATATGTTTGGGCGGTACCCGAGCATATTCGAACTTGATTCATGTTTGGTCAACATATTATGAGCTGTTAAGTTTGAACAAAATCGGTTGATGAGCTCGTATGCACCAGCCAGCCATATAGACAGTCAGATGGAAGGACAGGGCTAAATCAACTGGAAATTGTCAGAAACCGACACTATAAAATACATGTTCCCAAAAATCTGCTACCATATCAACCACAGCTTTTGCATCCAACAAGGAACCTCGAATTACATTTTCGTATAGATGCTCGTTTTTCTCTGTTTCTTTGTTGACACTGTAGCTGCAACACCATACCATCATTTTGTGTGCCACAAATTGTAGATTACGCCAAATATTTCTAACAAGCTTAACAACCTAAATGGAATTAAAGAAGCCATATTTTGTAGCTAAAAGAACACCTATGCACAAAAGAATGTTGCCAGCTAAAAAGTCTTTGTACATTTTCCCTATTCAATGTGCGAACATAAATTTTCACCACAATTTGACAAAAAGAACGTTTTTTTTTCTCCTATGAATAGAAATCCTAGGGAAATTATAAAATAACAATAACATGAGAAAAGAAAAAAATGCAGGAAGTTTTGCCATAAAAAAGGAACTAGACCAAACTTAAAGATACAAATACCTTGCTGAGAAAATATCACAACAAAGATTCAACAAGCTTAGGGAATATATAGAATATGCAATACAATACACCAAAGAGATCTTAAACGGACGGATTTTGTTTTTTTTTGGGATGTATTCAAGTATAACGGAAACGGAAATTCGTACATAACAATGAAGCAGCATTGAAGTACGACAGCAAATGATTAATGGGTTTGTGTGTTGTGTGCAAGCAAACAATGGCATAACAAAAGAATACTTGGATTAATGAAGAGAGAGATGCAATATGGGAGGCTTTTATTTATATGATTAAAACATTAAAAATGCTGTAAAAATCAAAGAAAATTAAAGAAGCTCAGGATTTTCGCAATGTGCAGTGTTTCAATATACCCTCAGCATAAATGTGCCTCATCGAAATAATGGTTTTAGACCCAAGTAAGTTTAGACGAAACCCATTTCAGACCATTTGGAGGCGATGTAGCAATATACGTCTCTCTGGCTGGATGGAGCGCACGATAACTCTAGAAAGGATTAGCCGCTTGGGTCCAAAATACTTATACCACGCAGTGAAATTTTATTTCCTTTTCAAAAGTGCAAGCGTATATTCAAATTCCCACATAAAATTTCGGAAAAGTGCAGATTAAAACCTCCTCTCGAATCCTTTTGATTTCTGTTGGAACAATTTGTGTTCGCTGCCTCCATTACGACGGTGCAAATTTTTTCCGGGCCAAGTCCATACTTTCTAAAAAAAAAAATAAAAATGACCCGAATGCTGTAAAATCCCGATATGGCACCATGTGTTGTGGATGTAGCGCGCGGTAACTTTCGAACGTATAAACCGATTTGATCCAAAATTGGGCAATCGTAATATTTTGCCCAAAGTTAAATCAAGCTCTAAGATGGCCTTATCGGTCCACTCCTTTGGGTACCTCCCCCACAAAAGTACAAAACTTTTCGCTAAAATGGTGCGCACGATAACTCTCAAAGGCAGTAACCGATTTGGTCCATACTTTGGACGTTGTAATATTTGTACGAAACATTGATCAGGTTGGAATATGACCTATATATGGGCCTTATTGTATAAATGTAACATATGCTGAAACTGAAGTTTTGAACGCATTCCTGTAAACTCAACCGTTTTAGTACGATTATCCGAGGGATTTTTTAAATAATAATTTGAGCGGAAGTAGTATTAATGTAAACAAGTAAAAAAGTATCAGGCGGCTTTGCCGACAGAGATATGTATATCTATCAGCCTATGTGAATTGAAACTTTTATCTACGGACAGATCAACTGTATTTAGGGTCTTTTCAGAATTTTGTGGACCTTTGAACGTGCAGACAAATATGTAGCTTAGGATTAGAGTTCAAAAATGTTGCGGAGGAGGTACTAAAAGTTGTAGACCGACTTAGTCCATTATGGAAGTGGATCTTATTTTGGGAGTCATATCTTTCGTATAGATAGGACAAAATATGACGAAGGCCAATTTTTGCTCTTCAGCCACTATGTATGGGGGCATAGGAGTTTTTTTTACACCTTTCAGAATGTTTTCTCAAGATGTATGGGCTTGCCCCTGAAAAAACTTTTATCATCGTAATTGATGCTGCGAATGTAAGTTGCTTCAACAAAAAGCAAAGTGATTTGAGAGCTGGTCTTAAAGTCAACTTAGACCAAATTTTGGTGTGGGAGGTACCCGAAGGAGAGGACAAATATAGTCCATATTTGCACCATTCCATTTATGGACCATTCCAAAGTTATCGGACGCACAACTTTTCCGAACATTTTTTAACTTTTGTGGGGGAGGTAGCTGAAGGCGTGGACCGATGTGGCTTATCATCAAACATAAACTGAGTTTGGAGGAAATATTACGAAGGTCAGAGTTTCGACCGAATCGGCAGATCCGTTCGAGAGTTCTCTTGCTACACATAGGGATATTTCATAGGGATATTTTGCAACTTTCAGGCTATTTTCTCTAGAAGTATGCACTTGCCCCAGATGAAGCTTGTACCATCGTATGGGGCCAGTGAATACAAGTTGTCACAACAAAAACCAAAGCGATTCGAGAGCAGTTCATAAACTGAACTTTTCGGAAATTTTGTGTGGGAGTTACACGAAGGAGTTCATGATTGGGACCTCAGCTAAGTCTGGTAGAAAGTTCACGATGTGCAAAGTATTGACCAAATCGGTTACTCCCTTTAAGAGTTATCGTGCGCACAAAATTTCCGAATATTTTCGAACTTTTGTGGGGAGGTACCGGAAGGAGTGCACCGATATAACCCATCTTTGACCATAAAGTAAGTTTGGAAAAATATTACTAAAACAAATTACCGAATCGGTTTATCCGTTCCAGAGTTATCGTGCGCTCCAGCCAGCCTGACGGACAGACAGACGGAAGGTCATAGCTAAATTAACTCCAAACTGTCTGAAACGGATTTCGTCCAAACATACTTGGGGTCTAAAACGATTATTTCGATGAGGCACATTTTGCCCGTATGAAAGTGTATATACTAGGGTTATGACTTTTTCACAACCTCATATCCCTAAAATCATAATTATAAAGTGATTCGGTGAAAAAACTCACGCAAAAAATGATTTTAAAATTTGAATTTATTGAAATTAAGGAAAATTTTTTGAAGTCACTGTAAGCAGATATACAATTGAAAATAAACTTTAGAGTCACATGAGATTATTAAACTGACATAACATTTATTTCTCACTAATTTTCTTCAATTCTGAGAATCGTAAAAATGTCGTAAACACTTTTGTTTAAAGATATAATTTTTTAACAAAAAACAAAAAATTTAAAATTTTTTCAAAGTGGTTTGTGCATGACCTTTTTCAATATTTGAATGAAATAAACATTATTATAGTTAATAGTCTGTACAATCTGTGTTGACGGCGAATATCGGCGTCGTATGAACATCGAGCTGTATCAACTATACAATGACATCAATATAGTTGAACGAATCGAGATACAACGATTGCGATGGCTAGGCCATGTTATAAGAATGAGTGATGATGAACCCGCTAAAAAGGCGTATAAACACGGGCCGCATGGAGGTTCTCGCAGATCTGGAAGACCAAAGCTTCGTTGGAGCGAACAAGTGAAACGAGATATCACAAAGCTACATATCCCAGATTGGGAAAATACAGCAGCAAATAGAGAGGATTGGAGATTTTTTCTTAGTTCGGCTTATGGAACAAATGTTCTGTAAAAGGCCAGCTAAGTAAGTAATAGTTATTAGTAAGCTTATATTTATTCATTCGTACAACAAAAAATAATGTTTGAATGTTTTTTTTTTTCATTTCATACATTTTTTCAAAAAATTATATTTTTAAAATCGATTTGTGCGTGAACTTTTTTATATTTCACTGGAATAAACGATAGCGTAGTGATTATTAGGTAAAAGTTCATTCATCCCTGCTACAGGAAATCATATTTGATAAAAAATGTCAAAAAGTCATAACTCTAATGACTAAACTATGAACATTTTCAGTAGTATTTAAAACATTAGCTTCAGGTGTTTAATGACAACAATATGAAATGCCAGGTTTTTATTGTTAGGGAATTTATAAGATTTTTTTTAACTCATCATGTAGTATTTCTCCATAGCCTTTTCCAACGCACTCCCATCCCAATTTACTTTAAAAGATTTTGATTTCTTATATAATTCATTAATTAACAAAGACTAACTAAAACCGCATTAAATCTTTCAAAGGTCTTACATAAAAATATATTTTAAGCCCCTTATAACATTGTTGCCCACCCAACACAGATAAGAATGTAATTTGTATAAATTCGAAAGCAATTAAATCATTATATGGATGTAGTTTTGCCAATAAAAATTAAGGACACGTTTATCAGAACTTTTTCTTTTTCAAGCATACGACGACGCATACGCCTACAATAAAAATTAAGAACAAACAAAAAGGAAACCAAAGGCAACAACAGCAACAAAAACAATTACAATAAAGCAGAGTATTTCAATTATCTTAATTACCAAATAAGAGAGAGAGAAGTAAAGAAAGAAGAAGAAGAAAACAGAAACGAACAAATAAACAAACTTCAATAAAGAGAAAACAACTTTTGGGCATCTGTAGACAAATTCAAATAAAATAACAAAAAATAAACGTACATACCAACATAACAATTATGTATATATGTAACCTCTATAATTGTTGAGAAGCATATAAATTATTATTTAATGAAATATAATTTGTTTCACAAAAGATGACGACTTTCAAAGACCAGTGATACATTGACAGCGATGGTCTAAAGGACAACTGCAAATAATGGGGCATTCAACTTTGGAAAATATGTTAGGCACAATTATTTCAACAAAGATACACTTGCATATGTATGTAAACAGTGTCGGACACATTATTAGCCTACTTCTTAAGTATTTCTATAGACAGCAGAAGAGACCACTTGGTTTTCTACAGAAAACAGAAGAGCATTTGTGGTCTTCTATAGACCTCTTAAGGACCTTGTATTAAACAGGCAAAATAAGACTTCTTGAGATCTTCTGCGTACCACATAAGGCCTCCTAAGGTCTCCTATAGATTACAGAACACCACTTGAGGTCCTCTTTAGACAACAGAAGATCATTTGAGATCTTTTTTAGACAAAAGATGACATCTTGAGGTCTCCTATAGAAAACAGATTATCTCTTGAGGTCTTTTACAAACAACAGAATATCACTCTGTGGCAGACAACAGAAGACCAGTTGAGGTATTCCTTAAAAAAGATAAGACCATTTGAGGTCATCTACAGAGAACAGAAGAACACTTGTGATCTTCTAGAGAAAACAGAAGACCACTTGGGGTTTAAAACAGACAAGATAATACCTGTTGCGGTCTTTCCTATACAACAGAGGTTTCGAGGTCCTCTACAAACAACCTAAGACAACTTAAGGTCTAACACAGACAACAAATGAGCACTAGTAATTTTCTAGAGACAACAGATGACACCTTGAAATCTTCTACAAACCACAGAAGGCCTCTTGAGGCCTTTCCTAGACAAGAGAAGATTTCATGAGGAATCCTATAGACAACAGAAGACCTCTTGGGTCTTTTTCTGAAAAAAAAACAAAAAAAAAACAAAACAGAGAAACTACTGAAGTCTTCCACAGACAAACTACTGAAGTCCTCCACAGACAACAGAAGAGCACTTGTGATCTACCACAGACAACAGAATTAGACCCACTTGGGGTCTAATAAATACAAGAGAAGGTCTCTTGAGGTTTTTTTTTATAAAAAACGGAGATCTTGAAGTCTTCTGAAGCAACAGAAGACCTCTTGACGTCTTCTACAGACAACAGAAGACCTCTTGACGTCTTCTACAGACAACAGAATATCACTTTAGGCTTTATAGAGACAAAAAAGACGAATTCATGTCTTCCTTAAACAACAGAAGACCAGTTGGAGTCCTATGCAGACAGTAGAATACATCCCCAGCAAAATAAATTGGAAGCAGTGCAATGTGGACTAGTTCTGTCACGGCATGTTTTGATGCAGTTCAAACGGAGTCGTTATAAAGGCACTCCAGTCCTCACATTTTAACTGCATTTGGATGCAATCCAAAGAATCACATCCACTTGTCACATTTTAACAACATCCGGATGCAGTTCAGCGGAGTCGTGAAAAAGGCACTCCAATTCCGCACAATTTAACAGCATCCGGATGCAGTCCAAACGGAGTCGTGAAAAAGGCACTCCGTTCGCTACATATTATTAGCAGTTGTTAGAGATCCCTACATGTACATAAATCAGTTTGTACATCTCTGCAGGCAGCGACATAAATTTTCCAATAAGAGATAAGCGTGTTAATATTTTCAAACATTTGTTAATACAAACTGAATAATATTTCATTTGTGAACATTTTTCCGGTAACTCAAGAGAAGAAAATTTCTGAATGGAGTGCTATTGGAGTACATGTCGAAATCTTAACTGGTGATGGGAAGACAACCCATTTAGCAAATGAAACAAAAACTGTTCAGCTTGGAACAAATGGAGAGCGGAGGAAACACACATGTTTGCGATTGAATTCAATGGAGAATTTTCATAATTTGTGTTAATGTAATAAAGTTCTTAATATTTTTGTTTTACACAAATAATGCATTTTATTTGTTCTGGCATATTTTGTAATGGCTTGCACAATTTCCGCAGAATGCCTGTATCTAAACACATGCTTTGGACTGCCTCATATTGTACCCCAAAGGGTTAGTTAAAATGCAGTGCCAAAGGGTCAGTTAAAATGCAGTGCCAGAGGGTCAGTTAAAATGCAGTGCCAAAGGGTCAGTTAAAATGCAGTGCAATGGAGTGCCTCTTTCCCTAGTCACGCTCTTGTAAAAATCATGAGTGAAAATGCATAATTTGATGCACTTCCAGATCACTTGTACATATCATTTAACTGCCTCTTTGGAGGCAAACTTTGGGTCTTTATGTATACTATGCATATGAGGCGCTAAGCGCCAAAACGGCCTAACGAAGATGGGCCAGATCGGTCCACTCCTCCGGGTACCTCCCCCACAAAAGTTCAAAATTTTTCTGTAAAATTGTGTGAACGATAACTCTCGAAGAGAGCAATCGATTTGATCTAAACTTTGCACGTCGTATAATTCCTTCCAGATATAGATCGGGTTGGAATATGGACTATATCGTTCCACTCCTTGGGGTACCTCGCACAAAAAATTCGGATAAAGTGAAGTATAAGAGCTCCGTTAGGATCATTTTGATTTTTTTTTTCAGTAAGTTGTCCTTGCGGCTCCCTTTACGACGGCACAATACTTCCTGAGATATTGGCCTAAAAGCTGCAAGAAACCCTGATGACCCAACCAAAATGGCAAATTCTCGCTGGGAGTTTCCGATTGGTGCAAACTTTGAACCTCGTACTATTTCATCCAGTCGTGTATCAAGTTGGAATATTTACTATATCGGTAAACTCTTTCGGGTACCTCCCACACAAAATTCGGAAAAAGTGAATTTTAAGAATTCCTCTCGCACTCTCGCATCGTTTTGATTCTTTATTCAGTAAGTTGTCCTAGCGGCCTCATTTACAACGGTGCAGTTTTTCGGAGTATGCCAATACTTCCTTAAATAATGGCTCCGGTTAGATCTTTATAGCCACTTTGATTATACCCTCAGCCTTTAGGCTAGAAATGGTATATACACTTTGATACGAATGTGCCTCATCGAAATAACAGTTTTAGACCCTCACGTATGTTTGGACGAAATTCGTTTAAGACAATTTGAAGTCGGTTTAGCCAAGTCCGTCCGTCTGTCTGTCTGCCTGTCTGGGGCACACGATAACTCTCGAACCGATCAACCAACTCGAACCAAATTTTGGGTATCGTAATATTTTGTGCAAACTTAGTTTAAGTTCAAAGATGGTCCATATCGGTCCTCTCCTTCGGGTACCTCCCCCACAAAAGTTCAAACATTTTCTGTAAAATGGTGTGAACGATATCTCTCGAAGGAAGCAATCTATTTGGTCCAAACTTTGCACATCGTATATTCCTTCCAGATACAGATCGGGTTCGATTATGGACTATATCGGTCCACTCTTTTGGGTACCTCCCACACAAAATTCGGATAAAGTGGAGTTTAAGCGCCCCTCACGAATTGTTTTGTAATTTTTTTCAGTAGGTTGTAGGAAGTATGGGCATGTACTTCCTGACATATTGGCCTAAAAGTTCCAAGAAACCCTGACGTTACCAACCAAAATGGAAAATCCTTAAGATGATTCTCGCAGGGTGTTTCTGATTGGTGCAGACTTTGCACATCGTATTATTTCACCCAGTTATATATCAGGTTGGAATATGGACTATATCGGTCCACTCCTTTGGGTACCTCCCACTCAAAATTCCGTAAATGTGAAGTTTAAGAGATCTTCTCGCACAGTTTTGATTATTTTTCAGTAGGTTGTTTTAGCGGCCTCATTTGCAATGGTACAATTTTTTCCGTAGTGAGTCAGTCAAACTTCCTGAGATAATGGCCAAAAGCCCCAAAACCCTGCCGGCTTAAAATAAAATGGCATCATAACTCTAAAACTTTTTCAAAAATTTCCTCCAAGTTTAGTTTAACGTAATTTAGAAATTCGAGTAATTTATGAAGAAGATTGGTTACTAAAAATGTTTGGTATATGTCAATGATTTGGTATAGCCACAAACTACGGTACCTACAGATTTTAAAGCAAACTCGTGATACATATTCAATATATTTTATATACGGCATAATTAGTGTGTTTGGTTTGTTTTTTTTTCAGTTGCTGAGGGTGTACCTCCGTCAGCACAACTGACGGATACTTTCTTACTTGATTTTTGAACATGTGGGTTAGGCCGTTTTGGCGCTGAGCGCTCATATACAAGAAAGGTGTTGAGGTTTTGTTTAGACAACAGAAGAAATCTTGGGATCTGCTGACGACCCCGGAAGACCTCCCTTGGGTCTCCTTCAGGCAACAAAAGACCACTAACGTTCTTACAGGCGCAATATAGAACCACTTGGGGCCTTATAAAAGAAAAAACAGAAGTGCACTATTTATTTTCTAGGGACAACAGAAAACTATGTATTTTACAGACAACAAAATATCACTTTGCGTCTAATGTAGCAACATTAGACCATCATCTTAAAAAAAAACAGAAAAACTCTTGAGACCTGCTACAGTCAACAGAAGACCATTTCGGGTATTATGCGGACAAGAGAAAACGTTTATGTACAGCAGAGGCCTTGAGGTATTCTTTAGACAACACAAGACCTCGTGGGATCTTCTGAATACAATAGAAGGCGTCTTGAGGTGTTCTACAGCCAACAGAAGACAACTTTGGCCTTTATAAACTCAATAAAGGACCACTTGGAATCTTCCACAGACAACAGAAGAACACTTGTGATTTTGTGAAGACAACGGGGGTCTTGAGGTCGTATTTAAACAACAAAAGTCCTCTTGAAGCCTTCTACAGAAAACAAAAGACCACTTTGAATCTTATAGAGACAACAGAGGACCATTGGCGTGTTTTACAGGCAAGAGAATACTTCTCGAGGTCTTGAGCTCTTCTATAAACAACAGAAGATACCCCGAGATCTTCTACAGACAACAAACGATATCTTTTGGCATTATGAAGCAACAGAAGGCCACGTAAAATCATCTTAAAAAAAACAAAACTGAAAACCTCTTGAGATCTTCTACAGTCAACTTAAGACCACTTGGGGAATTATGCAGGCAAGGGAAACCCTATATATACGACAGAGGCCTTGAGGCTTTGAAAGCATAATAACTCTTAGGATCTTCAAAATACAAGGCCTCTTGAAGTGTTCTACAGACTTCATAAGACAACTTTGGCCTTTATTGAGACAATAGAGTACCACTTGGGGTCTTCCACAGACAACAGATTAACACTTGTGATCTTGTATAGACAATAGAGGCCTTGAGGTCGTATTTAGACAACCAAAGTTCTCTAGAAGCCTTCTACAGACAACGGAAGACCACTTTGGGTCTTATAGAGGCACCAGAGGACTATTAAGGTCTTATACAGGCAAGAAACAACATTTCGAAGTATTCTATATACAACAGAGGTTATGAGGTCGTCTTTAGATATCTGAAAGCCTCTTGAAATCTTCTACTGGTACCAAAAGACCACTTGGAGTCTTAATACCTATAAAAGTCTCCTAAAGACAACAGAAGAGCTCTTGCGTACTTATAGAGACAAAGGAAGTCCTCTCGAAGCCTTCTACAGACAACACAGGATCACCTTGGCTCTTATAAAAACAACATAAGTGCACTAGTTAGCTTCAGGAGACAACTGAACACCACTTGGTGTAGATTTTGATCCATTTATGTGCAACAGTGTCTTGAGGTCTTCTCCGGACAAGAGTCGATCACTTGGGGTCTTCTAGAGCCAACAAAGACCTCTTGGGACCTTCTGGAACAACGTAAGATCTCTTAAGATCTTCTTTAGACAAAAGAAGACCACATGGGACCTCCTGAGTGGAGCCTTCTTCTATATACAACGGAGGTCTTGAGGGCCTTTTTAAACAGTAGAAGACCTCTTGAAGTCTTCTACGGACAACAGAAGGTTCTTATAGGGCCAACAGATGACCCCTCGAAGTCTTCAACAGACAACAAAAGATTACTTTGGGTTTTATAGAGAAAAAAAAGACCAATGCAGGTTTTCTCTAAGGAACAAAATGTGTCTAGAGGTCATATACAGACAACAGAAGAGAATTTGTGATCTTCCGAAGAGACAATGGAAAATCGCTTGGAATCTTATGCAGACAAGACAAGAGAAAACCTCTCTATGTCTTCTGTATACAACAGTGGTCATGAGGTTTTCTTTAGACAACACAATATCTCTGGCGTTCTTCTGAAGACAAAACAAGAACTCTAACTAAAATGGCAAATCCGCAAGATAACTCTCAAGGCGATTTTGGGATTCGTCCAAACTTTGCACATCCTATTATTTCATCCAGTCATGTCCTTCGAGTACCTCCCACAAAAAATTTGGGAAAAGTGCAGTTTGAGGACCCGTCTCGGATCTATTTGAATTTTTATTGAAGAAGGTTCTTTTCAAGGTCCCTATTGCAACGGTACAATTTTTCCGGAGTAAGTCATACTTCTTGAGATAATGGTCCAAAATAATATAATTTTGAGATTTATAAATTTGTTTGCATGCAAATTATTTGAATTTCTATTCATTATTAGTTATTTCTACCGGTATTAAATATATGTTTGATCTCACAACATATAACCACAATGAACTATTTTCGAAATGCAAGCATATGTGAGGTACAAGTGCACAATTTTTGGACGATAGATCTTCAATAAACTCACAATTTTCCCAAATATCAGAGATATGCATTGTATATATATTTATTTATATTATGTGTATTCAAAACAGGAACCAGATACATAAAGCCAATTTAAAGATTTAGCAGGAGATGCTAATCAACGTGAATTTTCCAATTTTGGCATACGTTTTAGAAATGTATAATTTATATAATTGTTCCACAAACATCCCAGTAGGGACTAGTGAGGCTTTTCTTATATCAATGGATTCATATTAGGTCATTGATATGTGACCTAGTTTTTATCGCCGAATCTTAAAGGCGTGTCTTAAGTTGGCACTTGTAGGAAATTTTTTCATGGCTGAAATACTCAGGAAATATCGCCAACATTACTAAGGGGTATTTTGCCAACGTTGAAAATTTGATGTGGCCAGGCCTGGGAATCGATACCGGACATTCAGCGTGCAAGGCGGTTGCACATAACTAATTCTTAGAGGTTGTGGTGTAGGCTATCACATGGTCGGCCCCTTCCGACTATAGCCTTTGTATACTTATTATATGTACAACCGAGGTTTCGAGGTTGTCTTTGACAACCGAAGACCTCTTGACAGAAGACCACTTTTGGTCTTATAGGGACAACAGGAGACCTCTTGAAGTCTCTGGTAGACAAGGGAAGCCCTCTTAAGGTCTTCTAAATGCAAGATAAGTTCCCATGCAAGATAAGTTCCCCTAGAAAAAACAGCCTACTATGAAAAAACGAAAAAAAAACGAAAGAACGAACCCCTCTAAAGTTGACAAACCCCGCAAACGTTTTAAGGACCATGATCTGCGAATCTGCACCTGGAATGTTCGCACTCTTTATAGAGAAGGTGCAGTCTTCGCATTGGCAGACGTACTTGAAAAGTACAAGGCCGATATTACTGCCATACAGGAAACACGATGGATTGGGAAAGGCGTCACCAACACCTAAAGGTGACGCACTGTATTATAGCTGCCATGACGTAAAGCATGAGTTTGGTTGCGGATTTGTAGTTAGTCGGACACTAAAACATCCGGTATCCAGGTTCACCCCAGTGAATGAAAGACTTGCTGCAATTCGAATAAAAGCTAAATTCTCCAACATCAGCTTTTTGCGCTCATGCTCCCACTGAAGAAAAGGACGAACAGACCAAAGAAATATTTTACGAGCGCTTAAAAGAAACTTACGACCGTTGTTATTCTAGGCGATTTTAATGCCAAAATTGGAAAGGAGAATATCTTTGACCCAACAGTCAGAAATTCAGTCTCCACAGTGAAACATCTGACAATGGTATGAGGCTGATAGACTTTGCAGTTGCAAAAAGCATGGTAGTTAGCAGTACCAGATTTAATCATATCGATATTCATAAGGGCACGTGGCTGTCTCCAGATCAAAGATCAAATAATCAAATTGATCATGTTGTGATAGATGGAAGACATTCATCGAGCGTGTTGGATGTACGATCGTTCCGAGGCGCAAACATTGATTCGGACCACTACCTTGTTGCAGCAAAGGTACGTACCCGTCTAAACGTTGCAAATAAAGCACGAACAGACACAACGCGGAAGTTGGCCATCGATAGGCTGCAAACACAACAGATAGCCACAACATATTCCACTCAACTAGCCCAGTTGCTTAATGAGAGCACTCTTTGTCCCGATGAAATAACAATACAATGGCAAAATATTGCCCACTCCATGCAAACAGCCGCAAAATACATACTTGGATACCAGATACCTCTACCAAGGAATCCATGGTATGACCAGAAGTGTCGTGCTGCTACCGAAGAGAAAAATGCGGCGTATAGAGCTACCTTACAATCAGTTGGAAAGCGTAGCGCACGAGAGAGATATCGGGAGAAAAGTTTTCGTCTTTTCCGCAAGAAAAATAGAGAAATGGAAAAGATGGAGTGTGAAAAACTCGAGATGTACACGAGCCAGAATGAAGTTAAAAAATTCTACCAAAGAGTGAAACATCAAACACATGGCTTTGGTACAGGCACATCCTCCTGTAGAGACCAGCAATGTAATCTGGTAACCGATACAGATAGCGTGATCAGGATATGGAAGGAACATTTCTCCAATCTGCTGGTATCCAATAGTAGCGAAGACGATGATACCACAGATCCACAGAAGATGGTATAGAATGTATACCGACCGGCCAAGCTGAGGTAAAAACAGCAATCAACCGGCTGAAGATGGTTTACCAGCCGAGCTGTTTAAACCCGGAGGCGACGCGCTGATAAGCTGTATGCATCAGCTAGTTAGCACAATCTGGCAGGTAGAACGCGTACCCGACGATTGGAACCTGAGCATCCTGTGTCCCGTCCACAAGAAAGGAAATAAGACTGTATGCTCCAACTTTAAGGGAATAAGTCTTCTCCCTATTGCCTATAAGATAGTGTCAGGGATATTATGCGAACGACTAAAGCCAATGGTCGACGAAATAATTGGACCATACCAATGTGGCTTTAGATCTGGCAAGTCCACTATTGACCAGATATTTACCCTGCGGCAAATCCTGGAGAAGACCCAAGAGACACATATCACCTTTTTCGATTATAAAGTAGCATTCCATTATAAGCAGCATTTGTAAGATGACTTTAATTGATACTAGGTCCTTAGGTAAAATTGGAAAGGACCTCTTCGAACAGTTCAGTACCAAAAGAGGTTTCAGGTTTCATGTGACCTATTCAACATTTTGCTGGAAAAGGTAATACGAGATACAAATGCCAAAAGAAATGGCACAATTTACACTAATAGCCACATGTTACTTGCTTATGCTGATGACATAGACATCATGGGACGATCAGTAAAGGAAGTAACTGATACCTTTAGAAAGCTCGAAGCAGAATCTGCGAAAGTGGGTCTGGCGGTAAACCGCGAAAAGACCAAATTGATGGTGTCGACGCGCAAAGCGTCCATAGAGCTCGGACCAACTGTGAATGTTGGTACCTACTTTTTTGAGGTAGTTAAAGACTTCGTCTACCTCGGCACTGCCATAAACACAACAAACAACATCAGTTGTGAAATAAGAAGAATTGTATTGGCCAACAGATGCTACTATGGTTTAAGTAAGCAATTTAAAAACAAAGTCACATCTCGTCAAACAAAAATAACACTATACAAAACGCTGATACTACCCATGCTACTGTATGGTTCCGAAGCATGGGTACTTGCGCAAGCAGATAATGCAGTGCTTGGTGTGTTTGAGAGGAAAATTCTTCGAAAGATCTACGGCCCGATTTGCGTTGACCGTGAATATCGACATCGTATGAACCACGAGCTATATCAGCTATACAAAGACATGAATATAGTTAAACGTATCGAGATGCAACGATTGCGTTGACTAGGTCATATCATAAGAATGAGCGATGATGAACCCGCTAAAAAGGCGTATGAATATATGCCACATGGCGGTGCACGCAGAATTGGCAGGCCAAAGAATAGATGGCGCAAACAAGTGGATGAAGAGATGACAAGGCGCGGTATTCCAGAAAGCGAAGCGAAAAACAGAGAGAATTGGAGATCTTTTCTTAGTTCGGTCTATGGAAGAAATGTTCTGTAATGGGCCAGCTAAGTAAGTAAGTATATCTCCAATACTACAGAACCAATTTCCATGAAATTTGTAGCAAAAGCTCAAGGTTTGCCGTTGTTATGTATATTTTATAAATTTCGGAGGAGGTGGGGTACCTTACCCACGCCTTTATTTGAAAAGCTATATGTATAAGCCAAACCTATGATTATATCAGTTTCAGCATAAATTTTGAGAGACAATATACTAGGTATATATTTGGAGACAAATTACCGGACCACACCCACTTTATAAATATGTTATATATTGAAAACTAATGACCTCACCCACTCTTTTCAATACATTATTTTTTGAAAACTACTGAACTTAGTTTCGTGCAATTTTCTGAAAATGTTCAGGTATGTCCCGTGGTCCAAAATGCCCGGAGTTTATCATTTTATAATCACTATATTTGCTAAACTTATGGGTGCATCGGCTTACAAATTAATTTTCGAGACAACAGTGGTGGCGCCTCTGACCAAGAAAACCGATATATTTACAAATGTCCTTAAATGGTGAGGTTCAACGGTCATCAGCCATGAAAAACTAAAACATATAAGTCTCAATAAGCGGGTGAATTCGACTTAACCATTTTTTTAACTTTTATACTTAGATCGCTGTAGTAAAAAACAGGGGACGTGGATGATAATATATCCTAAACAGCATCAACGGGCGACAAATTTGGTATGAGAATAGAAAGGTTACAGGCAAAATCTGTAGATTTAAAATCCTCATTTGAAAATGAACCGAAGAAGTGAGATAGATAATACCAATTTTTAATTTGTCAAGAATAAAGTCCATAAAAAATTGCCATTAAAACTCATTACGAAGGGCCAGCAACGCGAACCGGGGTCTGCTAGTACATAATAATTTATTGAGAGCTGTTACATAACTCTCCTTAGCTATTTATAACTTCCACAGCATACCTCGTTTTAATTAATCCAATAAATGTTGGCAAAACCTAACACCTGTAATAGCGAAAAATGCTAAACAATTTTATCCAACATTTTTACGATAACAAAAGCATGGAGCGAAAGTAAAATTCTAATAGAGACCCCTGACTTCGATGAACCGAAAATAAACAAAAGTATGGAAGAAGGTAGGCCGTTTCATTTGTTCATTACATGGATATTTCCATGGCGCCGCCATTCGCGTGCCTTACCTAGAATTCTGGCATGTTTTCATTTTCATGATGCTATTACACACACGCGGAGATTTCGCATAACGACCTTACATTTTCCAAGCGAGAAAACAAAACATTCTTCCTGTGGCAGCAACGGGAATCCGGTGTGTATGAACTAGAGCACAAATTGATTGCTTTTGAAATATTGCCCAACACCAAACAATATTTAATGTTTTGCAAAAGGCTCGCTTCAGTTCAGATCAATACAAAATTTTCCTGGTTACCAAGTGATGCGTAAAAGCTTTGTTGTTCTCTTTTGGTATATTGAAAACAATGGGGGAGGGAGGGGGTGATGAATCTGTGTGTATTTATAAAACTGCAAATGCCCACCCCAATTCGATGGAATAGGCTTGTGTGCCCCAAATAGGCATGTAAGGGGGAAATGTTTGCTAATGAATACATTTCCTGCACTCCAAAAATATACATACATAGGTATCAATAATTGGTGTTGTATTTGCAGCATGATTTGGCTAAAATAAAACCAAAAACAGCAACAACTCTTCTCTTCGAAATATCTAATGATGAGCTAAATTGTATAATTTGCGTTGTGGTTAGAATGCTCCGATAGTGGTATGGGTTTAGGATTTATGTTCTGAATTTGGCCAGGGGTAGTGGAAGGAGGTTTTAATTCAATATTTAAGTGGAATTAAAGCGAAATTATAAATAAATAACAATTGTATTGGCAATATGCACATAATTAAAAATGTTATGGTAGAATTGATCAAAGATAAGTGTTGCCATTCATTAATTAATTGAACATGGAGAAAAACTAATTAATGGAAAAATCAATCAGTCTTTTTTTGCTTTGCACAAGGGTTTTCCAGTAATCTATATTCAAGCTAACTAAAAGGGTGGCATAACTACAAAATGTGATGCTTTCTTGCGGAGTTTCCAACCCACGACGACGAAAGCTAGCAAGGCTTACGTTTTTAAATGTTCTTGACGATAATACCAACCTGGCGAGGAACTAGTGACCAATAATTGCATTGGCCAAAGGCAGGCACATCATCACTTATTAATCAACAATTCAATGCCATTCAATAGTAGACATTACAAAGCTCCATTATAAGTCTTTTTTATACATTCCACCATAATATGGAAGGCGTAATGAAATTTGTCAATTCGTTTGTAACACAACGAAATATTCGTCGGAGACCCCATAAAGTATATATTCTAGATCAGCATGAAATTCTAAGTAGATATAACTATGTTCGTCAAGCGATTTTGGCAGCGATGGTGAAATGATTTAAATTAATTAAATGATTTTTATTATACCCTCAGCCTTTAGGCTAGAAAGGGTATATACACTTTCATACGGGCAAAATGTGCCTCATCGAAATAATGGTTTTAGACCCCAAGTATGTTTGGACGAAATGTGTTTCAGACAATTTGGAGTTGATTTAGCAATGTCCGTCCGTCTGTCTGTCTGTCCGTCTGTCTGTCTGGCTGGCTGGTGCGCACGATAACTCTCGAACGGATGAACCGATTCGGTTCAAATTTTGGCTTTCGTAATACTTCGCCCAAACTTAGTTTAAGTTCGAAGATGGGCTATATCGGTCCACTCCTTCCGGTACCTCCCACACAAAAGTTCGAAAATGTTCGGAAAATTTGTGCGCACGATAAATCTTGAAAGGAGTGACCGATTTGGTCCATACTTTGTCCATCGTGAAACCTGTACCAGGCTTAAATGAGGTTTCAATATGGACTCAATCGGTCCACTCCTTCGGGTAACTCCCACACAAAATTTCGGAAAATTTCAGTTTAGGGTCATCTCTCGAATCGCTTTGATTTTTGTTTTAGCAACTTGTATATAGCATGAAAGTTGCAAAAAACCCCTATGACACCGTGTGAGGTGATTGGAGCGCAAGATAACTCTCGAACGGATCTGCCGATTCGGTCCAAAATATGGCCTTAGTTATATTTTTTACAAACATAGTTTAAGTTTGAAGTTAAGCCATATCGGTCCACTCCTTCAGGTACCTCCCCCACAAAATTTCAAAAATGTTCGGAAAAATTGTTCGTACGGTAACTTTAGAAGGGAGTGGCCGAATTGGTCCATACCTTACACATCCTAATATATCTACCAGATATAGATCAGGTTCGAATATGGACTATATTTGTCCACTCTATCCGGTACCTCCCACACAAAATTTCGGATAAGGTCACTTTAAAACCCGATATCGAATCACTTCGATTTTTGTTGAAGCAACTTACATTCGCTGCCTCAATTACGATGGTAGAAGTTTTTTAGGGGCAAGTCCATACTTCTTGAGCAAACAGCCCGAAGAGTGTAAAAACCCCCTATGGCACCATATATTGTGGCTGGAGATCCACTTGCATAACGGTCAATGTCGATCCATTCCTTTTAGATCCTTAATCCTAATCAACATTTTTGTCGTTTCATACGCCCAAAATTTTTAAAACCCTCTAAATACATACGTTTTTTGGGAAAAAATTGTTTTAATATACACAGGCTGAGGGTATATCTCTGTCGGCCAAGCCGACTGATACTTTTTTACTTGTTTAAATACAATTTTTATTTCAAATGTATAAGAAAACAATTAAAAAAATGTCAGTCGGCTTTGCCGACAGATATATACCCTCAGCCAATGTGAAGTGAAACTTTAACCTACGGACAGATCGACTGTATTTAAGGTCTCTTCAGAATTTTGTGGTCCTTTTTGGACATTCGAACTTGCCGACAAAAATCTGGATTAGGAATGAACTGCACTAAGACACAAATGTTGAACTTTTGTGGGTGAGGTACCCTTAGGGAGGTATGGTCTATTTTAGAAGTTAAACTAAATTTTGACAAAATATAAGGAGATCCAAAGTTTGGAAAAAATTGGCTCCCCATTCAAGTGATATCTTCATAGCATTTTGGTCATAGCGCCATGAAACTAAGTTTGGATATAATATGACGAAGACCAAATGTTGGACCAAATCGGTTGAACAGCTCGAGTGTTATCGTGCTCTCCGACCGCCACATATAGTGACATAAGGGCTTTTTACACCTTGCCGCTGAAAAAAATTTTACCGTCGTAATGCAGGTAGCGAATGCAAATCGCTTCAACAAAAATCAAAGTGTTTCGAGAGCAGGTCTTAAAGTAAACTTATCAGAATTTTGTGTGTGAGGTACCAGAAGGAGTAGACAACTATAGTCCATATTCGAACCTTATCTATATCTGGTAGATATATTAGAATGTGCAAAGTATGGATTACAATGGTCACTCCCTTCAAGAGTTATCGTGCGCACACTTTTTCCGAACATTTTGGAAAGTATGGATCAAATCGGTTACTTCCTTCAAGAGTTATCGTGCGCACAAATTTTCTGAACATTTTCGAACTTTTGTGGGGGAGGTACCGGAAGGAGTGGACCGATATAGCCCATCTTCGAACTTAAGCTAAGTTTGGGCAAAATATTACCAAGGCCAAGTTTTTGACCGAATCGGTTGATCCATTCGAGAGTTATCGTGCGCACCAGCCAGCCAGACAGACCGACAGACAGACAGACGGACGGACATTGATATATCGACTCCAAATTGTCTGAAACACATTTCGTCCAAACATACTTGGGGTATAAAACCATTATTTCGATGAGGCACATTTTGCCCGTATGAAAGTGTATATGGTAATATTCAAAAAAGTTTTACAATCGTTGAAGTTGAGGTTCACCATTTAATAAGTCGCGAACTGTTGATATATTTTATAAAATATGGATACATTTATATTAATTGAAGTGTTTTAGCCAAGATCTCATAATATGGACCATAACAATTAATTTTCGTGGAAGCTGCGTTGGTGGTAATATGAAAAAATGGGAAAAATGTGTTGAAGTAATCAAGTTTTTTGTGTTCCTTCTTGATTTCTGGCCAAACCGCGCAAAATTCAAACCTGTGCTCAAAAAAAGAACTAAAGAATACCCATTGGGAAACATGGTTCTAGTGCATGACTTTTCGATATATACACTACATCCCACTAAAATCGATGCTGACAATTTGAAGTTTTGATTTCAGTGTTTTTCGAATTTTTCTTATAATTATATGGTGCAACTGGATAATATTTTCAAACTAGTTACAGGATTGTAGAACTCGCGATTCCACGTCGTTCGATGTATATCTCATGAGTGTGCTCCCTACAGCTTCCTAGTAATAGGAGCCCAAAGGCCAAAATTTGGTGCGTAAATTTTCTGAAAAAACCTATTTTTTGGCTTTAAAATTTACAACTGTCGTACAGGTACCCCTGAACCCCGCGTGATTTTAGTTTTTTTACGTGCCGGATCTAATAAGACCTTTCGCGTTCGAATCCATCCACTAAAACGCCGGATATATATACCTTGAAAGTAGGAAATTCTGCAAAAATATATTTTGACAATTCCGCGAATTGAACAGCGATTTTCTTTGATTATTTTTACATAAATGTAATCCTTTATACGCGATTATAATATTTGCCAAAAAGAGGTGTCACAAATTACAAAGATTCGGGAGTAATATCCCTATTTATCCCAAAATAGAATGTGGTGGCACATCCGCAGTTCTTGACGAATCTGTCTAAAATCATTTATATTGACGTATTTTTAATAGGCGGCCATTGAAATCGGATGCACCTTATAATCATATGCACATCGCGCAATTTTTGCCCACTTGAATGTTTTTTGAATAGTAAGATGTAACTGATGGCACACTTTGGCCGCTGAATGAAACATGGGAAAATCCATGCATATTGATAGACATGGACTCCCTGTATCCGAAAAGCACATGCACCTCAACTGATTTAAACGGAATCGCGAATTACACGCTTTTTAACTTTTGTGTTTTTTCTTTGATTGTGATTTCAATATTACTCTGTACTTCTTATTTCTATTGCTTATCACAGAAAGCAAATATACTTTCACGATGACTAATTACTTTTTTCGTAGAAGTTTAAGCAAAATACTTTAGGATTTGGATAGAAATTTAGCGAAATAATGGAATAACTACCAACATTTATTTTTCAAATTTTTCGTATTTAACCAAAAATATATTTTTGAAATAATTTCCAACAATAAGTTTCCGTTCTTTGTTGTTGCTGTAATATGCAAGTTATAAGCGCGATCTTTATAATTTTGGTCTCACATTTTTCTACGCGTTGTCTAGATTCTGTACGTATTTTTAAATTATTTTTTTAGAGATTTTTTGGCCTCTGATTTAGAATAAATAAAATTTATTCTAAGATTTCTTCAATATTTTTTGATTTTCCGCGAAAATAAAAATAAATTTAGCAAATATTTTAGCATCTAAGGATAGATATCAAATGCTGCTAACGATTCATATATACATGTTCTTTTTACAGCACAATAGGAATTTTTAAATATTTTTTCTTTACAAGAGAGTAAAACCGCATATAACTTTTGAGTGCAGCATCCAATTTTGTGAACGCGAACAGATTTGAAACCACGATTTTTTTCGTAACCCATGTACCAAAAATGGCGGATGTGCTCGCCAAAAAAGTTTTTAATTTTTTTTCTATGTAATTGTAAAGGAAATTTGAAATTTACCATATACCCTTTCTAGCCTAAAGGCTGAGGGTATAATTAAAAAATAACTTTAAGTTAATATACATTTTTCATTTGATTTAAGTACAAAAACAAGTCGTAGCCTATACAAATCGTACTATATTCAAAATTTGCCTTCAAACCTATTTTAAATGAAAAATTCTGTCAGCAGGAAAATATAATTTTTCAGCGAATATTTTCGAACTTTTGTGGGGGAGGTATCGGAAGGTCCACTCCTTCCACCTTCGAATTTCATCTAATATTCGAAGAAATATTACGATATACAAAGTGTGGACGAACGCAGTATTCGGTTCGAGCTCTCCAGTCACTACATATGGTGCCATAGGGGGTTTTTACAACTTTCGGGCTTTTTCCTCAAGAAGTATGGACTTGCCCTTGAAAAAATTTTACTGTCTTAATTGAGACAACGAATGCAAGTTTCTTCAACAACAAGTAAAACAAGTAAAAAGTCGTTAAGTTCGGCCGGGCCGAACTTTTTATACCCTCCACCATAAAATAGTCTTAAATAAAATGGAATAATTAGGGTCCTTTTACAATTTTAGGTGGAACAACTTTTCGATAATGGTTAGACTCCTACTGCCTCCCGCTATTGCTTAAATTACACTGTGAACACAAATGTTGGGACAGAGATAATTCCTTTTGGAGATGAAAGCCCTTGGTGTGTGTATATTAAAAACCCCGAAGGACAGATGCGCCGTGATTCGAACTTCCGCGTTATGGCGTGATGACGTTTTTGCAAGAGACCCTGTAAGCCATCATGAATTAGCATTATATCTTTGTTTGTTGTTTTTGTAGAGCACTTAAGCAACAGTCTGTCCTTCGGGGTTCATAATATACTCACCAAGGCCTTTCTTCCCCAAGAGGAATTTTCCGTGCCCCAGGCTTTCACCTCCATTTTGTTGCACAGTGTTATCTGATCTAATCTAAAAAAATGTGTTCAGCTAGGTGAAAGGTACCACCTACGGGGCTATATCAAAGAGTCAACCTATCATAAAATTTTTTGGCGGAAAAGTTTTATAGCTGCAGGGAACTACAAGAGTCAAATTGAGGGTAGTTTCATCAAAACAATGTAGACCCTCAAAAATGGACCCATGTTGACGAATTTTAGTGAAGAAATTTCGTGACCACTGAAAATTCCCGAAAATCGGGAGGTACAGTTATATGGGGGGATATACCAAAACATGGACCTATGTTGACGATGCTTCGTGGAGATGTTTCGTGACCACTGAGAACCTCAAATGGCAAATTACAGCTAGTTCGGTTAAAAATTTTAGCTAAAATTCTCAAAATATCGAAAATCGGGAGGTACCGTTATATGGGGGCTATACCAAAACATGGACCTATGTTGACGATGTTTGGTGGAGATGTGTCATGACCACTGAGAACTTCAAATGTCAAATTGCAGATATTTCGGTTACAAATTGTGGCTAAAATTCTCAAAATACCGAAAATCGGGAGGTACCGTTATATGGGAGCTATACCAAAACATGGACCTATGTTGACGATGCTTGGTGTAGATATTTCATGACCACTGAGAACCTCAAATGGCAAATTACAGCTAGTTCGGTTGAAAATTTTAGCTAAAATTCTCAATATACCGAAAATCAGGAGGTACCGTTATATGGGGGCTATACCAAAACATGGACCTATGTTGACGATGTTTCGTGGAGATATTTCATGACCACTGAGAACCTCAAATGTCAAATTGCAGATAGTTCGGTTAAAAATTGTGGCTAAAATTCTCAAAATACCGAAAATCGGGAGGTACCGTTATATGGGAGCTATACCAAAACATGGACCTATGCCCATATCCTTTGGGATATAAGTTTGTTGATCACTAGGAACCCTAAGCGCCAAATTATAGCTAATTCGGTTTGCAAATGTGGCGAAGAACGTGAAAATACCTCAAATCCGGAGGTACCGTTATATGGGGGCTATACCAAAAAGTGGACCGATATAGCCCATCTTCGAACTTGACCCGCCTATGGAAAAAAGACCTTCGGGTGCAAAATTTCAGCACTCTATCTCAATTATTGCGGACGCTAGAGTGATTACAACAGACGGACAGACGGACAGACAGACGGACAGACGGACAGACGGACATGGCTAGATCGTCTTAGAATTTTATCCTGATCAAGAATATATATACTTTATAGGGTCGCAAATGATTAGTTCGATGTGTTACAAACAGAATGACTAACTTAATATACCCTCCATACTATGGTGGAGGGTATAAAAATATTAGTCGGCTTTGCCGACAGAAATATACCCTCAGCCTAAGTGAAATGGAGCTTTCATCTACGGACAGATCGAATGTATTTAGATTCTTTTAAGAATTTTGTGGCACTTTTTGGACATTTGAACTTTCCGACAAAAATGTAGAGTAGGATTTAAGTTCAAAAGTTTTACGGAATAGTGCATTACGGAAGTGGATCTTATTTTGAGAGTCATATCTTTTCGTAGACATCGCGCCCACTAGTCATTTCAATGGGTTATAGTACACCTGTTGGATCAGTATGCCAGGAAGCATGGACATGTCCACGGAAAACATAATATGACTGTAAACAGGACCACAAAGAACATCATCGGTATAAATTTCCAAAAGATCTCCGAACAGACCCTAAAGTGCACTTGGACACAAATGTTAAACTCTTGTGGGGGAGGTATCCTAAGGAGAGGGCCAATATGGACCATTTTAGAAGTTAAACTAAGTTTGGACAAAATATGACGAAATCCAAATTTTGGACCAAATTGGTTTATCAGTTCGAGAGTTATTGTGCTCTCCAGCTACTACATATGGTGCCATAGGGGGTTTTTACAACTTTCGGCAGGTTTTCTCAAGAAGTATGGACTTGCCACAGAAAAAACTTTTACCGTCGTAATTAAGACAGCGATTGCATGTTGCTTCAACAGAAATCAAAGTTAGTCAAGAACAGGTATTAAAGTTAATTTATCCGAAATTTTGTGTGGGAGGCACCCTAAGGAATGGACAAATATACTTACTACTTACTTAGCTGGCCCATTACAGAACATTTGTTCTATTGGCCGAACTTAGAAGAGATCTCCATTCCTCTCTACTTGTTTGCGCCATCTATTCCTTGGCCTGCCAATTCTGCGTGCACCGCCATGTGGCATGTATTCATACGCCTTTTTAGCGGGTTCATCATCGCTCATTCTTATGATATGGCCTAGCCAACGCAATCGCTGCATCTCGATACGTTTAACAATATTGATGTCGTTGTATAGCAGATACAGCTCGTGGTTCATGCGACGTCGATATTCACCGTCAACGCAGATTGGTCCGTAGATCTTTCGAAGAATTTTTCTCTCAAACACACCAAGCACTGCCATGTCTGATTGCGCAAGTACCCAGGCTTCGGAGCCATACATCAGCACGGGTAGTATCAGTGTTTTGTAGAGCGTTATTTTTGTTTGACGAGATGTGGATTTGTTTTTAAACTGCTTACTTAAGCTAAAGTAGCATCTGTTGGCCAATACAATTCTTCTTTTTATTTCACAACTGATGTCGTTTGTTGTGTTTACGGAGGTGCCGAGGTAGACGAAGTCTTTTACTACCTCAATATTATAGGAACCAACTTCCACAGTTGGCCCGAGCTCAATGGACGCATTGCGCGTCGACACCATCAACTTGGTCTTCTCACCGTTTACCGCCAGACCCACTTTACCTATAAAGGTATCAGTTACATCTTTTACTGATCGGCTAATGATGTCTATATCATCAGCATAAGCAAGTAGCATGTGACTATTGGTGTAGATTGTGCCACTTCTTTTGACGTTTGCCTCTCGTATAACCTTTTCTAGCAGGATGTTGAAGAGGTCACACGAAAGGCTGTCTCCTTGTCTGAAACCTCTTTTGATACCAAACTCTTCGGAGAGGTTCTTTCCTATTTTAACTGAGGACCTCGTGTCAGTTAAAGCCATTTTACAAAGCCGAATGAGCTTTGCGGGGACACCAAATTCAGACATGGCCTGGAATACCTTTGATCGTAGTGGGCTGTCGAAGGCTGCTTTATAATCGACAAAAAAGGTGGTAGGTGTCGATCTGCATCTCTTGGGTCTTCTCCAGGATTTGCCGCAGGGTAAATATCTAGTTAATGGTGGACTTGCCAGGTCTACAGCCGCATTGGTATGGCCCAATTATCTCGTTGACCATAGGCTTTAGTCGTTCGCACAATATCCCTGACATGATCTTGTAGGCAATCGGGTTCTCGTTCTTCCTGCCAGATGGTGCTAACTAGCTGATGGATACACCTTATCAGCATGTCGCCTCCGGTTTTGAACAGCTCGGCTGGTAAGCCATCGGCTCCTGCTGCTTTATTATTCATCAGCCGGTTTATTGCTGTCTTTACCTCATCTTGGCTGGGCGGTATACATTCAATACCATCTTCTGGGATTGGATCTGTGGTATCTTCGTCGTCTTCGCTGGATACCAACAGGTTTGAAAAATGCTCTTTCCATATCCTGAGCACACTATCTGTATCAGTTACCAAATTACATTGCTGGCCTCTACAGTAGGCGGTGCCTGTACCAAAGCCATCAGTTTGATGCTTCACTCTTTGGTAGAATTTTCGGACTTCATTCTGGCTCCTGTACATCTCGATTTTTTCACACTCCCGCTTTTCCATCTCTCTCTTTTTCCTGCGGAAAAGACGTTTCTCCTATCTTGAATGTCTTCCATCTATCACAACATGATCAATTTGGTTTCTTGTTTTCTGATCTGGAGACAGCCAGGTGCCCTTATGAATATCGAGATGATTAAATCTGGTACTGCTAACTGCCATGTTTGTTGCAGCTGCAAAGTCTATCAGCCTCATACCATTGTCAGATGTTTCACTGTGGAGACTGAATTTCCCGACTGTTGGGCCAAAGATATTCTCCTTTCCAATTTTGGCATTAAAATCGCCTAGATTTTAATGTCATGGGCAGGGCAACGGTCATATGTTTCTTCCAAGCGCTCGTAAAATATATCTTTGGTCTGTTCGTCCTTTTCTTCAGTGGACAAATATAGTCCATATTTAAACCTGATCTATATCTGGTAGATATATTAGGATGCGTAAAGTATGGATCAAATCGGTCTTTCCGTTGAAGAGTGCGCACAATTTTTCCGAAAATTTTTTAACTTTTGTGGGGGAGGTACCTGAAAGAGTGAACCGATTATTTGGCTTATCTTCGAACTTAAACTAAGTTTGGACAAAATAATATGAAAGCCAAATTTTGGATGGAATCGGCAGATCCGTTCGAGAGTTATCTTGCGCTCCAACCACTACACACGGTGTCGCAGGGGTTTTTTTTAAACTTTTAGGCTATTTTCTCAGGTAGTATTGTTTTGCGCCTGATGAAACTTGTACCGCCGTATGGAGGCCGTGAATACAAGTTGTTATAACAAAAATCAAAACGATTCGGGAGCAGGTCCTAAACTGAACTTTTCCGAAATTTTGTATGAAAGATACCCGAAGGCGTGGACCGATTGTGTCATATTGGAACCTGATCTATGTTTGGTAGAAACTTCACGATATGGAAAGTATGGACCAAATCGGTTACTCCCTTGAAGAGTTATCGTGCGCACAAATTCTCCGAACATTTTGGAAAGAGTGGACCGATAATGGGTAAAAATGCGTTGAAGTTAACAAGTTTTTCGTGTTCTTTCTTAATTTCTGACCAAACTACGTCGCATTTTTTTCTGATATTTTTGGGCTATTTGTTCAAATTGAGAATGAATAACAATATAATTTAAATACATAATTTTTCCCAACGTTTCGTCGGCTTGTTTCCGACTTACTCCAAGATTTCTTCACTATTTTTTAATTTTCCGCGAAAATAAAAATAAATTTAGCAAATATTTAAATGTATATACACTAGCGATCATCTGAATAGGTTTGATTTTTTTTTCTTTTTATATGTTAAGGTGTCTTCTGATGTGTTCGTATTACAGATCCATACTATTTAGTTTTTGAGAGTCCTATACTATGCTAACATTCCTAAGAAAAAACTTGACGGTGTTGCCATATTTACGGAAAATATCCCAATTATAATAAAAAATGTACAAAAAAGTGTCCAATTTTTGCGATCATCAGAATAGGTTTGAATCAAATAAAATTGAAAAATTTTACTACCCATGCAAATATTGCGCAGTTTTTTGGTTTAGGTTAGTAAAATGGGACATTCTGATAAATCCTACAACAAATTAGCCCCGCTTTATTTGGAACGTGGTTTAAATTCTCAAAATGCAAAAGTTACCAAGAACTGTCAGATAAAATCAAGAAATATTCAAACAAAAACGTTTTAAAAACTTGCTTTAAATGACTTTTTGATTTCGTTAGATCTCTTCTGACATAGGGGATGGAAGATACCAAGGAACGGTCCTGACCGGTTTTAACATGGCAAAGCCCAGGATTTATCTTGGTCCCTCTTTTATTTCAAGTGGACACTGACCTCCCCGTGGTGTCACCTGGGGAACTGCCTTTAACATCCGTTTGGGCGTCGGGCTAGTAACCCTCCCCTAGAAAAAAACAGCCTACTATGAATAAACGAAAGGAAGGAAAAGTAAACCCCTCTAACGTTGACGAACCCCGCAAACGTTTTAAGGACCATGATCTGCGAATATGCACCTGGAATGTTCGCACTCTTTATAGGGAAGATGCAGTTTATGCATTGGTAGATGTACTTTAAAAGTAGAAGGCCGACATTACAGCCATACAGGAAATACGATGGAACGGGAAAGGCGTCACAACAACAACTAACACTGTATTATAGCTGTCATGACACAAAGCATGAGTTTGGTTGCGGATTTGTAGTTAGTCGGAAGTTAAAACATCTGGTCTCCAGCTTCACCTGAGCGAATGAAAGACTCTCTGCAATTCCATTAAAGGCAAAATTCTTCAACATCAGCTTTATTTGCGCTCATGCTCCCACTGAAGAAAAGGACGAACAGACCAAAGATATATTTTACGAGCGCTTAGAAAAAAGTTATGACCGTTGCCCTGCCCATGACATTAAAATTATACTAGGCGATTATAATGCCAAAATTGGAAAGGAGAATATCTTTGGCCCAACAGTCGGGAAATTCAGTCTCCACAGTGAAACATCTGACAATGGTATGAGGCTGATAGACTTTGCAGCTGCAAAAAACATAGCAGTACCAGATTTAATCATCTCGATATTCATAAGGACACCTGGCTGTCTCCAGATCAAAGAACAAGTAATCAAATTGATCATGCTGTGATTGATGGAAGACATTCATCGTTCCGAGGCGCAAACATTGATTCGAACCACTACCTTGTTGCAGCAAAGGTACGTACCCGTCTAAACGTTGCAAATAAAGCACGAACAGACACAACGCGGAAGTTGGACAACGCGAGCACTCCTTGTCCCGATAACATAACAACACAATGGCAAAATATTGCCCACTCCATGCAAACAGCCGCAAAATCCATACTTGGATTCCAGAGACCTCCACAAAGGACCAGGAGTGTCGTGCGGCATATAGAGCTACTTTACAATCAGTAACAACACGTAGCGCACGAGAGGAATATCGGGAGAAAAGGAGAGAAGAGAAACGTCTTTTCCGCAAGAAAAAGAGAGAAATGGTACATGCACATCCTCCTGTAGAGACCAGCAAGGTAATCTAGTAACAGATACAGATAGCGTGCTCAGGATATGGAAGGAACATTTCTCCAATCTGCTGGTATCCAATAGTAGCGAAGACGATGATACCACAGATCCAATCCCAGAAGATGGTATAGAATGTATACCGCTCGGCCAAGATGAGGTAAAAACATCAATCAACCGGCTGAAGAATAATAAAGCAGCAGGAGCCGATGGCTTACCAGCCGAGCTGTTTAAAACCGGAGGCGACGCGTTAGCACCATCTGGCAGGAAGAACGCGTACCCGACGATTGGAACCTGAGCATCCTATGTCCCGTCCACAAGAAAGGAGATAAGACAGTATGCTCTAACTATAGGGGCATAAGTCTACTCCCTATTGCCTACAAGATCGTGTCAGGGATATTGTGCGAACGACTAAAGCCAATGGTCAACGAAATAATTGGACCATACCAATGTGGCTTTAGACCTGGCAAGTCCACCATTGACCAGATATATACCCTGCGGCAAATCCTAGAGAAGACCCAAGAGATGCAGATCGACACATATCACCTTTTTGTCGATTATAAAGCAGCATTCGACAGTCCCCACCGATAAAAGGTATTCAATGCAATGTCTGAATTTGGTATCCCCACCAAGCTCATCCGGCTTTGTAAGATGACTTTAACTGATACTAGGTCCTTAGTTAAAATTGGAAAGAACCTCTCGGAAGAATTTTGTACCAAAAGAGGTTTCAGACAAGGAGACAGCCTTTCGTGTGACCTATTCAACATTTTGCTGGAAAAGGTAATACGAGATGCAAATGTCAAAAGAAATGGCAAATTTACATCAATAGCCACATGTTATTTCGAAGCAGAATCTGCGAAAGTGAGGTAGTTAAAGACTTCGTCTACCTCGGCACTACTATAAACACAACAAACAACATCAGTTGTGAAATAAGAAGAAGAACTGTATTGGCCAACAGTAAGTAAGCAATTTAAAAACAAAGCCACATCTCGTAAAACAAAAATAACACTATAGAAAACGCTGATGCTACCTGTGCTAATGTATGGTTCCGAAGCATGGGTACTTGCGTAAGCATATAAGGCAGTGCTTGGTGTGTTTGAGAGGAAAATTCTTCGAAATATCTACGGGCCGATTTGCGTTGACGGTGAATATCGACGTCGTATGAACCACGAGCTACATAAGCTATACAAAGACATGAATATAGTTAAACGTATCGAGATGCAACGATTGCGGTGGCTAGGCCATATCATAAGAATGAGCGATGATGAACCCGCTCAAAAGGCGTATGAATACATGCCACATGGCGGTGCTCGCAGAATCGGCAGGCCTAAGCTTCGATGTTTTGGATCAAGTTTTATTTTTTAACTATCCTTGCAGTACAAATTTAAGTATTATCATGCTCACATATCCACCATAGTTGACCACATGTATCATAAATGTTCGAAAATTGGTCTGGAAGAAAGTATCTTCGACGATAATAAAGTAGAAAATTGTAATTCAAATTTAACTCAAAGGGGCATGATAACGCCGACTTTTATAGTGCTGTATAACCTCAGTAGTCCATTCTTTTGTACTTATTCGTGTTTGTTTTATGACTTGTCCTTTATAAGAGAATAGAACCCCCCCAGAACAGATTTGAAACCCCGAAAAAATAATTATATTTATATTTCTATACCGAAAAATTTAAATAACTATCATGTATACAAAATGTCTTCGTCGAATAACGTACTATGGTATATATAATATAATATATATTAGATATAATTTCCGACATCATTATACCCTACACCACTATGTAGGGAGGGTATCACGCTATAGGTCGCAATTTTGATAGGATCGTCACCAAATTTCAAATTTTGTGTGTTGATGGGGGTCCCGGAGGGGAAGAAGCCTATTGATTTTAGTGATTGTAGGGTAATATTTTGGGTTCGGAATGCTCAAAAAACTTATTTGGAGAAAAAGTCAACGTTTTATTCCAAAGCAAATATCTCAGCGTCTACAAGGGTTATACCAAAAGCAAGACCTGACAATGAAAGTAGAAAAAATCACTTTTCTAACGATGTAATGTAGGTTCCATATTTACAATGATGGCGTAGATGGCCAAATAACGGAGATATCACAATAGTCCGTAATACAAGGTGGCGCAAAAGTAATCTTCCGATGTTATTTGGCTGTAATTTAAAAAAAAATATATGAAAAACTTTTATTCTTCTTGTGGATTATTTTTATTTGGTCTTTTAATTTTTTTTTACATCAAGTCGAGAATATGATATCAGGTAAATGGCCGCCGCCACAGTTTATTGTCTTTTGAGCCCTTTTTATGCCATTTTCCATCATTTTGGCCAAAACTTCCGGCGATAGGTCCTCACATTCTTGTCGGATATTGTCTTTAAGAGCTGAAAGAGTCTGAGGCTTGTTGACATAAACCCGCGACTTCAAAAAGCCCCACAAAAAGAAGTCTGTAGAAGTCATCACTCATGATTATTTTTTATGAAAAATCATCTTCCTCTTGTTGGTGATTAAGGATGGCTTGATCGTATGTTAGACGCGATTGGCGATCAGCATCTAACAGCTGATGCACCGTCTGGACTTTGCACGGAAACTTCATTAAATCTTGTACCATAATTCGCTGTAAAGACCGTCAACTGATACCCATTTGCGTGGCACGTCGTCTGGTCTATGTCGATGGCGCTTCCATGACATCCTCGGCTACAGCAGCAATATTCTCTGCAAACCGGATACTCCAGGGTTTGCCATGCCTGCCAGCATCTCGTGTTGTGCCAGTCTCTTTGAGGCGAGCGGCTAGACGTCTGCGAAGAAATTCACGTTGTGCCAAAGTCACCGACCGATTGTTGGTCAAATAAATAGTCACCAATATTCCGCGTTCTGGAGCAGTGTAGCGTATTGTTTATTAACGTGTATTTCGCATGTGTTTACTACACAAATGTCAAAACAGAACTGACATTAGGGGTCAATCGCAAAAATTATAGCATTTTCTGATAGGAGGATTACTTTTGCGCCACCTTGTACATCCCATTTGTCAATTTTTTTTAATGGCGCTACAGGTCGAAATTTTGATCGGATCGTCACAAAGTTTTTAGGGTTAATGGGGGTACCATAGAGGAAGAAACCTATTTTGGTGATGGTCGGATAATATTCAGGGGTTGGAGTGGGCAAAAAAAACTATACGGAGCATATTTAACGTTTTATTCATATGCGAATACCTCCGCTTCAGTTACCCGTATTCTAAAAGGAAAGCCTGTCAATGGAAAAAGATAAGATTTCCTTTACATTGTTGCAAAGTAGGTTGGCGTAGGTGGCCAACAACGGAGATATCGAAAAAGTCGGTAATGCATCCCATTTTTTTATTGTTTGCAATCAAGATACAAATCGCAATTTTTATAGGATCGTCATTTTGGTGGTTAATAGGGCTCACAGAGAGGAATATTGAGTTTGGTGATGGTCGGATAATATTCAAAAGTCGGAATGGGCAATAAACATATGGGGACAAAAAAATTTAAACTTGTATTCTTATGCGAATGTCTCCGTTTTAGTTGTCGTTTTTCAAAAGTAAAGCTCTTCAATGGATGTGGAAAATATCACCTTTATTATGATGCAAAATAGGTTGGTGCATATCCCACTTTCCCATTTTTATACCCTCAGCATTTATGCTAACGAGGCTATATACACTTCCATACGGGCAAAATGTGCAAAATGTGCATCGAAATAATGGTTTTAGACCCCAAGTATGTTTGGACGAAATGTGTTTCAGACAATTTGGAGTTGATATAGCAATGTCCGTCCGTCTGGCTGTCTGGCTGGCTGGTGCGCACGATAACTCTCGAACGGCTAAACCGATTTGGTCCAAAATTTGGCTTTCGCAATATTTTGTCCAAACTTAGTTTAAGATCGAAGATGGGTTATATCGGTCCACTCCTTCCGGTACCTCCCCCACAAGAGTTCGAAAATTTTCGGAAAATTTGTGTGCACGATAACTCTTGAAGCGAATAACTTATTTGGTCAATACTTTGCACATCGTGAAATTTCTACCAAACTTAGATGAGGATACAATATGGACTCAATCGGTCCACGCCTTCGGGTACCTCCCACACACAATTTTGGAACAGTTCAGTTTAGGACCTGCTCTCGAATCGTATTGATTTTTGTTGTAACAACTTGTATTCACGGAACCCCATACGGCGGTACAAGTTTCATCAGGGGCAAAACCCTACTTCCTGAGAAAATAGCCTGAAAATTTCTAAAAACGCCTCGAACGGAACTTTCGATTCGATCCAACATTTGGCCTTCATAATATTTTGTCCAAATTTAGTTTAAGTCAGATCGGTTTACTCCTTCAGGTATCTCCCCCACAAAAGTTCAAAAATATTCGGAAAAATTGTGCGCACGATAACTCTCGAAGGGAAGGACCGATTTTGTCCATACTTTACGCATCCTAATACATTTACCAGATATGGATCAGGTTTGAATATGGACTATAAAGTTCACTTTAAGATCTGCATTTGCCTAACTTTGATTTCTGTTGAAGCAACTTGCAATCGCTGTCTCAATTACGACGGTAAAAGTTGTTTCAGTGGCAAGTCCATACTTCTTGAGAAAACAGCCCGAAAGTTGTAAAAACCCCTATGGCACCATATGTAGTAGCTGGAGAGCACAATAACTCTCGGACTGATAAACCGATTTGGTCCAAAATTTGGCCTTAGTCATATCCCAGCAAAAATCCTCATTACAAACCTCCTTTCCCACCCATTATTTTAACAAGGGCATGTCGCGCGAAATATCTGGTTATTTTGTAACCACTGAAATAGTTAGATGGTAACCACTGAAATAAGTAGATACTGAGTAGATTCTGACTACTTATTGCAGTGGTTACAAAGTAACCAGATATTTCGAGCGACATGCCCTTGTTAAAATAATGGGTGGGATAGGAGGTTTGTAATGAGGATTTTTGCTGGGATATTGTCCAAGCTTAGGTTAACTTCTAAAATGGCCCATATCGGTCCTCTCCTTTGGATACCCCCCCACAAAAGTTCAACATTTGTGTCCAAGTGCAGTTTAGGGTCTGTTCGGTGAACCTTTGGAAGTTTTTACCGATGATGTTCTTTGTGGTCCTGTTTACAGCCATATTATGTTTTTCGTGGACAAGTCCATGCTTCCTGGCATACCGGTCTAACAGGTGTACCATAACCCACTGAAATGACTAGTGGGCGCGATATCTATCGAAAAGATATGGCTCTCAAAATAAGATCGACTTCCGTTATGCATTATGTCGGTCCATTACCTCCTCCGCAAAACTTTTGAACTTTAATCCTAATCCCCATTTTTGTCGGCAAGTTCAAATGTCCAAAAAGTGCCACAAAATTCTGAAGAGACCCTAAATACATTCGATCTGTCCGTAGATGAAAGTTCGAATTCACATAGGCTGAGGATATATCTCTGTCGGCAAAGCCGACTGATACTTTTTTACTTCTTTTATTTGAATTGTACTCACGATTATCTCAGCTTTGGTTGAATTCATTTCAACAATGAAGACATTCTGAGCTTTAAAATGTTCCCAATTGCGTTACCAAAATTCTTGAAATGCGTGTGATATTGAAAAAGACTCTGGGATATCCAATTTCCAATTTATGGCATTTTATTTCCATTTTAGATATATCTGCTTCTGTTGGACATAATCCAAAGAGAGAGCTTAATAATGAAACTAAACCATCTGAGCTTTAAATTAGTACAAAAAGTGGCATTTATGGTAAAATATCAGAGTTATTGCAAAAGGCGCTAAGCTATCACAATTTTAATACATTGAAGTTTTTACTTTAATGACAAATACCGCTGCTTCTATTTGGTGTATTAAAGATATGAAAAATGCGTATATGTCGACAGCAGTCAAATATAAAATTAAATATTAATTATTTTGGTTCAGTTCGCCTTATGTCATTGGGTATAAAAGGCAGATAAGTGAAAACTTTAGTATCTCCCTAAAAGAAATGTTTACAAGTGAAAATCGTATGCACGGGGGTAGTGGTGTAGGGTATCACATAGTCGGTCCCGTCCCGTCTATAGTCTTTGCTCACTTGTTATGTTTAAATTAGCTCACGCCCTTGTTTATTGTAACATAACCCGTCGACATGAACCGTCTATGCAAAATACATAGCCACTTTGTAGAATTAACTTCAATTTGTTAAAAATGTTTCAACAGCCTGAAGAACAAAATTTATCGAACGAATGAGGGAGGCCAACAACTAATGTGTTTTGTTTTGCACAGGACCTCCAAGAGAGTGGCCATTAATATAATCATAGGGTATTAGTATTCAACGCAAGAAAAATTTACTAGACCTCCTTTTCGTTGTTGTTGTTGTAATCGCATCACATTTTTGTTGTTGTTGTGTGTCGCATACAACAATTCTATACGCCTACTGTTCTTATATTCTTTTCTCTTTCAATTTGTCTGGACTTAATAATAAAAGGGATTTTCAATTTGTTTGCTGGCCATTGAGGATTCTATGCGTGGGCTTTTCGCCTTAAGGTCATAGTTAAAGCTGCTTTTATTATTAAGCTTTTAAGTAATGCCTGGTATTGGGTCATTATTTTTGGTATTGTTTGCTATGAATGATGACAGTATTCCAGAAAATCTACGCAGCATGTGACTGTGAACAAAAAATCGCTATATAAAACGGGTTATCAAATAACAACAACGAAATTGAATGATGTGCAGAGAAATGCCGGATATCACAAAAGACAGAAGGAATTCTGAAGCCGACTGCTATAGACAGGAAAGTTTCTGAAGTCGACTGTTATGGACACGAAGACTTCTGAAGTCGACTGTTATCGCCAGAAAGTCTTTTAAAGTCGACGGCTATATAGCTGAAGACTTCTGCAGCCAAATTTAATATAAGGAGGGCATCTGAAGTCGACTGTTGTAGACAGGAAGACTTCTGAAATCAACTGTTATAGACAGGAAGACTTCTGAAGTCGACTGTTATGGACAGGAACACTTCTAAAGTCGACTGTTATAGTCAGGAAGACTTCTGAAGTCGACTGTTATAGACAGGAAGACTTCTGAAGTACCCTGTTATAGACAAGAAGACTTCTGAAGTCGACTGTTATAGACAGGAAGACTTCTAAATTCGACTGTTATAGACATGAAGACTTCTGGTGTCAACTGTTTTGAACATGAAGACTTCTGAAGTCGACTGTTATAGACAGGACGGCTTCTGAAGTCGACTGTTATAGACAGGAAGGCTTCTGAAGTCGACTGTTATAGACAGGAAGGCTTCTGAAGTCGACTGTTATAGAGAGGAAGATTTCTGACGTCGACTGTTATAGACAGGAAGACTTCTGAAATCGACTGTTGTAGACAGGAAGACTTCGGAAGTCGACTGTTGTAGACAAGAAGACTTCTGCAGTCGACTGTTGTAGACGGGAAGACTTCTGAAGTCGACTGTTATAGGCAGGAAGACTTCTGAAGTCGACTGTTATAGGCAGGAAGACTTCTGAAGTCCACTGTTATAGACAGGGAGACATCTGAAGTCGACTGTTATAGACAGGAGGATTCTTGAAGTCGACTGTTATAGACAGGAAGATTCTTGAAGTCGACTGTTATAGACAGGAAGACTTCTGAAGTCGACTGTTATGGACAGGAAGAATTCTGAAGTCGACTGTTATAGACAGGAAGACTTCTGAAGTCGACTGTTATAGACAGGAAGACTTCTGAAGTCGACTGTTATAGACAGGAAGACTTCTGAAGTCGACTGTTATAGGCAGGAAGACTTCTGAAGTCGACTGTTATAGGCAGGAAGACTTCTGAAGTCGACTGTTATAGACAGGGAGACATCTGAAGTCGACTGTTATAGACAGGAGGATTCTTGAAGTCGACTGGTATAGACAGGAAGATTCGTGAAGTCGACTGTTATAGACAGGAAGACTTCTGAAGTCGACTGTTATGGGCAGGAAGAATTCTGAAGTCGACTGTTATAGACAGGAAGACTTCTGAAGTCGACTGTTATAGACAGGAAGACTTCTGAAGTCGACTGTTATAGACAGGGAGACATCTGAAGTCGACTGTTATAGACAGGAAGATTCTTGAAGTCGACTGTTATAGACAGGAAGACTTCTGAAGTCGACTGTTATGGACAGGAAGAATTCTGAAGTCGACTGTTATGGACAGGAAGAATTCTGAAGTCGACTGTTATAGACAGGAAGACTTCTGAAGTCGACTGTTATAGACAGGAAGACTTTTGAAATCGACTGTTATACACAGGAAGACTTCTGAAGTCGACTGTTATAGACAGGAAGACTTCTGAAGTCGACTGTTATAGACAGGAAGACTTCTGAAGTCGACTGTTATAGACAGGAAGACTTCTGAAGTCGACTGTTATACACAGGAAGACTTCTCAAGTCGACTCTTATAGACAGGAATACTTCTGAAGTCGACTGTTATAGACAGGAAGACTTCTGAAGTCGACTGTTATAGACAGGAAGACTTCTGAAGTCGACTGTTATAAACAGGAAGACTTCTGAAGTCGACTGTTATAAACAGGAAGACTTCTGAAGTCGACTGTTATAGACAGGAAGACTTCTGAAGTCGACTGTTATAGACAGGAAGACTTCTGAAGTCGACTGTTATGGACAGGAAGACTTCTGAAGTCTACAGTTATACACGAGAAGACTTCTGAAGTCGACTCTTATACACACGAAGACTTCTGAAGCCGACTGTTATAGACAGGAAGACTCCTGAAGTCGACTGTTATAGACAGCAAGACTTCTGAAGTCGACTGTTATAGACAGCAAGACTTCTGAAGTCGACTGTTATAGACAGCAAGACTTCTGAAGTCGACTGTTATAGACAGGAAGACTTCTGAAGTCGACTGTTACAGACAGCAAGGCTTCTGAAGTCAACTGTTATAGACAGGAAGACTATTGAAGTCGACTGTTATAGCAGGAAGACTTCTGAAGTCGACTGTTATAGGCAGGAAGACTTCTGAAGTCGACTGTTATAGACAGGGAGACATCTGAAGTCGACTGTTATAGACAGGAGGATTCTTGAAGTCGACTGTTATAGACAGGAAGATTCTTGAAGTCGACTGTTATAGACAGGAAGACTTCTGAAGTCGACTGTTATGGACAGGAAGAATTCTGAAGTCGACTGTTATAGACAGGAAGACTTCTGAAGTCGACTGTTATAGTCAGGATGACTTCTGAAGTCGACTCTTATACACACGAAGACTTCTGAAGTCGACTCTTATACACACGAAGACTTCTGAAGTCGACTGTTATAGACAGGAAGACTTCTGAAGTCGACTGTTATAGACAGGAAGACTTCTGAAGTCGACTGTTATAGACAGGACGATTCCTGAAGTCGACTGTTATGGACAGGAAGACTTCTGAAGTCGACTCTTATGAACAGGAAGACTTCTGAAGTCGACTGTTATACACAGGAAGACTTCTGAAGTGGACTGTTATAGACAGGAAGATCTCTGAAGTCGACTGTTATAGACAGGAAGACTTCTGAAGTCAACTGTTATAGACAGGAAGGCTTCTGAAGTCGACTGTTATAGACAGGAAGACCTTTGAAGTCGACTGTTATAGACAGGAAGACTTCTGAAGTCGACTGTTATACACAAGAAGACTTCTGAAGTCGATTGTTGTAAGCAGGAAGACTTCTGAAGTCGTCTGTTATAGACAGAAAGACTCTGAAGTCGACTGTTATAGACAGGAAGACTTCTGAAGTCGACTGTTATAGACAGGAAGACTTCTGAAGTCGACTGTTATAGACAGGAAGACTTCTGAAGTCGACTGTTATAGACAGGAAGACTTCTGAAGTCGACTGTTATAGACAGGAAGACTTCTGAAGTCGACTGTTATAGGCAGGAAGACTTCTGAAGTCGACTGTTATAGACAGGAAGACTTCTGAAGTCGACTTTTATAGACAGGAAGACTTCTGAAGTCCATGGACAGAAAGACTTCTGAAGTCGACTGTTATAGACAGGAAGACTTCTGAAGTCGACTGTTATAGACAGGAAGACTTCTGAAGTCGATTGTTGTAAGGAGGAGGACTTCTGAAGTCCATAGACAGAAAGACTTCTGAAGTCGACTGTTATGGAGAGGACGACTTCTCAAGTCGAATGTTATAGACAGGAAGACTTCTGAAGTCGACTGTTATAGACAGGAAGACTTCTGAACCCGACTGTTATAGACAGGAAGACTTCTGAAGTCGACTGTTATAGACAGGAAGACTTCTGAAGCCGACTGTTATAACAGGAAGACTTCTGAAGTCGACTGTTATAGACAGAAAGACTTCTGAAGTTGACAGTTATAAACAGGAAGACTTCTGAAGTTGACTGATATAGACAGGAAGACTTCTGAAGTCGACTGTTATAGACAGGAAGACTTCTGAAGTCGACTGTTATAGACAGAAAGACTTCTGAAGTCGACTGTTATACACAGGAAGACTTCTGAAGTCGACTGTTATAGACAGGAAGACTTCTGAAGTCGACTGTTATAGACAGGAAGACTTCTGAAGTCGACTGTTATAGACAGGAAGACTTCTGAAGTCGACTGTTATAAACAGGAAGACTTCTGAAGTCGACTGTTATAGACAGGAAGACTTCTGAAGTCGACTGTTATAGACAGGAAGACTTCTGAAGTCGACTGTTATAGACAGGAAGACTTCTGAAGTCGACTGTTATAGACAGGAAGACTTCTGAAGTCGACTGTTATAGACAGGAAGACTTCTGAAGTCGACTGTTATAGACAGGAAGACTTCTGAAGTCGACTGTTATAGACAGGAAGACTTCTGAAGTCGACTGTTATAGACAGGAAGACTTCTGAAGTCGACTGTTATAGACAGGAAGACTTCTGAAGTCGACTGTTATAGACACGAAGACTTGTAAAGTCGGCTGTTATAGACCGAAAGACTTCTCAAGTCGGCCGTTACAGACCGGAAGACTTCTGCAGTCGACTGTTATAGACAGGAAGACTTCTGAAGTAGACTGTTATAGACAGGAATACTTCTGAAGTAGACTGTTATAGACAGGAAGACTTTCGAAGTCGACTGTTATAGACAGGAATACTTCTGAAGTAGACTGTTATAGACAGGAAGACTTCTGAAGTCGACTGTTATAGACAGGAAGACTTCTGAAGTCGACTGTTATGGAGAGGAAGACTTCTGAAGTCGACTGTTATGGAGAGAGTCGATTGTTATAGACAGGAAGACTTCTGAAGTCGACTGTTATAGACTGGAAGACTTCTGAAATCGACTGTTGTAGACAGGAAGACTTCGGAAGTCGACTGTTGTAGACAGGAAGATTTCTGCAGTCGACTGTTATAGACAGGAAGACTTCTGAAGTCGACTGTTATAGACAGGAAGACTTCTGAAGTCGACTGTTATAGACAGGAAGACTTCTGAAGTCGACTGTTATAGACAGGAAGACTTCTGAAGTCGACTGTTATAGACAGGAAGACTTCTGAAGTCGACTGTTATAGACAGGAAGACTTCTGAAGTCGACTGTTATAGACAGGAAGACTTCTGAAGTCGACTGTTATAGACAGGAAGACTTCTGAAGTCGACTGTTATAGACAGGAAGACTTCTGAAGTCGACTGTTATAGACAGGAAGACTTCTGAAGTCGACTGTTATAGACAGGAAGACTTCTGAAGTCGACTGTTATAGACAGGAAGACTTCTGAAGTCGACTGTTATAGACAGGAAGACTTCTGAAGTCGACTGTTATAGACAGGAAGACTTCTGAAGTCGACTGTTATAGACAGGAAGACTTCTGAAGTCGACTGTTATAGACAGGAAGACTTCTGAAGTCGACTGTTATAGACAGGAAGACTTCTGAAATCGACTGTTGTAGACAGGAAGACTTCGGAAGTCGACTGTTATAGACAGGAAGACTTCTGCAGTCGACTGTTATAGACAGGAAGACTTCTGAAGTCGACTGCTGTAGACAGGAATACTTCTGAAGTAGACTGTTATAGACAGGAAGACTTCTGAAGTCGACTGTTATAGACAGGAAGACTTCTGAAGTCGACTGTTATGGACAGGAAGACTTCGGAAGTCGACTTTTATAGACAGGAAGACTTCTGAAATCTAATGTTATGTGCAGGAAGACTTCTGAAGTCGACTGTTATAGACAAAAAACTTCGGAAGTCGACTGTTATAGACAGGAAGACTTCTGAAGTAGACTGTTATAGACAGGAAGACTTCTGAAGTCGACTGTTATAGACAGAAATATTTCTGAAGTCGGCTATTATAGACAGCAAGACTTCTGAAGTCGACTGTTATAGACAAAAAACTTCGGAAGTTGACTGTTATAGAGAGTAAGTCTTCTGGAGTCAACTGTTATAGACAGGAAGACTTCTGAAGTCGACTGTTATAGACAGGAAGACTTCTGAAGTCGACTGTTACAGACAGGAAGACTTCTGCAGTCGACTGTTATAGACAGGAAGACTTCTGAAGTCGACTGTTATAGATATGAAGACTTCTGAAGTCGACTGTTATAGACAGAAAGACTTCTGAAATCGACTGTTGTAGACAGGAAGACTTCTGAAATCGACTGTTGTAGACAGGAAGACTTCTGCAGTCGACTGTTATAGACAGGAAGACCTCTGATGTTGGTTTTTTTGGACAGGAAGACTTCTGAAGTCGACTTTTATACACAGGAAGACTTCTGAAGTCGACTGTTATAGATAGAAAAACTTCTGAAGTAGACATTTATAAACAAGAAGATTTTTGAAGTTCACTGTTATAGACAGGAAGACTTCTGAAGTCGACTGTTATAGACAAGAAGACTGCTGAAATCGACTGTTGTAGACAGAAAAACTTCTGAAATGGTATTTTATAGACAGAAAGTTATAAGTAACTGCATTACACCAAGAAACGTCACCGAACACTAATATGAAATTGGGACCAGCCCAGTACTTGACACATACAATGAAATATAATTCCAATTTTATATTCCTTTCTCTGTGAAATAAATAAGCCGATTTCTAAAAGAAGAAAAAACAAAGCGCTGACCTTTTTTGTGTGAAAAAAGAATAACCATTGAAATCCGATTAATAGGTCAGTCACAATACCATTGTAATCCTCCACGCCATTAAAGGGTATTAAATTTTCGTATAAAATTGATTGAAATTTTTGAAGAACTTTCTTTGCATATTGGGTTTATTTTAAACTTGTCTCCATATTCGTTTGTTTGTTTCGAAGGAAAACAAAATAAAATCCAGATTATTTCACAGAATTTAATATCCTTTGAATTGCATGACTTTGTTTGTCGTATCCTTTACACAGTTTATTTGTATAAGAAATAAAGTGGACATTTGGAAAAGTTTTCAAATGAATTTCTTTCTTTTGACCATTTGCTATGGTATGTCTGGGACTAATGACTTTGGTAATTTATTTGTCTTAATCTGTTATCCAAACCAATGGGAATTTCAATGAAGAACGAATTTAATTTGTTTATATTAGAGAAAATTTGTTTGAAGAAAGTAAAATATGTAGGTATACAGGCAAGATTGCATCGATATTTGAGTGAAACATTTTAAGTAGCCGCGAAAAATAGATTCAAGTAAAAATTCGAATGGGAAAATTATTCCCAGGTATAGCAGAAACGAGAGTAGAAACGTTCACCAAAAAGAACCGGATACATGCTCATGTCTCTGCGCTGTATAGTCTATATTAAACCATACTATAAGAAAATCGGGTCTATAGACCCGCTCTCCAATAGGCCTCTGGAGAGAGCTGATTGCTTTCCAGTCTAACTGTTTAATTTCATAGGCGTCACGTCGATAAGGTGTAAGCATTAGCTGGAGCTATGTAGTAAAAAGAAGGAACACCTGACCAGTTAATGATCCTCTCCTCCTTCACTCTTCTATCTATTTCCCACTAAAATGCTTTCCCTGTCGAGCGACAAACATTCACATTCAATATATATTCTAAACAAATTCACGTCAAACTTTTTCAAATCCATTTTTAATACATATGGATACAAATAATACTAGAAATATTTAACATATTCTCCGAACAACTGCATGCAATTAAAACTTCCCAAAAAAAGTGAGTCATCTATTGTGAGCTTTGGACATTTCCATTAGAATTTGATAGCTTTAGTTAAATTAATCCTTTTAAATACAACTGGCTAACAAAATTGACATTTTCACATAAAACTTTGAAATTCCCAAGCATTTGCGCGCACACATACACATACCGATATACATATTTCAATTCAATTCACTTTCATTCGTCCATAGATGGCATAACTAAATTTGCATATTTTAAATTTATAAAATAATCTTTTGATGCTGATGACGACGACGACGATGATGATTTAGAAATGAAAATATATTCACATAAATAAATTCTAAAATCCAATCAAAATTGCATGCAATCAAATGTGCAATAGCTTGTATTTTATAATAAAATAAAAACAACAAAAAATAATGCATAAAAAATCTATCATTTTAATTTATTTTATTCCGCAAATTGCTGACACATTTGTTACATAAATTGTTCATGGGAAATATATTTGTATGTATGTAGAAAGGGAATTTTTGTACGTGGGTTTGAATAGTATGGGGTTGGGCTAGTACAGTCCATAATAGTTATGAACTTTTACATACCATAACTTATACTAATTGACATGAATTCCATTCCTGGAATTTAACAAAATATTTATGTAGCCTGCATATACATATACAGATACAATGACGTATGTATGTGTAAGTACGAACACTATCATAACGAACTATCCCCAATAGAAAATCGAGTCTTCGATGACATTTTCATCGACGATGCGTTGACGAATGTTCCGAAATTGTCATGTACGACCACTTGCATGACCATGTCTTGCATTGTGTCTTGGCAACAAACCGAAAAATGCTCAAAGTGTGCTTTGAAACAATTGTATACATATTTATTCAGATATAAAATTTTTGATTTGTAATAAATATACAATTATAAAGTCACAAAATTCGGAAACCGCGTTACCGATTAAACAATTTTTATTTATACAACCTGAATTATGCAGAAAACGGTAAGTTGGAATAAATAGATTTAAATGCTTTAAAATTAATTGTAGTTATTTTTTGAATAGGTGCATTTAGGTTGAAGAACATTGAAAATTCCAGCGACTGTAAAATACAAAGCCTGTGGTATATGGTAAGATTTTAGAATATTTAGGAGATATTCACAATATTCATTTAAAATTATTTCTTTTTGCAGAATCCAAAAATAAAAAGAGGTCGCCTTTCGTTCAGCTGCGGTAAGAAGTGTAAGGCGTGGTAAAGCTGGAAGAAAATGGTGGATTGCAGAACATACGGCAGCTAAGTATTGTTAATTATTTAACTAATTTATTTTGTAAAATTATATATTTTATAATTAAATAAAAATAAAAATTTGACACAAGACAACATAAACGAAATTGTCTTTAGTTGGGTCATCGATGACTATTAGCAAGACAGGGTCTGTGAAACAGTCGTCGACGAAATACGGGGATTTTAGTCATCTAGATCGTCGTCGACGACAACTTCGCTTACCCTGTCGCCCAAGTTGTCGTGCATGAATACTAGGACACTTGTGTGAAAATGTCGTCAACTATCCCAAAGGGCTGTCTGCAAAGAGTCGTGAACGAATTGGAAATGTCGTGCACGATTCATCAATGTTGTCTTAAAGACACTTTCTACTGGGTCCCCATTGCCAAGATTTTTACCAATATCAACAATTTGAAAATAACAAAATACGAGGTATGGATGGAAATTATTTTGATCATATATTGTCACCTTAAAGAAAGTGGGATGAAATACAAAAGTTACAACAGCATCTACAAGCGACTCACAGTATTAGAGTTATGGTGGAATTACGCATGAGTTTAACACAGTTTACACAGAGCAACAATTTCGGGTCACGCTCTGGGGTGTGGAAAATTTCAAGTGGAATGTTAGTACTCGGTTAGTAAACAAAAAGGCCCAAAGGTTTATGGGTTCTCAGGTCAAACTTTTTTAAGGGTCCCTTATATACGCCAGGATCCTGGAACAACTAAAATAAGGAGATACCTTTTTTATGGCGCTATTCCAAAACATGGACCCACATTGGAAATTGTCTGCAAAATGTGTTCTTCTCCCTTTAAAGGTTTAATATCTCCATATTTAATCTTGCGCTAAATATTGGGACCCCATTGACTTCGGTTAAGGTTATATAAGGGGCTCTAACAAAGTTTGGCCTGAGAAAACAAAACCCCTTTTGGGGCAAAACTAAGGCGAAAAGAAATGTTTTCCCAACGAAAATGTTCAAAGTTGTAAAACTGATATTCCGTAAAGAAATATTACGATTATGACAAATAAATTACGATTATGGAAAGAGCTACGATCTTCGGGGTAGCAAAATTGAGCGCTACTTGAAGCGTTAATAAATTGAGTATAAGGCCCAATAGATATATTGGGTAGATAGGAAATATATGGTAAAAACCAAAAATGTTTTAGAATCGATAAATCCGAGTTTCACCTTTTCAGTATGACTGAAATGCTTTAAAATGAAGTGTTCCCAAAATGTAGACCATTAAAATTATTTTACGTGGAAGCTGTGTTGGCATCAATGTAGAAAAATGGATTGAAGCCAACAAGTTATTTTATGTTCCCTTACGATTTCTGGCTTAACCTTATATTTTATAGACCTATGCTCAAATATGTGTGTAAAAGCTATAGTCGGGACGGGGCCGACCATGTGATAAGCTTTTCACTGCCAAACATTTGTTTTAGGGAGTATAATCCGGCTACCAACAAACATAAAACGCCTCTTTCTCTCTAGGACCCCCATAAGAAACCAAAATTTCGTGACCATCCGATCAAAATAACGACCTCTAGCGTGATTGCAAAAAATGGAAGAATTGTATGCATTACCGACTATCTTGGTATCTCCCTTGTTGGACCACATTTGCCAACCTACTTTACACAAATGTAAAGGTAATATTTTCTTCTTCCATTGACAGGCCTTGCCGTTGGAATACCCTTACTAGAAGCCGATATATTCACAAAGATTGAAACTTTGAATTTGTCTCCACATGAGTTTTCCCCATTCCGACCCCTAAATATTATCCGCCTATCACCAAAATCAATAGGCTTCTTCCTCTGTGGGCCCGATCAACCCCCAAAATTTCGTGACTATCCGATCAAAATTTCAACCTGTAGCGTGATTACAAAAAAAGGAAAAATTGGATATATAACTGACTTTTGCGATATCTCGGTTGTTTGCCCGTATGGCGTATGGTGCGCACGATAACTCTCAAACGAAGCAAACATTCGGATCCAAAATTTGGCATTTGTAATATGTTGTCCAAACTTAGTTTAAGTTCAAAGATGGGTAACATAGGCCAACTCCTTCCGGTAAACACCCCCACAAATGTTCAAAAATTTTCGCTAATATGGTGCGCACGATTACTCTCGAAGGGAGTAACCGAATTGGTCGGCTTCGAATATGGACTATATCGTTTTGAGTTTTTTTCAGCAGATTGTCCTTTCATATCCCTTTACGGTGGTATAATTTTTTCGGTTAATGTCCTAAAAGCTCCACGAAACCACCAACAAAATGTCAACTCCGTTTGAATTTGTTTTTTCAGCAGATTGTCCTTTCATCTCCCTTTACGATGGTATAATTTTTTCGGATAATGTCCTAAAACCTCCAAGAAACCGCCAACAAAATGTCAACTCCGCAAAATAAATCTCTCAAAGGGAGTTTCTGATTGTCCAAACTTTTCACATCGTATTCTTTCATCTAATCCGGTATCAGGTTGGAATTGTAACGTGACAAGGTGATCACATCATCACAACAAGCAAACCAAGAACAAGGCCACACTACCCAACAGCGTCACAACCAGTCAACTAATACACACTGTTGGGTGAACATGCATTACTTTGTGAGGTGTGTGTTACAGTGCAATTGAAGGTGATCGACATGATAACGACTGCGGTGTAATTTTCAATCCCTTTGTGCATCTGTACGCACAAATATTTCAGTTTCTTGGGGAAAGGTCAGATTTGCTACTGCAGGGAGCCAGCCATACGGGCTTGAGTACAGTCCGCAAACAGACGCAGTCCTTTTGAGATATTTCGTTTTTGCGCGGTGGCTAATACCTGCAGTCCACCTTCGGGAATTGTTCCATTCCACCTTCGGGTGCTTTGTTCCACTACATCTTCGGGTGTTGTTCCACTCCACCTTTGGGTGTCGTTCCACTCCACTTTCGGGTGCTGTTCAACTCCACCTTCGGGTGTTGTTCCACTACACCATTTTCCACTGTAATTCAGAAAATAGCAGTTGTAGTTCAGAAATTCCATTTGAAATTCAGATATTTTGTTTTTAATTCAGAAATTCCATTCCAATTCATTTGTAATTCAGATATTCCATTTAAAATTTAGATATTACATTTTAAATTCAGATTATATCATTTGAATTTCATAATTTCCATTTGAAATTCAAGAATTCCATTTAAAATTCAGAATATTTAAATTGAAATTCAGAACATTTCAATTGAAATTCAGAATTACTTTATAACGCTAGCATGTAAATAAACCACATCATATTTAAATTATGTTTCTCAATTACAAATAAAATATGTGAATTTCAAATAGAAATTCTGAATTACAAATAAAATATCTGAATTTGAAATGTAATTTCTGAATTACAACTGTTATTTTCTGAATTACAGTTGAAAATGGTGTAGTCAGTACTCGTAGTATACTGTAAAGGTTAACCTAGAACTAACACTAACGAACAACCGAGCCGAGTGCTGAATCACCGAGTGTCCAAATCCCTACAACACGTGAGCCGAGGGCCCGAACAACTATAGGTACGCCAAGTGGCCGAACATCTACAACACGAATCACCGAGTGGCCGAACGCATTTGAATCCCGATTGGCCGAACACCGAATGGCCGAACAACGAATCACCGAGGGACCGAACACATACGAACCCCGAGTGGGCGAACATCTATAACACGAATCACAGCGAATCATCGAGTTCCCGATTATCTTCATATCGCCGACTACCGAACAGCGGATCATCAGGTTCCCGATTATCTTCAAATCGCCTACTACCAAACCGCGAATCAACGAGTTCCTGATTATCTTCAAATCATTTACTATCCAGCAACGAATACAAAAGCCGGTCGTTCTTCCGTATATTTCAGAACCCCGGCAATACAAGTTGCCGACTTCCGCCCCAGCGCTAACGATCCTTTTTACCTATTCTTTAAAACACATATTATCGTACACACTATCAGTAGATTATAAATTAGTCTAGGAAAGGGAGATTACTCGTATTTCATTTCGTAAGGTTTAGTGGGCGACTCTGGACACAAGTACGTCTACCCCAGTCTACCAAGTTACAGAATAAGGACTATATCGGACCCGTCCATCGGGTATCTCTCATACAATATCTCGGATTGTTTTGAATTTTTTTTTTCCAAAAAATTCGTCTTGCGGTTCCTTTTACGAAGGCGAAGTCTATACTTCCTGAGATAATGGCCCAGAATCTCAAAAAAACCTATAGGTTCGAGAATCTCAAAAAAACCTACCGGTACCAAATAAATTGGGTAGTACCATGACAGAACTAGCAGATAGTGGTATCACACCAGCTGATCGAATATGAAAAGTCAGATCCCTTTATAAAAAAATTATTTTTGTTGTAATTTCCCCCAACACCATAAAGAAAGTTTTGACATAACATATTCAAAAATTTACGATGCCACTACCTCGGTTATTGTGCCATGTGCCATTTAAATTTTTGGCAACATGTTTTGTATGCGGCCCTAGTTAAAACGGTACATTTTTTTCAAAAAAAATCCATATAGACTTCACAAGCTTTGTATTTGCTTATTTTCTTTAGGTCTGAAAAGGAAAGAAGAATTTGGAACGCGTATCAGGCTTTAGGTCTGTCTAAGTGCGACCTAATCATGTCCGGAGGAACGCCAAAAAACTTTTTTGATTAATTTGGGCTCTTTGAGTTATCAATAACGTAAGTAACGTCCAAACTGAAAATGGGTATTATAATCGCTGGGCGTTATAAATCAGCCACAGGCTGGGGGAGCAAAGATAATAATTATTTATTAATAATTTTATTATTACACCGTACAACACAAAAAATAATTACAAGATAATTTGAGTAGATTATGAAAGAGGACACGTGTATCGGCGTTTTGAAAGTTTACGTCGGGAAGTAACCTAAATAGGCGTGGCAAGTTTCGCCCATTTATACAGGTTTTGAAATATTCGACATCAGATTCCTTGGATACCTTGCATTTAAGGTATAAAGTTTCTTTGGCAATATTACTGACAACAATGCTGGGTATCTTTTTATGAAAAAATTAACCCTCATGCGAGTCACTAAACGGGTCTTTTTGGTCCCTTTTTTCAAAAACGTTTAAAAACTCATTTAAAATGTGATCGTATCAGATCATAATTATTTGTCACAAAATTTTACTATAGGTCTCTGAATACACCAAAACTCTAAATCGTACCTAAACGCCAGGAATCTGCCAAAAGAAAAATCACTTTTTAGGGTTAATGTTGTACTTTATCTGAGTTTATTATCTTTTGTCTCATAAAACTTCATTCTAGATAGAAGACGTCAAAAACTTAAATAACGTCATCAGGATAAGTCACAGGTTTCTGATATTCTATGTGAAAATGCGGGGATATTCTACTGCTATTGTCCAGTGAATATATCTGACATACGAGCCCTAACACCCATGATTTTGGCATGGTCCCAAATACTATAAACTAAACGTCATCAGGATAAGTCATAAGTTCCTGATATTGTATGTGAAAATGCGGGGATAGTCTACGGATATTGTCCAGTGAATATATCTGACATACGAGTCCTTACACCCATGATATTGGCATGGTACCAAATACTATAATGATGCCAGCTACTCCTGCTCTGACAAAATTGACTGAACTTGAAATCGAAGTAACTAGCCATATCCTAACTAAATTTTGTTATAATCATTCATGATACACCCAGTTTTTAGGGTTAATTTAGTCAATTTTGTCAGAGCAGGAGTAGCTGGCATCATTATAGTATTTGGTACCATGCCAATATCATGGGTGTAAGGACTCGTATGTCAGATATTTAAATAAAATAAAAATTATTATCAAAAAACTTCAATAAAGAATATTTTGTGACCGCAGATAACGAAAATGTGAATAAAAACGGTAGAATATCGTCCTAAATCATATATGTATAAAAGTGAAAGCTTCTGGAGATGTTAAATTGTATAGCTACAAATTTCTTTTGCTCAGAGACTCATAATAAAATTTGATTTGGAATATTTCTTCTTTTGACACAACCCCCAAAAAGTGAGGTACGAGTATTTTAGGAGATTTTGACTCAGTATGGAATGAATTTTAATTAAGAGTCTAAAAGTTTAACAAATAATTTCTACCTATAATATCTAATTTTGTAACGTCGTTTTCTTGACAAAGTATTTTACTTTCATATCTAGTTTGTTCTGGGACCTACAATGAAATTTTGTGTATAATATTTCTTCTCTTAACACCTTGCGTCTAGAACTAAATTTCATGTTACTTTCATGCATCAACTCAAACAAGAAGAAAACAAATTTATTAAAAAAATATTTGGGTGTTTTTTGGCAAACTTGATATATATTGCAAATACATACTCTATTTATTCGGCGACTTATATTGAAATTTTATGGAGATTCTTTTTGTCTTTGACGTCTTCTATCTAGAACGAAGTTTTGTGGGACAAAACTTAATAAACTCAGATAAAGTACAACATTAACCCTAAAACGTGACTTTACTTTTGGCAGATTCATGACGTTTAGGTGCGATATAGAGTTTTGGTATATTCGGGGACCTATAGTAAAATATTATGACAAATAATTTTGTAGATTATTTTGATCTGATACTATCACATTTTACATGAGTTTTTAAACGTTTTTGAAAAAAGGGACCAAAAAGACCCCTTTAGTGACTCACATGAGGTTTAATTTTTTCATAAAAAGATACCCCGCATTGTTGTGGTGGTGTCTTAAGACACGCCGTTCGGACTCGGCGACAAACTGTAGGTCCAATATCATTGAGCTAATATGAATCGGAGTGCACTCATTGATATGAGAGAAGTCTCCCTTGTCCCATCTGGGATGTTTGTGGAACAATTATATTATATTATATATATTATTAGATGAACCCGGTGCGCTTTGCTACCCCGACTAAGATAAAATATAATGGAATGCTATAATTATAATAATTTTTTTAATATTTTAACGTATAAATATAGGAGATATGAAGGCGTTCTCTACCTATTCTGGGCTGTTATGGACCTACTATGGTATTTTTGTATGTTTCAAATAAGAACCGATTTTGATATAATTTGGCACATTTATGTCTAGACTAAAATCCGTCACACATTCCATATTTCAGCGGAATTGGACATACATAGCGTGTTTGGTGCATAAAATACATGAAATCGGCCGAAAATATATATGGGAGCTATATCCAAATCTGAACCGATTTCAATATAATTTGGTACACCTATTTCTAGACCAAATTCCGTCACACATTCCAAATTTATGGAAATTGGACATAAATAGCGTGTTTGGTGCATCAAATACAGGAAATCGGCCGAAAATATATATTGGAACTATATCCAAATCTGAACCGATTTCGATATAATTTGGCACATGTATTTCAAAACCAAGGTCCGTCACACATTCCAAATGTTATTGAAATTGGACATAAATAGCGTGTTTGGTACATAAAATATTGAAATCGGCCGAAAATATATGTATATGGGAGCTATATCCAAATCTGAAACGATTTGAATATAATCTGGTACATTTATTTCTACATCAAATTCCGTCACAAATACAATTTTGGTAACGGTTCTAAAGATATTTGCATACAAAATCTAAATTTTTTGAAGATACCTCCGGTATTGATGCTATATCTCCAGATCAACGCGGAATTTCAAAACATGATATAGTCTATTTTTATTTCAGGCGTTGTAGCAATATACCCTTAAAATTTCAGGAAGATCGGTTCAGAGGTTCTTGAGTCTATAAGGTACAAATAAACAAACGTACAAACATTTTTCTATTTTATATATATAGATAGATTTACGACCCTATAACGTATGCAAATTCTTGATCAGGGCGATAAAATTCTGCACAGTTGCGTATTTCGGCTCACATTTTGGTATATTTTGACGTTCAGGGTTCTTGGTAGTCAAAACACTTTTCCACCAATAGGCATTTTGAAGATTTTATCGACGTCTTTTCTACCAAATATTGTAAACATATGGCGTATATGGGCACTAACCTCATAATCTGTTAATCTGTTCCTCGTTGGAATCGAGCATAATGACCAATGATGCAAGTGAAAACGGAACGCCGAAGATTCGAACCCACATAACTACCACTATATGACATGCATGTTTCGCCATTGGCAGATGCTCTTCAGACATATCGGCTGTGGAGCGGCTTCTCTGATATCGAACTTTTCTTCTTTCAAATGCATTTTTTAAGCTCGATTCCAACGAGAAATTAATTAAAAATTAATATTAAACATGATCTTTGCCATAAAAGGCAAAATTTTCAAATAAATAAAGTCAGCTGAGCCAGGCTGGGGTTTGAACACACGTCCTTGAAAACACACAAGAAAAAAGCTGTTGTCACGGCGTGTTTGCGTTCAGAGCCAAACTCATTACTTTCAAAGGCAGCGCTAAGCGTTTGTCATAAAAGCACAACTAAATGGGCAAATACCCATTGTTGTTGTAAAAAAATACATTTGAAAGAATAAAAGTTTGATGACTGAGAACCCGCTTCACAGCCGATATGTCTGAAAAGCCTCTGCCAAAGGCGAAACATGCATGTCACATAGTGCGTTCGAATCTTGGGTTTTCCTTTTTCACATGTATCATTGGTAATTAAGCTCGATTCCAACGAGAAATAAATTGAAAATTAATATTAATAATGGTCTTAGCCGTAAAAGGCAAAATTTTCAAATAAATTCATCTATTCCAATCTATTTTATCCTTATTCTTTCCAAACCAACCTCCTATTCAAAACTTAATCCTTCCTAATATGTATACACTGTAACTATTCGGTGCCACATTCCCGAATAGTTGTTCAAACTAATACAACATGGATAACAACAGCAGCTACAAAACAACACAGCAACAGCAACAAAATAAACCACATGTTGCCCCCCATAACTCTTGAATAACTTGACATACAATGTTGAGTGTGCTCTTTGCAGGAGTATAAAAATTGTTGTATTTGAATTCGTGAGAAATGTAAGAACATGTCTGTGTGTGTGCTTTTACATGTTTGATGTTGACTAAAAGTATTCTCTTTTTCTATAGTATTGAAGTGTCCACACTTGTGTGAGTGTGTGTGGGGGTCTCATATATATGGAATAGCCCAGCAAGCATTTATTATCGCCCATTACCCGAAGCAGTCACTCCCAGGCGATAGAAATACACATCCGCGATCTCGCATTCTAATTGAAGTAGGCACACCGTTCGGGAAGAAATGAACCACGTCCACAACACTACTTGTGAATGCCGCTTTCGAGACTTCCTAGAAGTACTTTTAGCGATAAAATTGGTTGTGACGAAAAAAAAAACATTTTTTTTTCGTTTTTCATTTTATCTGTTGTTATTCTTTTAATTTTTATTTTTTTACTATTCTAATTAATGTTTCAAATTACATACGTTTTTAAAGAACACTATCCTTAGATGAAATTGCCATCTTCATTAATTTTTGTACTTTTAAAAATGTTATGTTGCCTGGCCTGGGAAGCAAACCCCTGACCTTAAGAATGCAAAGCGAACATGCTTACCACTGCACCACCGTACCTTATAAACCCCAGATAGGCTAAAGTCTTATATTAGTTTAAGGTTGTACACGCCTCAAATGAACGTAAACAATCGAAGTGTCTGCATTGACCAGAGAAAGTGTCTGCCCATGCGATAGTCGTAAGTAGTAGCATTGTTAGTGTAAAAAAGCAATAATAGAATTTCGATCTCCTTTTCTGACACTAGGTAGTTATTCAAGAAGTTAAAAAAGGGACAGCAATGCAATTGTTATTGTAAAATGATAAAGGATCGCTATTTTCTAGAACAGAAGTTCAGAAAGCGATTACTTTTGATAGAGGAAGTGACTCACTCACTCCCAATTGCTGGCTGGGAGACCACTTTATAATAGGAGAGTGGGACAAACAAATAAACAGCAACATCAATATTGTTGTGTGTGAACGTGTTTTTGTATATTTTAGCAGATCGTAAATAAAATCACTCGACCCTAACGTTCTTTCTTTCACTTTGAAGAATAGGCTTAGACAACAACAACAATAACAGTGACAACACACTAGCCACCAACAATAGAGGCACAAACTAAACAATGACCCCTTTCATGTTGTCCCCTTTTCATATTTCATCCTTCGCATGGCGTATAAAAGGACACTACAGCCAAAGTGTTTGAACCACTAGACACGAGACTCAATACACACAATGTGAGCATAAGATTTAGTAGTTCCTTTGTACGGGAGTGTCTTCTATTAATGCATGGTGCATGACTCTTAGGCTTGATTGTAAACGATGTTGTTGTTGTTGCTGTTGCTGTGGACTAACATATATGTTTTATGGAATTCAATAAATTCAATTAACCCAGTGCTATGCTGTATAATAATGTTAATATTTTTCTATGGACTTCTTTTCTTTCTTGTGTGTGTCTGTGTGAAGAGTCCTAGACGAAAGTAGAAGGAACAACAGAATTCCATGTTAGTTGTGGCTGTACAAGAATGTGGATATAGTGTAACAGATGTACACACATATGTATGTATTTGGTCAACTGTGTGCTTTATCTTGAGTTTGAGTTATGGTTGAAGTTCTTTACATTACTTTTAAAAGGGGACAACGACGACAACAATGAGGGCAATAACGACTATAATAACAATAATAATCATAAACTTTGCAACTCAAGTGAATGGAACTTTTTGAAATGTCGCAGAGAAAGAGAAATAAAGCAACAGTTTCGTTATATTATTGTTATTACAACATTATTCGCAAAGACAACACAAACAAATACTATAATTATCTGAATGTTTATTTTTATTTCATTTATCTCCTTAAAGACATATTATTATTTATAAGTTTTTTTAATTAAAAAAGGAAAACATGCCTCCGGAAAAAAGGTACCTTAGAATGTTTGGGGAGAAAAAAATGATTGTGGGCAAGACTTTGAATTAAATAATATATAATATCACGGTGCGCTTGAACCAACCTTAAATGGGAGAGCTCGCAGATAAGAAAAATTTTAAAACAAAGAAATCGCCGGACTGCTTTTTTTTAAATAAATCGCGATCATAGTTCACATTTATAGCGTTTTTTAGGTTCTCACAAAATTGCATTAGAGAAATGAATGAGATATAGAAGTTGAAATTGAAACAATGAACTGAAAAAAAAACTGAATGTATTGCCCCTTATAAAAAATATTATTTTTATTTATTTATTTAAATATATTTATTATAATTATAAATTATAATAAAGAAAAATTACAAAAAGCACTAGCAATAAAAGCTATCGGCTACCCTTATAAAAAATGTCATGCACGGTGCGCCTTAACTGTCTTTAAACGAAAAGTTCTTTCACCTGAAAAGTTTTTGCGGATTCTGAAACTACAAATTCATAGATGGGGAAACAATTGACGGAGAGATCTATAAATAAATCACGGTCAGAGGTCAGAATTTAGCTCAGCATTTATGCTAGAGAGGGTAAAAACTGAATGTATTGCCCCTTATAAAAAATATTATTTTTATTTATTTATTTAAATATATTTATTATAATTATAAATTATAATAAAGAAAAATTACAAAAAGCACTAGCAATAAAAGCTATCGGCTACCCTTATAAAAAATGTCATGCACGGTGCGCCTTAACTGTCTTTAAACGAAAAGTTCTTTCACCTGAAAAGTTTTTGCGGATTCTGAAACTACAAATTCATAGATGGGGAAACAATTGACGGAGAGATCTATAAATAAATCACGGTCAGAGGTCAGAATTTAGCTCAGCATTTATGCTAGAGAGGGTAACAATAGTCACAAAAAAAAATTAACATTGATGAAGCCAGGATTTATCTTGGTCCCTCTTTCATCTCAAATGGACACTGACCTCCCAGTGGTGTCACCTGGGGAACTGCCTTTAACACCCGTTAAAGGTAGTGAGCTAACATGTGCCGCGCGTTCACCCATAAGAACGTTAAAAACGTGGGTTTGGGCGTCGGGTTAGTAACCCTCCCCTAGAAAAAAGAGCCTACTATGAAAAAACGAAAGAAAAGAAAAACAAATCCCTCAAAAGTTGACGACCCCCGCAAACGTTTTAAGGACCATGATCTGCGAATCTGCACCTGGAACGTTCGCACTCTTTATAGAGAAGGTGCAGTTTACGCATTGGCAGATGTACTTGAAAAGTACAAGGCTGACATTACTGCCATACAGGAAATACGATGGAACGGGAAAGGTGTCACAACAACACCTAAAGGTGACGCACTGTATTATAGCTGCCATGACACAAAGCATGAGTTTGGTTGCGGATTTGTAGTTGGTCGGAGGTTAAAACGTCTGGTCTCCAGCTTCACCCCAGTGAATGAAAGACTCGCTACAATTCGATTAAAAGCAAAATTCTTCAACATCAGCTTTATTTGCGCTCATGCTCCCACTGAAGACAAGGACGAACAGACCAAAGATATATTTTATGAGCGGTTAGAAGAAACATAGTTGTCCTGCCCATGACATTAAAATTATTCTAGGCGAATTTAATGCCAAAACTGGAAAGTATATCTTTCGCCCAATAGTCAGAAAATTCAGTCTCCACAATGAAACATCTGACAATGGCATGAGGCTTAAAGACTTTGCAGCTGTAAAAGATATATTTTGCGAGCGCTTAGAAGAAACTTATGACCGTTGCCCTGCCCATGACATTAATATCACACTAGGCGATTTTAATGCCAAAATTGGAAAGGAGAATATCTTTGGCCCAACAGTCGGGAAATTCAGTCTCCACAGTGAAACATCTGACAATGGTATGAGGCTGATAGACTTTGCAGCTGCAAGAAACATGGTAGTTAGCAGTACCAGATTTAAGCATCTCGATATTCATAAGGGCATCTGGCTGTCGCCAGATCAAAGATCAATAAATCAAATTGATCACGTTGTGATAGATGGAAGACATGCATCAAGCATGTTGGATGTACGATCGTTCCGAGGTGCAAACATAGACTCGGACCACCACCTTGTTGCGGCAAAGGTACGTACTAGATTAAACCTAGCAAACAAAGTGCGAACAGACACAACACGAAAGTTAAACATCGGTAAGCTGCAATCACAACAGATAGCCGCAGCATATTCCACTCAACTGGCCCAACTGCTTAATCAAAGCACTCCTCGTCCCCATAATATATCAGGACAATGGCAAAACATTGCTCACTCCATAAAAGCAGCCGCAAAATCAGTACTTGGATACCAGAGACCTCCACCAAGGAATCCATGGTATGACCAGGAGTGTCGTGCTGCTACCGAAGAGAAAAATGCGGCATAAAGGGCTACTTTACAATCAGTAGCAACGCGAAGCGCACGAGAGAGGTATCGGGAGAAAAGTAGAGAGGAGAAACGTCTTTTCCGCAGGAAAAAGAGAGAGATGGAAAAGCGGGAGTGTGAACAAATCGAGATGTACAGGAGACAGAATGAAGTGCGAAAATTCTTCCAAAGAGTGAAACATCAAACTGATGGCTTTGGAACTGGCACATCCTCCTGTAGAGACCAGCAAGGTAATCTGCTAACTGATACAGATAGTGTGCTAAGGATATGGAAAGAGCAATTTTCCAAACTGTTGGTATCCAATAGTAGCGAAGTCGACGAAGATACCACAGATCCCATCCCAGAAGATGGTATTGAATGTATACCACCCGGCCAAGATGAGGTAAAGACAGCAATAAACCGGCTGAATAATAATAAGCAGGAGGAGCTGATGGCCTACCAGCCGAGCTGTTTAAAACCGGAGGCGACACGCTGATAAGGTGTATGCATCAGCTAGTTTGCTCCATCTGGCAGGAAGAACGCGTACCCGACGATTGGAACCTGAAAGGAGATAAGCCTTTAGTGTCAGGGATATTGTGCGAACGACTAAAGCCAATGGTCAACGAAATAATTGAACCATACCAATGCGGGTTTAGACCTGGCAAGTTCACCATTGACCAGATATTTACCCTGCGGCAAATCCTGGAGAAGACCCAAGAGATGCAGATCGACACCTACCACATTTTTGTCGATTATAAAGCAGCCTACGACAGCCCGCAACGTTCAAAGGTATTCCACGCAATGTCTGAATTTGGTATCCCCGCAAAGCTCATTCGGCTTCGTAATATGATTCTAACTGACACAAGATCTTCATTTAAAATAGGAAAGAACTTCTCCGAAGAGTTTTGTACCAAAAAAGGTTTCAGGCAAGGTGTGATCTTTTCAACATCCTGCTACAAAAGGTTATACGAGAGGCAAACGTCAAAAGAAGTGGCACAATCTACACCAATAGCCACGTGTTACTTGCTTATCCTGATGATATAGACATCATCGGACGATCAGTAAAAGAAGTAACCGATACCTTTATGAAGGTCGAAGGAGAATCTGCTAAAGTGAGCTGATGGCGTCGACGCGCAATGCGTCCATTGAGATCGGACCAACTGTTGAAGTTGGTTCCTATAATTTTGAGGTAGTAAAAGACTTCGTATACCTCGGCACCGCCGTAAACACAACAAACGACATTAGTTGTGAAATAAAAAGAAGAATTGTATTGGCCAACAGATGCTACTTTGGCTTAGTAAGCACTTTAAAAACGAAGCCACAACTCGTCAAAAAATATAAGGCTTTACAAAACACTGATACTACCCGTGCTGATGTATGGTTCCGAAGCCTGGGTACTTGCGCAAGCCGATAAGGCATTGCTTGGCGTGTTTGAGAGAAAATTTCTTCGAAAGATCTAAGGAGCGATGTGCGTTGACGGTGAATATCGACGTCGTATGAACCACGAGCTGTATCTGCTATACAACGACATCAATATAGTTAAACGTACCGAGATGCAGCGATTGTGTTGGCTAGGCCATAAAATAAGAATGAGCGATGATGAACCTGCTAAAAAGGCGTATAAATTCGAGCCACATGGCGGTGCACGCAGAATTGGCAGGCCAAAGAGTAGATGGCGCAAACAAGTGGATGAAGAGATGACAAGGCGCGGTATTCCAAAAAGCGAAGCACGAAACAGGGAGCATTGGAGATCTTTTCTTAGTTCGGTCTATGCAACAAATGTTCAGTAGTGGGCCAGCTAAGTAAGTAAGTAAGCCAAGGTTTGCACAATTATAATACGCGAACTATTCAAGTGTACCACAAAATATGACCATAGCTGGACTACATTAAGAGTTTTTGATCGAAGCTCAAAAATGTGGCTAAAAAGTTAATTTGTGAGGAAATATGACCGCGTAAATGAATAAAAATAGGTAAAAACACGTTGAAGCAAACGAATTTTTTCGTTGTTATTCGACTGCCGATCAAACCGTTTAAATTACGGATATTTGTGCAAAGTAAAAGTAGAAGAATACAAATGTATCACTTTTTAACACAAAATTCATTTGAGCGTTACCCATATCTCCCGCTAGATGTTAGCGTGTACTCGAGAAGTGATTAGAATAAAAATGTGATTTTTTGCGTGAAATTCGACTGAAATATGTAGAAGAATAAATCCGACCTAGTTTTCCTACATTTTCTTCAACTAACTCACAAAATAAATTTTAAAAAATATTTTCTCTTACAAAAATTTTATAAATTCCTTCAATATACATTTTTGTTTTTACTATAAAACCCCTATGGTTGGAGGGCAAGATAACTCTCGAACGGATCTGCCGATTCGGTCCAAAATTTGGCCTTCGTAATATTTTGTCCAAACTTAGCTTAAGTTCGATGATAAGCCATATCGGTTCACGCCTTCACAAAAGTTCCAAAATGTTCGGAAACACGGAGTGACCGAATTGGTCCATACTTTACACATCTTAATATAACTACCAGATGTATATCAGGATTAAATATGAACTATATTTGTACATTCCTTCGGGTACCTCCCACCCAAAATTTCTAATAAGTTCACTTTAAGACCTGCTCTCGAATAATTTTGATTTCTGTTGAAGCAGATTGCACTCGCTGCCCCAATTACGACGGTAAAAAATTTTTCAGGCGTAATTCCCCACTTCTCGATAAACAGCTCGAAAGGTGTAAACACCACAATGAAACCATATGTATTCGCTGGAGAGCAATATAACTCTCGAACTGATCAACCGATTTGGCCTTAGTCATATTTTGTCCAAACTTAGTTTCAGGTTGAACATGGGCAACAACTTCCGGTACTTCGCTCAGAAAATTATATGTACGGCTCTTATTAACAACTAATCAATTTTGTCGCGTTTTCGTGGTCATTTTGTGTACTTACCCTGTTTTTGTTCAGGAAAAGACTATCTTTTGTTTCTTGTATATTCGTTACAGAACATACAAAACCCCAAAACACAGTTTTTTTAACAAGAACAGAGTAAATGCACAAAACGACCACGAAAACGCGACCAAATCGATTAGTTGTCAATGAGAGCCGTACCTTCAATTTTTGAAGAACATTGCGAAGCTGAAAAACGTCATCTTGTGATACTTTTATAGCGGCTCTTAAAATAAAGTGCGAAAAGGACATTAAAGGAAGCGAGTTAGAAGGTCGAAGTGCTCTACGAAAATAATCCTCATTCGATTTGACGAAAGACATGTCATCTCAAAAATAACCAAAAGCAACAGTAAACAAAGATATAACGCTAATTCCTGATGGCTTACAGGGTCTCTAGCAAAAACTTCATCACGCCCCAACGCGGAAGTTCGACTCACGGCGGATCTGTCCTTCGGGGTTCTTAATATACTCACCAAGGGATTTCATCTCCAAAAGGAATTATCTATACCCCAAAATTTGTGTTCACAGTGTATTTTATCCAAATATAGTTTAACTTCTTAAATCTCCCACAAAAGTTCAATATATGTGTCTAAGTGCAGTTTAGGGTCTGTTCAAAGTTCCTTTGGAAATGTATGCGGATGCTGTTCGTTGTGGTCCTGTTTACAGCCATATTATGTTTTCCGTGGACAAGGCCATGCTTCCTGGCTTACTAGATTAGTGGGCGCGATATCTATCAGAAATATGTGACTCTAAAATAAGATCCACTTCCATATTGGACTATGTCGGTCCACTCCTTTAAGTACCTCCTCCGCAACACTTTTAAACTTTAATCATAATCCACATTTTTGTCGACAAGTTCAAATGTCCAAAAAAAACCGCTAAAGGACCCGAAATACATTTCATCTGTCCGTAGATGAAAGTTTCAACTCACATAGGCTAATGGTATATCTCTGTCGGCAAAGTCGACTGATACCTTTTTACTTGCTTGTCAAAAAATCGGCCAAAAAGTCAAGATTTTTATCTAAAATATAAGAAGTTCGGTCCCAGCCGTTTTGGATTTATCGTTGACATTGACTTCAATAATGCCATTTCGAGAAAAAAGCGTTTTAAACTGTGCCACACAAAACACAACGGTTTCTTCATTATGCACGGTCATGTCTCAGCCAATTTTGCTCCGATCGACTTGAATTTTTTTGCGGTATACTCTATTATGCCTGTACTTCAATATAAGATAATACAGTTTTTATAATTTTTGAAAGTGGTAATTAACAAATATAAAAATAGCGCTCTTACGAAATTTTTATTTAAAAATAGGTTCAAAACTGTATTAATAAATTCACTCCTTTATCCGTGAATGCCTCCGGTCCGAGGTTCGGCTGTATTTCGGCCATGATCAACTTTTCAATATATTGTGTCGTACTATGTTCCAGAAGTCGATCGAACTCGGCTATTAAAAATCCTAAAATAGAACGGTCGGTTCTCTTTAACTCGTCAATGGTTACGCATCGGTCTGTGAGACGGGGTTTGCGAATACATTTAATCACTAGACAGAGAATCCTATGTAAATGAATATATGGTTGGGATAGTCGTAGAGAACATCTGAATAGACAAAAACTCGTTTTATCACAAAAAAAAAACGAATTAGGTCCAGAAATGTTTGCAAATTTTGACATATTTGCATAAAATGACCATGTGCAAAACTATATGCAAGGATTTGTGGCCTGAATACCCTATCGAAATGGCTGACATTTGGTATTAAGTATTCATTGGGGGTATGAAACTTCACACCTGAAATTTGTCCGCATAGGTACACGTCTTCAATTAGCTCCCTTAGAACAGTACCTTCCGATTTCCGATATTTTGAAGGTTATGGCCTCAACATCACACTGAAATGACTGACATTTTGTATTAAGGTTTCGTAGGGGTATACCACTTTCCACCTGAAATTTGTCCATATAGGTCCACACTATATAGTCCCTATAGAACAGTACATCCCGATATTCGATATTTTTAAAGGTTGTGGCCTAAATATCACACTAAATTGGCTGACATTTTGTATTATGGCTCCGTAGGGGTATAACACTTTCCACCTGAAATTTGTCGCCATAGATTCACGTCTTCATATATATTGAAGGTTGTGGCCTCAATATCAGACTGAAATGGCTGACATTTTGTTTCAAGTCTTCGTTGGGGCTATAAAACTTTCCACCTGAAATTTGTCGGTATAGGTCCACGTCTTCATGTAGCCCCCATAGAACGATACCTCCCGATTTTCGATATCTTGAAGGTTGTGGCTGTGGTTATAAGTTTCTCAATTTTATTGACTTGTCTGAAGGGAATATTAAACAGAAAAATTTCAGTTCGTTTGAAAAACATTACTCTCTGTAATAGAGGGTAATAAATGAAGTTGAGCCAATGGGGGAATACTCCACTCAAACAATCGAAAATGAGATTGAAACTTCAACAATAAACAAAACAAACAAAAACAGCCGAGGCACGGGCGAATGAATGGAGCTTTGTTAAAAACAAAAAAACAAAATTCCAATAACAACCTCACAGGCAACTGTGTTGGTTTCTTTTCAACTCACAGAATTCGAAGAATTCTTAGTTGATACGTGCTGACATGTTGCAAAATATTTTGATTTTGGTGTTTCTTTGGAAAAGCCGAAAAGTGAGTGTGATTCTCATTCATATGAGAATACTAGACACTTAAAGAGTTCGGTTTTTCGCTAAAAAGGCATCATTTCAAAAACTGAGAAGCCAATTGATAATTCCCTTCGCCGGGATGAAATCATGATATTGGTAGCGATCAGTAAAATTTTGCAACACTGTCAGTTCGTTTTGAAAAACATTACTCTCTGTAATAGAGGGTAATAAATGAAGTTGAGCCAATGGGGGAATACTCCACTCAAACAATCGAAAAATTTTACACTCAGACATTTTTGTGCCTATTATTGAAATATTTGTTGCATAAGAAAATATGTAAAATGCATATATTTTGTATATGTCATATGCTTCGATTGCAGTTTAATCAGAAGCCAAAAATAAGCTCAGTCCCAAAATTTGACATGAATCGGACCAAAAATATGGGTTGCATAAAATTCCACTGTCTATTAATCACAGTAAAGTTTGCACCACCATTTTTGGGTTAATAAGGCAGAAGTTTTTTCTTTGTGGGATATTCATTGGGAATAGTTTCAGAATCAGTCCCAGAATTTCAACAATAACTTTCCATGACCTTTTGTATGTTTGTTACAGCAATTTGCAATTGATTTGCTACAAATTCATATACAATTGAAAATATTATTTTTTTCTTTTTTGAAAATATGTTATTATTTGATTCAATGCTCGGTGCATTTATTTGAATCGTCGATTTCATCATATTCAATTTCCTGGTATGTTTGTATGTATGTATATTCTATGTCCAGATGAGTGCTTCTTTTATTGTACAATTACCAGTCAACCAGCCAGACAACTCCATTGAGTGATGATGCTGTGTTGATGTTACACATAGACAAACAGCTATACATACATACATATACAAGAATAACTGTACCATTGTGGATATGAAATTTTCTCTGAATAGATCCATAATATATGTAATTTTGCAAATTCTCGCTTCAAGTTCTTTGCCATCATTACCAACCCGAGCAGAACATCCTTCAATTCAATGTTGGGTGATAAAATGGCATGAATGATGGTCTATTAGAGCCACTGGCTGTGATATAAAATAAGTATGCGAGGGCATGAAAGTGCAATTGAAATAAAAAAATACAACACATAAAAGAAGGCATAAAAAGATAGTAATTTATCGAGTTATTAAATGTCCATTTAGGCAAAAGGAATAATTGAAATGACCCACAGCCCTGGCTGGTAGTAAAATTATAAAAGAGAGGATGAAATAAGGAATTTTATTGTTACCACTAAAGAACAGGAAAGTGATATTTATGTAAATGTTTACTGTATTGTGTTTGGAAGCCCTGCAAACTAAAGACAGAATGGACAAATATCCATCACTGTAAAAACAAATTGAATTTGAAAGAGAAAAGTTCGATGACAGAGAAACCACTTACTACATATACTACGTATGTCTGAAGAGCCGCTACCAACGGCGAAAACGGTCACATAATGGTGGTTGTGTGGGTTCGAATTTTTGGCTTTCCTTTTTCATTTGCAAAAAAAAAAAATCATCAGTCATTAAACTCGACTCCAACAAGAAATTAATAGGCAAAATTTTCAAATAAAAATAAAGGGGAAAGAAATTCTAATGCCTTGATTGGACGTGTATTGCTTATTACTAGACAGCGGAATTTTATGCAACACCTGTTTTTGGTGCGATTCATATCAAATTTTGGGACTGGGCATATTTTTGGCTTCTGATTAAAATGCAATCAAAACATTTGACATATGCAAAAATATGCAAAATGCATAAATTTTTGCATATGCAAAATTTATGCATTTGACATATTTTCTTATGCAACAAATATTTCAATATAAGGTACAAAAATGTTTGTACGTACAATTTTTCTGTTTAAAATTCTTTTCAGACAAGTCAATAAAATAGAGAAATGTATAACCACAGTCTCAACCTTCAAAATACCGAAAATCGTGAGGTATCGTTCTATGGGGGCTATATAAATTTTAGGTGGAAAGTTGTTTACCCCCAAGGAAGACTTAATATCAAATTTCAGCCATTTTGGCGGGATATTGAGGCCACAAACTTGAAAATACCGGTACCGTACTATGGGGCCTATATGAAGACGTAGACCTATACCGACAAATTTCAGGTGGAAAGTTTTATACCACCAAGGAAGACTTAATACCAAATTTTACCCATTTCGGAGGGATATTGAGGCCGCAACCTTCTAAATACCAGAAATCCGTGGGTACAGTTCTATGGGGGCTATATGAAGACGAGGACCTATACCGACAAATTTCAGGTCGAAAGTTTTATACCTCCAAGGAAGATTTAGTACCACATTTCAGAGGGATATTGAGGCCACAACCTTCAAAATACCAGAAATCCGGAGGTACTGTTCTATGGGGGCTATATGAAGACATGGGCCCATATCGATAAATTTCAGGTGGAATGTTTTATACCCCCAAGGAAGACTTAATACCAAATTTCAGCTATTTCGGAGGGATATTGGCTCCACAACCTTCGAAATACCAGAAATCCGGAGGTACCGTTCTATGGGGGCTATATGAAGACGTGAACCTATACCGAGAAATTTCAGGTGGAAAGTTTTATACCCCCAACAAAGACTAAATACCAAATTTCAGTCATTTCTGTGGGATATTGAGGCTACAACTTTTAAAATACCGAAAATCTGGAGGTACCGTTCTATGGGGGCTATATGAAGACGTGGACCTATACTGACAAATTTCAGGTGGAAAGTTTATAGGGTCTTGGCAAACTCCAATGCTCCTTTTCCAGTTTATATCCTAGAGACATTTGTATAAATTTCTATACTGTCTATAGGTAGGAAGTTGGGAGTCCAGGCCTTCCTTTGAGGAATGTGCACATTTATTGTCTGGTTCAAGGTTATTTGTGGTGACATATAACGATTCACGGAAGCAATTCGTGAATTGTTGCGTGACGATAATCCTAATAATCTTGAGTCGAAGGGCAGTCTTAGATGCCAGTTCCTGCACTGTAATGTCCAGTATATAAATATTAATTAGCACATTGGGGCAGCCTATTGAGTGCTCTTCGTGACACCGGAGACATTTAACGTAGATATGATGTTTAGCTCAAAGCATTCCATTGCTCCATAGGCAGAGGTCGTAAAGATCCAACGGATAACCTGTGAACTCAGTCCCGATCTTATGCCGATTCTTTTTTCAGGAATACAGAGCTAGTAGACCTCTCTTGTGCAGAATGATTCTAATGTATTAGGCCACTAAAGATAGCTCTAGTGTGACTCCATCCTGATTTCGTAAGGTGAATCGTATGATTTTTCTTCTGCTCGTTATAATGTATTAAATTACTTAAGTATTTCATTAATCACCAGAAGCCACAGTCACCCTGATCTCAGTCTTCCGAACGAAACTCTCTCCGATGTTTGAACTGATTATCCTGTTGCCGAGCATCCCGTCATCTTTCTCTCGATAAACTCGACGACTACATTCAATGTTGTTTCTACCGATTTAGCTTTGATGTAGGAATATTGGGCAGGACATATAGCTTTGTTCTTGACTCTGTTTTTAAGGTCTATCAACCTTTGCAAGGTTTTTAAGAGAACGGAACATCGGCTGATCGGTCTGTAGTCTTATGGATGTGCATGACTTGACATTCCCGCTTTGGGGATGTGTGTCACTGCTACTTACCTCAACACAGACTGAATGAACTATAAACACAGACAAGCTCAGAAAATTTACAGATCTGTATCAATATGACTTCTGGACTAAGCCTATGTCAACTTCAAGCTTCGTCAGGAATCATTACTATTGCTGGCATTTAAAGGGCTTAGATCTTGGTTATTTAAAGCGCTAGGTATTTGTCGCTATATCGGTATTGATCGATAATCGCTGCTACCCAAGCTTCGTGAGGGCTGAAAGAAGTTCAGCAGCCAGCGCTTTACGATCTTTTATCCAACCAAGTCCAAAGTGCAGTTTTACCTTATGACACGACCTACATTATACGCAACATCTTCTATGAGAGCACCTTCGACAGGAAGATGTATACACTAGCGGTATGCATTAACATCGAGGGTGCTTTCAATAACGTCAACACCGAAAACCTTATCCAATCCTTAGATAAATTTCAGATGAACCGGCCACTTGGGGCTGGATAAGCCACATGCTAAGGAATAGATGGATAAGCTGCGGGCTACTTGACGTAAAAATAAGGGACAAAGTTGGTCAGGGTACGCCACAGGGGGGATTTTATCCCCACTTCTATGGGTAACTACCATAAATAGCCTATTGAGGGATTTGCCCCAGTCTGCTATGCAGACGACCTTATAATACTTCTGAGAGGTAAGAATCCAAATTTGCTATGCAGAGGAGCTGAATCAGCTATAAAACTCACTCTTAACGTAAACTCGGAAACTGTTGTTATACAGACGGCTCCATGCTAAGTGGAAGAACGGAACTGGGTATTTTCATTGAAGAACCGAAATATTTCTTCGTTTGCCGGATCACAATATGGTACATCAAGCGGAGATCCGAGCGATTACAGAGTGTCTGAACTGGCTTAATGCCAACAGGGCTCGGTGCGAATAATATGGGTACCGGGATATGCGGGGAATAGAAGTAATGAGATAGCAAATTCTCTGGCAAAAAATGGAAGGAAATTAGCAACAGTAAACTTAGAGAACGCAAAGCCACTAAACGCGTCTCGTCTAGAGTTAAAAAATTTGGGCAAAAATGTCCACTTATCCCCACGCAGAGAAAAAATATGATTGATCCAACAATATTCGAAGAGCAACATTTGTTTTGTAAAGATATTGTTAGAATCCCTATGTAGTATTTTGAATCCAACAATCGTTTTTGTCAATTTCAACAATTGTTTTTGTTAAATCCAAAAATAGTTTTTGTCAACTGGACAATATTTTTCTCTTTTCTTCGACAATTTTTTTTTCTTCTCTCGGTATTCGATGCCTTGGTGAAAAAACAATTTTGGTGAGTTTTTTTTTTGTATGACAGGATGACTTCATCTTTGTTTTTTGGGTATGTATACTTGTTTTTATTTGTTTCTGTTTTGTTTCATTCTTCCTCTTTGTGTTTTGATGGTTGAGTTATGACTGCACAATCTGAGAAAGTGGTCGTAATTTGGTTTTCCTTTCATGTTTGTTATGGTTTTTAATTATTCCTTATGTTGTGGTGGGTGCTTGGACGAGCGCAATGGGGTAGCTTTGTTTGTCTTTGTTGTCAGTTAAAGCAGCAAACCATGTATTGTGTTCATCAATGCTCGTAATATTATACGCAATTTTTATATCAAAGTAATGTGGAAAGTGTATATGAGAAGTGTATACACTCAAATCAAAAATTTCAGTAACAGGTTTTCTGGGCTGACAATAGTTTTTGTAACAATTCTGGATTATGATAGTTCCTACCATCGGTATTGTTAATGATTTTTACAATATTCCGGAAATTCGGAAGTTGTTTTTGTTTTCTATGTTTGGAGCAAAATATGGTATTTTTGAATTTAGATTACCATGCTTGAACAAACAAATAAGTTTTTGGAACAAAAATAGATATGTTTGTTCAAACAAAATCGAAAAATATATTTTCTCTGAGTGCCTATGGAACATATAGGAAATAGGGAACATCAGAAAAACCCTATGGGGAGACCCAAATGAGGAAAAAACTAAAAACCTACTACTGCTAGGTAAGGCAGCAGTTCCTTAAATAAAATATTGTTTAGTCTAGAGTGCACAAAAGGCCTACTTCTGGCTTAAGTGTATGTTCACCATGGCATGTGGCGATTACTCGCCCCTCTTTTCAACCTAACCTAACCACTTCTATGAGCCGGGTCCACAGGGAGCGATGCCACCCATGTTGGCAATTTTCTTCTACAGGGATACTTTGAGACCTGAAATAAAAATAAAGCCAGGCCATCTTTGAGAATTGTCTTCCATTCCATTATCGAACTTAATCTAAGATATTTCTTCTAATTGACTAAAATGGAATGAAAATATGAAAATATCTGGTATTTGACTGAAACTATAAAAACTGTTATTTGTTGTAAGCGATAGAAATGTTTAAATACTTATTCATACCAATGTCTTTCTGTGTCCTTGCTTTTGTACACATTATCTAAATGGAGACAGTACTTACCATGTATTTGTTATTATTTTCAAAGAAGGACAACATAGATTTATACCACTAAGTAAGCACCACTCGAAATTTATAACATTTCACAATAGTTTATTTAAATGCTATTCAAAATGTATAAAAGGCAATACGAAGCCTGCAAGGTATTTTATACATCCGGTGTTTTTGCATTTCCAATCATGCCATAAATTAACAAAGGCTAATGATGTAACAAAATATAAAAACATAAAATGAAACTTCCTACATAAATGTAAATTTATACAGCATTTATCTAAAGAAAACAAAAATAACAATAGAAAACTAAAAACATGAATTTGTTTATATTTAAATAAATATAAAAATCTACAGACACTACAGAACAATAGAACAAATTATAAAGGTGAATCAGATTTTTATATAAATTGCAGTAATTTAGATAGTCGATAAGTTTCTAAATGTACAAAACTTATACATTTAGATGTCTACAACAGAAATTAGTTTGTTTTTACAGTCGATCATTTGTACTACACCTAATAAATCTAAACTTTCTCAGTCTCACAACATGTGGTTAAATAAATATTCTAATTCGAGGTACCTTAACATATCAGCTGGCGTAGGGGACGAAAGATACCAATGAGCTGCCCTGGCTGGTTTTAACATGGCAATGTCCAGGGCTTATCTTGGTTCCTCTTTTTATCTCACGTGGACACGGACACACTTAACTCCCCGTGTTGCCACCTGGGGAGCTAACTTAACACCCGTTAAAGGTACACGCAGGAAAATATATGTTAGAAATATGTTTGGATCCAAACTAATATTTGTTTGGGACAAATATATGTTTGAATCCAAACATAATTTGTTTGTTTTTATGTTTTGCCTTTTTAGGGCGAAGGCCATTAATTAATTTAATTAATTAAGCTACATGACCTAGGGAGATTACATTGAAAAATTTATGTCTAGCGAAGTCCTACACACACATCAACCGCTATGCGACGACAGTTTCGTTAACTGGTTAGGTTAACGTCCTCAGGCATATTCGATGTTGTTGTTCCTAGATAATTTTCGCCATTTGGAGCTCCTATTTATACATCCAAGATTGCAAATTTGCATTTGTGAATTTCAAATTGAGGCTTTTTATTTCCAAAGACGACTCATTTGTCCCCCTTTATTCTATAAATCGATTTTTCACTATTACATCATATTACAGTTAATAGCTTTTTTCCATTATACTGTAGTATGTCTTTCACATCGAAATATTTTTTAAGTGGATTGTGGTTCAGAACGCTAAGAAATCTTTCGATGTGAAAGCTGACGACATACAGTGTTGCCGCTTCCATACAGAAGTGGACAAAAATAGAAGGAGTTGACCAAGGTTGATGAATTTTTACACAAGTATTTATAAAGACATTGGAACGAAAAATATCAACTTTGGTCCACATCGGTTCAGATTTGGATATAGCCCCCATATATATTTTCCCCTGATTTTGCTATAACTCGGTCAATTTTGATCGAATAGCCTTCAAATTTACTCGTAATATGTAATATTTTCTTAGGCCCCTGGGTATGTAGTTCTACCGATTTTCATAAAAATTCAGTTCAGTTTTGGATATAGCTCCCATATATATCTTTCCCCGATTTTGCTATAAATCGCTCAATTTTTGTTGAATTACCTTCAAATTTAACATGGGATGTTTCCTCAGGCCACTGTTCAGTTTTACCGATTTTGATTTGATTTCGCAAAAACCGGTACAGATTTGGATATAGCCTCCATATATCTTTCACCGATTTTGCTATAAATCGGTAAATTTTTTTGAAAATAGCCTTCAAATTAAACATGGGATGTGTTCTTTGTTAATTTCACTGATTTTGACAAAAACCGGTTTAGATTTGGATATAGCTCTCATATATATTTTATCCCGATTTTATGTATTCGATGCACTAAACACGCAATATATGTGAGATATTGATTAAATTTGGAAAATATGACGTTATTATCCGTAATTGAGTGACATCGGGCGAAATTATATATGGAAGCCTTATTCAAACCTGAACCGATATGGACCAAGGTTGTGCAAACATCCATCAACCTAGGACAACGGTAAAACTGAATAGGGGCCTGAGGAACCTCCCATGTTAAATTTGAAGGATATTTATCAAAAATTGAGCGAATTATAGCAAAATCGGGGAAAGATATATCTGGGGGATATATCCAAATCTGAATCGATTTTTGTGAAAATCGTTGTAGCTTTTCAGGGGCTTATGAAAATAACACATATCAAATTTGAAGGCTATTCTATCAAAATTGAACAAGTTGTTGCAAAATCTGGAAAATATATATATGGGGGCTATATAAAATCTGAACCGATATATCTCAGAAGGCTGCAGGCATGGACAGAATGTTTTTACACATTTCGCTTCGGAAGAGATGTCCAATTAACGGAAATCAAGAGCCAAGGTGGCAATAGGTGCCAATCAAAAGATATACTCTACGAAATATTAAGAATTTATAATTTTTTTTTATCAAATTTGAATTTTTAATTCTTGATAACGGCACTTTGCCCATGTGCAGTTGATGTCAACTTTTTGTACTAAAATTTTATATTTATAGCCCACCCATCAAATCCCCATCCAAAACTCTTAATATTATCAACAAACTTTTCAGAAAATGTTATTTTAATTGTCGTCTAATTTTTATATGATTATCGCTTTAGGTTTAAAGACCTATAACTTCATTATGGATGCACATGTGTTTACTGTAAGAAAAAAACATGAACATATGTAAAAGTTAACATCACATTTTTTGATTTTTGTCTAAGCCGCAACACTGTGCGACATTCACATCATTGGTCGATCAGTAAAAGAAATAACTGGCACCTTTAAGGAGGTCGAAAGAGAATCTGCTAATGTGGGTCTAGCAGTAAACGGCAACAATACCAAGTTGACTGTATCCACTCGCAATGCTACTCGTACCAACTATTGATTTGGTACCTATAATTTGAGGTTGTTAAAGACTTGACTACCTCGACACCGCCATTAACGCAAAAAACAAAAAAAAAAAAACTCAACAGCTTTGCGGGGAGTTATTCCTCTCGATAGGACCATTATATTAGAAAACATGGACTGACACACGTAAAACATCATATCGCTGTAAACAGGGCTACTAGGAGTACCTTCGCTAATAATTTCCACAGGATTCTCGCACAGACCCTTAACCGCACTTAAACAAAAATGTGGATCATTTGTTTTGGGTGGTACCCTAAGGAATGGACCGATAGGGCCCACTTTTGAACACAAACTAAGTTTGAACAAAATATTACGAGATCCAATGTTTGGAGCAAATCGGATGTCCGTTTATGGGATATTGCGCTTACCATTTTAGCGAATATTTTCGAACTTTTGTGGGGGAAGTACCCTAAGGAATGGACCGATAGCGCCCACTTTTGACCTATAAGCACCATCTTCGAATTTCATCTAATATTCGAAGATATATTACGAAATGCAATGTGTGGGCCAACGCAGTATTCGGTTCGGGAGTCGTCGTGCGCATCAGGCACTACACATGCTGGCCGTAGGGGTTTTTTTACAGTTTTCGGGCCATTTGCTCAAGAAGTACGGACTTGCCACTGAAAAACTTGTACCATCGCAATACGAGCCCTTGAGTGCAACCTATTACAAGAAAAACACAAACGAAATTTAGTATCGGAGGTATCCAAAGGAGTTGACATATGTAGTCCATATTCTAACCTGATCTATGTCTTGTAGAAATATTACGATGTCCAATGTATGGACCAAATCGGTTACCATTTTACGATTGCCAAATTGTGGATCGAAAAAACCGATTCCGAATCGGAGATTTACCGCACGCTCTATCCACAACACATGGTGCCATAACGGGCTAATACAGCTTTCAGGAAGTATGGACTTGTCCCTGAAAAAACTTGCCTCGTCGTAATGGGAGCAGCGAATACAAGTTCTTACAACAAAAATCAAAAGGATTCGAGATGAGGTCTTTTACTGCACATTTCCGAAATTTTGTGTGATAGGTATCCGAAAGAGTGAACCGATATAGTCCATATTCGAACTTTATGTACGTCTGGTAGAAACATTACTACGATTTCGAACCGAAGAGTTACCGCGCGATCCATCCACAACACATGGTGCCATAGTGGTTTTTTTTACAGCTTTTAGCCTTTTTCTGAGGAAGTATGGACTTGTCTCTGAAAAATCTTGCCTCGTCGTAATGGGAGCAGCGGATACAAGTTGTTACAACAAAAATCAAAAGGATTCCTGATGAGGTCTTATACTGCAATTTTCCGAACTTTTGTGTGAGACGTAACCGAAAGAGTGAACCGATATAGTCCATATTCGAACTTTATATATGTCTGGTAGATATATTACGACGTGCAAAGAATGGACCAAATGGTTTTTTTCCCTTCGAAAGTTATCGTGCGCATAATTTTTGCGAAAAAAAAATAAGTTTGTGGATGAGGTACCCGAGGGAGTGGGCCGATAGGACCGAACTTAAGTTTGAACAGAATATTACGAAAGCCAAATTTTGGACCAAATTGGTTGATCCGTCCGAGAGTTATCGTGCGCACCAGCCAGACAGACGGACGGACATAGCTAAATCAACTCCAAATTGTTTGAAACGGATGTCGTTCAAACATACTTGGGGTCTAAAATAGGGCTGCTCATACAAGTACAAACACATTTTATTATTATGTTGGTTTTGAAAGACAAAAATTTGTATAGTTTCCCAACATACCATTCAGCCTGATTTTATAATATTTACGAAAAACAATTCGTATAAATACATTCTACAATTACACGGATAAGCTAATAATTAGCATACACATTCATTATTTTCAAGAGAATCAAGTTTCGTTTATTCTCCAGTAGCTACACAAGAATTTATAATTCAAATATGATGTTTTGTTGGAGTAATGTCGGTTTGTTGGGTTGTCTTGTGTAATGGAAAAAATGTGTGTATTGAAAATTTTCATTTCAAAAACAAAAGCTCTCTTTTTCAATTGTGTGAGTGAGCAAATTGACACACACCGACAGCACAAGTGCGCCCTTTGAGCAGCCCTAATCCAAAACCATTATTTCGATGAGGCACATTATGCCCGCATAAATGCTGAGGATATAAACACTGCATTCCAAATTGGAGAAATAAGGCAACAAATAGAGAGAGATAGGACAAATGTAGGTAAATAAGGCTGGACATATCTTTCAAGTACATTAGTCCAAAAATTTGTTGGTAGTTATGTCAGCAAGGTTTTCACCTAACATAACGCCTAAAACTTCTCGTAGAAAATGGTGTACGCATATAAGTACCCACAACACTTCTTGGGCCTAATGCAACTACAGCAGAAATTATAGGCATACATGGTTTGATGTATTGCAACATAATACCACGTTTCGTGTCCCAATTTAGCTTTTCGAGAAAAAACTGATTATATTTTCGTTAAAATGACCACTACAAAATAATATATTTCTGTTTTCACATAGAAATTATGTACCATTAAAAGGATTTTGTATGTACACAACTCAAAAACACAAACACACACACATACATTTTCATATAAAATCATTAAATATTCATAATTTGTTTTTCCCCAACAAGGAGAAATATGTCGAATCGCCGGCAAATGCATAAATTAAAAACAAGTCCTGACGACGTACCTTTGAGAAAAATAAAATAACAAGTACGTACAAAATTTCCCCCCCCCCCCCCCCACTTTGTTGTTCATATTGCCGTTGCAAATAAATTTTATTTACAAATGAAAGAACAAAAATAAAAATATAAACAAAATACCTTTCTCTCTGTGAAAAGAAATAAAATGTACTAATGAATATTTGAATGGGACTTTTTGTCTGTGCCATTCATTTATTTGCCAGTAGACTGGTATTTTGCATTCATTTTGAACGAATCGATAAAATCATATTTCAACGGCGCTGTTATTGTTGTTCTTTTTCAAACTAAAAGTTTTGGGTTCCTGTTGATGTCCCCGTTTCCATGTGTTGGTCCATAACATGAATATGCTTGTGTACTATAGCTGGAGGATTCATTCATCCAGACATAATGGTAGTCATGCTATGTGGGAATGTATGAAATTCATAAAACACCACCATATATGTATATTGCAAAATAATTAGCGCAATTGAGGACCATATGAATATATGTGTGTATGTGTTAAAGTTTATATAAAAAATATGTAACTGCTACACTAAAACAAAGTGCGCAGTTAAAGTAATTTGCACTTCAGTATTTCTTACTACCTAGTTGGTTGGCCTTCTATGGAACATTTGTCATGTAAGTCGAACTAAGAAACAATTTCTACTGCTTTCCATTTGTTGCTCTATTTTTCCCATACCATATTTTTTCGATCTCGTCTTTCACTTGCTTACTCCATTGAAGTCTTGGCCTCACAGTTCTGCCGCGGGTTCTCCATCGCTCATTCGTATGACATGGCCTAGCGAACGCAATCGTTGTATCTCGATATAAACGATACTTACGTCGTTTTGTAGGCGGTACAGCTCGTGGTCCATACGACATCTATACATATTCTCCTTAGATCTTCTTAAAGGCATCAGTCACTTCTTTTACTGATCGACCCATGATGTCAATATTGTCTGCATAAGCAAGTAACATATGGCTATTGGTGTATATTTTGCCATTTCTTTCAAGCTTTGCATCTCGTATAGTCTTCTAGAGCAGAATGTTGAAGGGATCACACGAAAGGCTTTCTCCTTGTCTCCCTAAGCACTGAGCTGTTCGGAGAGGTTTTTCCTATATAAAATAAAGACAGGATATCAGTTAAAGTCATGTTACAAAGCCGAATGAAGTTTGCGGGAATGGCAAATTCTGACATGGCTTGGAATGTCTTAGAAGGTAAGGGACTTTCGAAGACTGCCCTACAACACTTTGCACCAATTTTCAGGCCATGGTCTGGGGTGTGGAAAATTGCAAGGGGTGGTAGTATTCGGTTAGTAGATCAAAACCCAAAAGGATTTTGGGTTCTCAGGCCAAACTTTGTATACATACAAGGTGGCGCAAAAGTAATCCTCCTATCAGAAAATGCTATAATATTTGCGATTGGCCCCTAATGTCAGTTCTGTTTTTGACATTTGTGTGGTAAACACATGCGAAATACACGTTGATGAACAATGTTACGCTACACTGCCCCAGAACGCGGAAGTCGGTCGGCGACTTTGGCACAACGTGAATTTTTTCGCAGTCGTTTAGCCGCTCGCTTCGAAGAGACTGGCACAACACGAGATGCTGCTAGGCATGGCAGACCCCGGAGTATCCGTTCTGCAGAGAATATTGCTGCTGTAGCCGAGGATGTCACGGAATCGCCTTCGACATAGACCACACGACGTGCCACGCAAATGGGTATCAGTTGACGGTCTTTACAGCGAATTTTGGTACGATATTTGAAGATGTTTCAGTACAAAGTCCAGACGGTGCATCAGCTGTTAAACGCTGACCGCCCATCACGTCTAACATACGATCAATCCATCCTTAATCACCACCAAGAGGAAGATGATTTTGCATCAAAAATAATCATGAGTGATGAGGCGCTCCAGACTTCTTTTTGTGGGGCTTTTTGAAGTCGCGGGTTTATGGCTTCAACAAGCCTCAGACTCTTTCAGCTCTTAAAGACAATATCCGCCAAGAATGTTAGGACCTATCGCCGGAAGTTTTGGCCAAAGTGATGTAAAATGCCATAAAAAGGGCTCAAATGACAATAAACTGTGGCGTCGGCCATTTATCTGATATCATATTCTCGACTTGATGTAAAAAAATTAAAGACCAAATAAAAATAATCAACAAGAAAAATCTAAGTTTTTCAATTTTTTTTTTTTAAATTACAGCCAAAAAATTTCGGAAGATTACTTTTGCGCCACCTTGTATAACCTAAACCGAAGGCCATTGGTCCCCAAAACTAAAGATATTGCTTTGAAAATTGATAGAGGCCTTTGAATTACACACAGTCAGTCAGCTTTGCTGACCGGGATATATCCGCAGCCATCTACGGATAGATTGAATGTATTTTGGGTATTTTCAGAATTTTGTGGCCCTATTTAGGCATTTGAACTTGCCGACAAAAATGTTCAAAAAGTTCAAAAGTGTTGCGGACTAGGTACTTGAAGGAAAGGACCGAGGCATATATTTTCGATATATATCGCCACCCACTAGCAAGCACCCACTGTTGGAGCAGTATGCAAGGAAGCATGAGCCTGTGCACGGAAAACAGAATATAGCTGTAAACAGGACCACAACGAACTGCATCGGTAAACATTTCCAAAGGATCTTCGAACAGACCCTAAACTGCACTTAGACACAAATATTGAACTTTTGTGGGGGAGAGGATCGATATGGTCCATTTTAGAAGTTAAACTAAATTTGGAGAATATATTAGGAGATCCAAAGTTTGGACCAAATTGTTTGACTTGTTCAAGATACAGCGTGCATACCATTTTAGTGATTTTTTTTTAAATATTGGAGGGAAGTACCTTTTTTTGTAGACCGGAATTGCGCATTTTCCAACTGAAACTAAGTTTGGACAATATATGACGAAGGCCAAATTTTGGACCAAATCGGTTGATTAGTTCCAGAGTTATAGTGCCATAGGGTTTTTTACATCTTTCGGGCTGTTTTCTCAAAAAGTATGAACTTGTCCCTGAAAAATATTTTACCGTCGTAATTGAGGCAGCGAATGCAAGTTGCTTCAACAGATATCAAAGTGATTCGAGAGCAAGTCTTAAAGTAAACCCTACCGACATTTTGTGCGTGAGGTACCCGAACGAATGGACAAATATAGTCCATACCCGACCTGATCTATATAAAATCGGTCACTACCTTCAAGAGTTACCGTGCGTACAATTTTTCCGAACATTTTTGAAATTTTGTGGGGGAGGTACTTGAAGCAGTTCACTGATATAGCTTATCTTCGAACTTAAACTAAGTTTGCACAAAATATTACAGAGGCCATATTTTGGGACTGAATAGGCAGATCTATTCGAGACTTATCTTGCCCTCCAACCACTACACATGGTGCCATAGGGACTATTTTCTCAGGAAGTATGGACTTGCCCCTTATGAAACTTGTACCATCGTATGGGGGGCAGTGAATACAAGTTGTTACAACAAAAATCAAAGTGATTCAAAGGCAGGTCCTAAAGAGAAATTTTCCGAAATTTTGTCTGGGAGGAACCGAAGGAGTGGACCAATATAGTCGTAATTTAATCTTGATCCATGTCTCGTAAACATTTGACGATATGCAAAGTATGGGCCAAATCGGTTAGTCCTTTCAAAAGTTATCGTGCGCACAAATTTTCCAAATTTTCGAACTTTTGTTGGCGGGGTTCCGGAAGGTGTGGGCCGATTTAACCCATCTTCGAACTTAAGCTAAGTTTGGACAAGTTATTACAAAAGCCAAATATTGGATCGAATCGGTTGATCCGTCCGAAAGTTATCGTTCGCTCCAACCAGCTAGACAGACAAATTGTCTGAAACGGGCTCTAAAACCGTTTGGGCTCAAAAACCATTATTTCGATGAGACACATTGTGCCTGTATGAAAGTGTTAATACCCTCGATAGCATAAATGCTGAGGGTATTAAAAATGGGTCATATCGGTCCACTTTTTGGTATAGCCCCTATATAAGGGTATACCACGATTTCAGCGTTTTTTACGTTTTACTAACATTTTCCAACGAATTTCGCCAAAACTTGGTATTTTGAGTTCTTAGTTAATACAAATCATCTATGCAAACAATCATCAATGTAGGTCCACTTTTTTGTGTAGCCCTCATATATATATATATAACCCCGATTTTACCTATTTCGAGAGCCTGATAATTCAAACACCTTTTGGGGTTTTACTCTTCTGGCCTAATACCATCACCTCCATTTGGAATTGGCCAAACCCCATACCAAATAGGTTCGAAGCCTGGACCTGGGAGGTACCGTTATAAGGGGCATATACCAAAATCTATACCTATATTGCAAATCTTCTGCAGGAAGGTTTTCTACTCCCATAGAAACCAACAAACAAATTTTCACCCAAATCGTTTGGGAAATGTGGCCATGAACCTCGAAATAGGTGAAATCAGGAGGTATCTTTATATGGGCGCTACTCCGAAATAGGGACCTACATTGAATATTTTCTTGGAAAATGTGTACTACCCCCTGAAAAAGGAAGATGCCAACTTAGAGCTTAATCGGTTGGAAAATATGGCCAAGACACTCGAAATAGGTCAAATCAGGGTGTAAGTATATATGAGGGTAATACCGAAACGTAGATTTACATTGATGTTTTTTGCATAGATGTTTTGTATTAACTAATAACTCAAAATACCAACATGGGTAAAACGTAAAAAATACTGGAAATCTGGGTATACCCTTATTTGGGGGCTCTACCAAAATGTGGACCGACATGACCCATTTTTTGTACCCATGCACGACAGGTTTTTGTGGCAAAAAATCACAGGAGCAATCTGGACCTTCAAAATTTGGTGGAGATGTTTATAATCGACCTAGAAACTAATATGCCAAAATCAGGGTTTGGCGGCAAAATAACTAAATTGTTTTATTACAACTGAATGTCAGAAATAAACGGAATGAAAGTTATAACATTTTTGGCAGCTTGGCATGTCGCCGGGGGCCGTTACCAGTTCGTAATTTTTTGGTTTTGGAGGTTTATAAAGTGTTAAGAATAAAATTCCGTTATTATTTGATTTCCATCTCTGACTTGAAATAATTACTTTTTGCCTCAAAAACCTGCCATTGGCCCCATCGTGCAATGAATCTATATGTAATCCAAAGGGCTCTACAAATTTTCAAAGCATTGTCTTAAATTTTTCGAAGTATAGCGCATTATATTGGGGACTCATTGCCTTTGGTTAAGGTTGTATATAAAGGGCCTGAGAACACAAAACTCTTTTGGGGTTTTGATATACTAACTGAATACTATCACCCCCACTTGGAATTTTCCGCACCCCAGATTGGCTGTAGAACGGCCTGTCTTTCTTGAACTTTTCCAGGCTTTGCCGCAAAATAAATACCAGGTCAATGATGGATTTGCTAGGTCTAATGCCGCAGTGGTATGGCCTAATTATTTCCATAAGATTTAGTCGCTCGTACAATACAATAGTTAGAGCATACATCCTTAGCTGCTTTCTTGGGACGGGACACACGATGTTCAGGTTCCATTCTTCGGGTACGTGTTTTTCCATTCAGATGGTCTAACTAGCTGATGCATACACCTTATAAGCGTGTCGCCTCTGGGTTTTAACAGTTTGGCTGTTAATCCATTGGCTCCTCTTACCTTATTATTTTGTAGCTGGTTTATATCTGTATTTCCCTCATCATGGCCGGTTTTTTTTTATATTCTGAGATTGGATCTGTGGTATCTTTGTCGTCTTTGCCAGTATTGCTGTTGTTGTGGCAACCCAAATATGTCCGTTCGTATATTTTATTACGTTATCTGGTTCATATTCCTCCGTATCCAAACTCAAAAAAAAAATATGGAACCGGAACTGACTTCGTCCATAAAGAATCAGGAAACAGATAATTGGGTTTAGCTGAGCAGCTTAACAAATAAAGTGTATTGTGTGTTGGGCATCGTGGCATCAATTCGGGCCCAATATGAATTGAGGCGGCTACATCGTCCGAATATTAAATGGGATCAACTGGGCTGCTGCGATGGATGAGGGATGGTCTCCGAGAACGGCATTCACACTGCACTTTTGTACTACCTGCGCATGTTCAACAGTATGAATATTATACAAGCCTGTCTGAAAGACTCGTTGATCTAGGGGGATCTCGTTTATACTTTTGGTCCTCTCTATCCAGATCATGAAGATCTCCCCTGACGAGCATGGGTGAGTGAAGACTTTCCACTAAATTGTGGCAGGGATGCTCACGGCGGTAACACCCAAGCAGGTGCTGCATCGACAACATCTTGTTGTGTCAATGCACCGGTAAAATCTTTGTCTACTCATAAAGATGGTGTCATGAGGAGGCTTCCTGCTGAAGTCCCCAGGCCGACATTATGGCAGCGATAATATTTTCATACCACACTGGCGCCGCATAGCTTGCTAAAGAGCGTATACCGTGATAAGAGGTCCATCAGGTTTCTTTGTCAGCACCACAAGTGCTGCCGGCAAGGCAACTTGAGAACCTTGTTCCTACTTCTGATCTAATCACAAATAGCGGTGGATTAAGCGGCTGATAGTTTCATATTTTTCAGATGAAAGATAAGTCAACTTTTTATTAGAGCTGGCAAACTATCAATAGTCAGACTAAGAAAGCTTTCTTTATATTGGACTCCAAAGCAATTCTTTTTTAAGTTATTCGCGACAGATAACCCAAACAGCATATTTTGGTGGCCGACGTAACGTTTTGAGGACAGCAATCGAAACGATAGTCGGACTATCGATAGTTGTTTCCTGATATAATGATCCTATCGAGAGGAATGACCCAAGTAAGACACACTTCCAAACAGGACTATGTCCATTCCTTTAGGTACCTTCCCACAAAACTTTTAAGATTTTATCCTAATCCATATCTTTGTCGACAAGTTCATACGGCCACAATTCTGAAGACCCATTAAATACATACGTATGTTTTTTTGGGAAAAAGGTGTTTCAATTCACACAGGCTGAGGGCATACATCGGTCGGTAAAGCCGACTGACACGTTTTTACTTGAGTTAAAACCAGCTTAATAATTCAATGAGGATCATGACAAATTGTATTTACCCTATGTACCTGTAGTGATGAGAGTATAATCAATAAAGCTAATTCAATAGAGTGCATTTTTAAAGGGTATTTGCTATATTTCGCCTAAATGCAAAACAAGCGTTGATGCCGTTGAAAGGAATTTTCATATATGACACACACAGACAAACACACATTGCATTTCATACCCTCTAGCATTTCAACAATGCACCTTATTTCACGTGTGTCCTGGGGATAAATTCGCTAATTAACAGTATTTATGTGGTTAGTTTTTTTATATCATTTGATTGTCAAAAACACACAGAACGCTGCTCACAAATAAAAGATCCAAAGGCTTGAATAATACGAAAACTCTATCGATCAGATATTTAGCCTCCAGTGTAATGAAAGCTAATATCATTGTTAATGCTGCGAGTGTGGTGTGAGTTGTGGAAATTTTTATCAACCTACTTATAACCAGGCTTTTAGATTTACAAACAGTCAGTGGAAAATGCTCACGGCAAAACTCTTACATCGTATATATGTATGTATGCATGTGTGTTTTGGCTAATATGCACTCAAAGGCTGCCGTTGTACGGTTTGGTATTTTTATTTGAACTTGGGTGCTATAATGACTGTTATCACAATCAACAGTGGCATACAGCAGCGGGCGAACGAACACTTTGCCATAAAATCGCATTTTATTGAGATTCGCATTTATGGTACTGTGTGCTAAACACACACATACACAACAACCACCTGAATGTGTTGCACAATGGCTCTTTGGTATTGGATCCCCTCAATAATATTTCTTTAGATATGAAAGAACACACGGGATCCATTAACAAAATGCCGAACAGCCAAGCAAATGGTTTGTTAAAAAAAACAAACGCATACACCGAGCACTTTTATTGAAAACTAGTGTAGCGTAGTAGTGAATACTAAAATTGCCATAAACAAACACAGCAACTGTTCTGAGTCGCAGTAGAATTGAGAGCATTATATGTCGGCCCATAAAAATAGGGAAATATGGCAGCGTTGTTTTACAAAAACAAACACAAACGGATGAAATTTGATTGCAGAAAAAAAGTTGCCACACGAATAAAGTAAAGTTTTTACTTTGGACCTGAAAAGCGCGTCCAATCCTTTGTTAATATAAAATAAATGGAAATATCATCGGAAAAGAAATTTAATGAGTAACATGAGTAACAAGTAAAAAGCCTTAAGTTCGGCAGGACCGAACTTTTTATTCCCTAACTATTCAGAACTAAAATAGAATAATTATATTATTTCCTGTCCACAATTTTAGGTAAAGATATTTTGTGTCCACCGATACCTAAATAAGTTCAAAAATGCATCTAAAAATGTCTTCAATCGCGCATCACTTTTATATGGGGCTATATCAAAGTTGAAAATTTTTGGTGGATATTTTTTTGACCACTGGGAACACCAATCCCTTAATTACAGATCGTTCGGTCAACAAATTTAGCTAAACTTCCCTAAAATCGGAGAGTAACTTGGGGCTATACCAAAACATGGACCAATTTTAATAATTTTTGGTAAAGATAGTTCGGTAAAAATGTGGCCACTGAGAACCACAAATGTCAAACTACAGCTACTTCGTTCAAAAAAATTGGATAGAATCCTCAAAATACCTAAAATCGGGAGGTATACAATTTTTGACCATTTTTGGTAAATATGTTTTGTGGCAACTGGGAATCTCAAATGCCAAATTACAGTTAGTTCGCATAGAAATATTAGCTAAAATCCTCAAAATACCGAAAAGCGGGAAGTACCGTAATAAGGGGGCTACACTAAAACATCGACCTATATTGACAAAATATCGAAAATCGGGAGGTACCGAACATGGACCTAAGTTATGACCGCTGGAACTTCAAACGACAAAAACACCTAGTTGGAACATCTGGAGGTAACGAAAATCGGGAGCTATACGAAAACATGGACCGATTCTTGACAATTTTTGGTGGAGATGTTTTGAGACCACTGGGAACCTCAAATGTTTAATTACAGGTAGTTCGGTCGAAGAATATCAAAAATGTAGCTGAAATCCTCAAAACACCAAAAATCGATATGTGTCGTTATATGGGGGCTGTACCAAATATGATTAAAATAGACGGATATGGCTATATCAACTCAGAAATATATTCTGTTAAAAAATGTATGGGGATTTGTGAATGAAATCCGACACTGTTTATTCAAAATGAGGTTTTGATTTCCTTTATTTTTATGCTGTAGTGATGCTGCTTATCGGCAAAACATTTTAATATATATTTCAGTTTTTTTTTGACTAAAAGGTCCAGAGATATCGCGCTTAAAAAGTCAAATTCTGTAAAAACTATATCGTCACCATAAATGCCGGAAGACGTAACCAACATGGAAATCGAAATTCGTTTTTTGATGGAATCTGATATATTAAGCTAAAATACATGCTCTTGCAAAATTTTCAAGCTTCTACGTTTAAAAATAACGATCCTATTCAAGAAATGCCAATAGACGTAACAGCATACTGTAATTTTCATAGAACACAAAAGGCGTAACCCACATTATTTCAAAACTAAACAGCAGTACAATGTATTCTTTGATATTTGCAGCAATTATAATGCCAGAGGGAGGGCTTATTGAGTTAATGTATAATTTCCATATGTGTAATTTGACTCTTAGGTTACCATATCTCAAGAATGGTAGCTTTTTTCAAAATCACAAAGACCATTCTTTTAGTTAATTTTTAAAGCAATAACATTGACTTTAGACGGTTTTTACTGTTCTTACAGAAAAAATCCATAATTGAAATAATTGAAGATAATGACAGAAGACCTATGCCCTGATTTAAATAAACATCTAAAACGCACATATGGAAAACAATATGTAAACCGGACAAAATGAAGTGGTTATTCGGAAGGCAATGCTCGTCTCGATAATGTTCATTTTTCCAAGAGAAATAACGAACGGAAATATTCAAAATTTGAGGCGTTGATACGAAAACATGTATATGCTCAAAATTCACGTCGTTCTAGTACAAAGATGTATTCTTTAATGACGGATTAGGCTGTAGGTTGCAAAAGATGGTCTGGTCAACCAACCCATGGTTTAATAGAGATCAACTGATTGTAATAATCGAATAGGTCCAGACAAAATCGCAAATTTTCTGTATTGGTTTGGATTATACAAAAAGACAGGAGATCCTACAGTCACTGCGAGCATTGGCTTTTGATCCTAGCAGTATAATCTTTTTTAAAACTGATATCAAAGACGACTACCAGATTCTACCATTGAGAAATTCCAGAATTTTTGAGGCTGTGGATCCTTCTCAGATGTACACACAAGGCTAAAAAGTTTCAAAAAAGAAATTTCAACACCTGCAGACTTAAAACGCTTAATTCCAAGTGATTGTCATTAGTTTTATGAAAACATTCCTTATGACATTAAAAGTTACATTTAAACTGTTACAGATCACTTAATTTATATAAACTATATTTTGTCATAAATTGACTTAAATATGTACAACAATAAATATAATATTCCAGATTTAATATCGTTTAATACAATTGAAATTATAAGTAATTATAGTGATGGTTGGAATAAACAGTACACCTAATTGTGGTCCATTGAAAAAATATCAACGTCAAGACTGGGAATTGATCCCAACACCGTCAGATGGCTAGTTTAAAGTTCGCTTAACCGCGTAGGCCAATAAACATTCTAATTTGTTTATAATTTTTATTATACTAGTTTCTTTAAATGTATACTCAATAAATTGTAGGTTACGTCTTTAGCATTTCAGAAAAATACAATACCAAAAGACGTAACCCACACAGCTTTTAACATTCTGGAAAAAAATTTCATTTTTTTCAAAAAATATATTTCTTCTCTGTCTTAAAACACGATACTAAAAATGTTCGATATTTTATAACACCGTTTTCATTTTTATAACGTTTTTGCTTCTCCTGTAAAGTTTTATTTTTGGGGTTACGTCTTCCGGCATTTATGGTGACGATATGCAAAAACAATACTCATAACTTCTTTAATCTTGGTCCAAATCGAAAAAAATCTTTTTGCATTTTTTATTTTTTTATCATGTGTAATAAAAAATAGGAAAATTTTTGAACAGTGATTTTTTATTTCGCGATTTATTATTTAGAATCAATTTTTGTCAATGATTATACTCTTCGATTTTCTTGACATTTTGTTGAATTAAACTAGGATTAATAACAACAAGTTTAAGTCCTATTTGGTAGTGGGATTCGAATAATTACTACTATTTCTTATTTCTGTTGTGCGAGTCTGTGCCACATGCGGGGTAGTTATTTTGGGGCCGTCGATCCTTGCACAATAAGAGTTTAGAAGGCTGCACTTTCTCGATCGTAATTGAGCCAACATACTCTGGTTTGTCGTGGCAGCTGACGCTCCTTAGCTTCGATAAATGAGGGATGTGCTCCGAGGACCGCATCCAAAACTTTAGCTGCTTAGGGCATCTGGAACTCGTCCGTATGAATGCTATTCAACCCGCTTGGTATAATTGTTGAGCTATAGGTTCTCTCTTGTAATGCTAGACCTCTTCTAGATCATGAATATTCCTCCCTGATCAACCTGAATGGACACGGCCTATCCACCATAATGGTGATTAGGATGACTCTTACGGTAACACCCGAAAGCATGTGATTTTGTCGCTGCACTGGAAGAATCTTTGCCTCCTCATGTAGATGGCCCACTGGAGTCATGAGGAGGGCACCCTGTTGCTGTTGTCAGGGCGGCATTGTGAGAAGTTTGAATCTTTCCCCAACGCGTATCACATAGATTCGTGGGACCAAACTGGAGCCGCATAGCTTACTGCAGATCGACCTATCGTGTTATACGTGGCCAACAAGATTTCTTTTCTGCGCCCCAAGTGCTATCGCTAGGGACTTGAGGACGTGGACGTGCTGTTGAATGTGACCTAGAATTTTGGGGCAGTTTGTGGTCGGAATTCTGCTACCATCGATCACGACATTCAACTCTCTTCTCAACTTCGCCGTCCATGTGGTGTGCAGAGTGGGCGTAAATTTTGTGACGGATATCTGCATACTCCTCGCGTGGAAAATGTGTCACGATCGGTTAAATAGGAGTTCAGTCTTTTACAGATGTCATCGGGAAGGTACCCGATGCCAGGATCGTTCAATCAGCCACATACGTTACGATCTCAATACCGTCTGTAGAGGTCGGAATATAGGAGAGGTAGAGGTTAAACAGTTCCGGAGATATCACCCCACCTTGGGGAATCTCCTTGGCTTTTCCTGGTTGAGTTCTCGACAAATATGTGTGGAGATGGCGTGCAGCGCTGTTGTCAAGATGTGCTGCTTACGGAATCCATACTGCCTGATCGCCAACTGGATAGCCATTTCTGACGCTGGGGAGGAGTAATGCCTCGAGGGTCAAAGCGAAATATGCCTGTACGATTCACCTTTCTGGCATCAATGCCTGGCTTCAATGAGGGTGGCTAGCAACAGGTTGATAACTTTAGTGAGATACTCCACTCCCGGTTATCTAGCATTACTCACTCCAGTTTCAGCATTACCATGGAGAGATAGCTTTCCTGATAGTATTCTCAACATCATGCACTGTAGACTGTAAACTGAACCCCCGTCCTCGGCACTAAGTACTCTTCTCTTCGGCCTGTTACTCTCGGGGTGCTCGGCAACCTGTCGATTGAAATAACTTGAACACCTTTCGGGTCATTCAACGTAACGTTGTCAACGTGACTGGGGTCCTATCTTCTTCCTGTTCAAGATTGAAGAATGCTTAACCGTTGCCACAATTATATGACTTTAGCACTTCTTCTCTGAGGTAATTGGGGTTGGCTCGATGAAGCTCATCACGCTCATTTGCTAATCCCCGCCTCTGCTGGGAATTTGGTCTCACTTCGGTTATTCGAATCATCAGGTAAATTGTGAGCGGCTGCAGTAGTGATTATATCTCGGAACGTCCTTTCCGCTACTCGAACATCAGAAGGATTGGTCAGATTTCCCATGATTGCGGAAGTGGGGCTTTCCTGGGTGATTAAATCGGGGCGGTCTGGAGATAATTATGGAGAGATGGTGTGATCCAAGAGAAATTACGGTTTGCAAGGTGACGTCATTTGTCAGACTGGGCGACACGAAGTTTATGTCAGGCGAACTGTGACACTCTCCTCTAATTCTGGTAGGGGCGTTCAGCTAGGTTTCCTGCACCGCCGCGACCTTGGTATCCTTCCGATTCATGAAGTCAACTATTTCCTCGATCTTATCCCGGAGTCCACTGCAATTAAATTTCAAAAAAGGATGCATTTTCTGGGATTGGAATAAAACGGCTGGTTTCAGCCCTAAGAATCATTCCTAGGAATCTTCGTGTGTTCTAAAAAGTTGTTTATTAAAATCTTAGGTACATGTTTGTGATTGACGGTATCCTAATTTTTGGGCGGTTGCGTACCGTGGACCAGAGTCGGAGAAAAAGTATAAAAATTAGATATTTCCAAAAGATTTTTTGCTATTTTTAACATTAAGAACCGTTCATAGACATTTCGCATATTCAAGAAAGTTGTTTATTGATGCTCTTGCCACGCTACTGTGGTTGATTGTTTTCTTGAATTTTGAACAGTTTACTATCTATGGAGCAGAATCCTAGAAAAGGGATAAAAATCGTAATTGTTATGCTATTTTGACCAATTAAGATCAGTTTCTACAGAGTTCGTATATTCTAGAAAGATGTTTATTGAGATCTGAAGTAAATTTTTGTAGTTGGTTGTTTGATCAAATTTGATCGGTTTGAAAGCTGTATAAACAAAACTTGAGAAAACATTTTAATAGAAATTTGACCATGGCGATTTTGACCTTACAGAGAAAGCATGATGGATTATATGTGTTCACAATTTTTGTTCTTTAAGACAAGAGCTACAACTTGCCTCCGAAATAAATTAAAATTTCCTAACGGTTTGAAAGATATAGTCCTGACTAAATGACCCTTTCTACATCAAAGCCTCAATCCTTTGGAAAAACGACGAGACACGTGTCTTCTCTTAATATCTTAATAATTTTCGCGTTGTCAGTGCAATCGTCAATTTCAAATATTTCTAATTTTTAGAAATATTTGATTTAAGATTATGTCTTATTAGGCCAGATTTGTTGCTTTCTTCTGTGGAGAGTCTCACATAATAATATGTTATATCCGCTTTGCTTTGCGGAGTTATATCCGTGAAGCAATCAGGACATAACTCAAAAACGTGGAGATACTAGCAACGAATTTTTTAATTTCAAATTATTTTTTTCTTAATTTATGAAAATGGGTCATTATCAGTTCGGAGAAGTTTTACCAGACTACTAGGAAGACATTTCGTATACAAACTAATTATTAAAAAATGTATAAAATAAATACATTTTTTTTCTTATTTTAGAGCAATAAGAAAAATTGTTTTTATTAATAGAGCGATTACACTGTCCGACAGCCGACCGTTTGAAAGTATAGGCAAGATGGAGTAAAATGGCATTTCTAGTTTTCGTTTTCTCATCGTTGTGACCTTTTAGAAGGTCAAACAAATTTCAAAGGTCAACATTTTTCAAAAAAAATATTTTTAAATACTTGTACTCGTCGTACGATGCCGGTATTGGTGTCATATTAAAGAGGAGAGTATAGGCTTTATATCCAAATTATAAATTATTTGCATTCCAGGATAAATAGGGACATCAAAAATATCCTTGAAAAATTAAGTCAAAAGTGAGCATTTTGGCAGGCGCATATCTTCTAAACCGCGAAGAATTTTAATTTGCTCATGGAGGCAAAGTTGTAGCTCTTGTCATAAAGAATATAAATTCTGGACACATGAAATCCACCAAACCTCATCTTCTAAAAATTAGGTTTGGTGGATTTCATTTGTCCAGAATTGATGTTCTTTATGACAAGAGCTACAACTTTGCCTCCATGAGCAAATTAAAATTTCTCGCGGTTTAAAAGTATTACTCCATTTTGCCTATACTTTCAAACGTATATAGTCCGGTTCAAGTGATTTTTTTGTACCCTACACCACTATGTGGAAAGGGTATTATAAGTTTGTTTTGGTAAAAAATTCGTGTTACGAAATTATATGTCGTATTACGAAATATTCGTCGGAGACCCCCTATGTGGTATACCAAAAATCATATCTCGACGAGATAAGGCGATTTTGAGATGTGTGTCCGTCCGTCCGTCCGCCTGTCAATTATAAATTGTAATCAAACTCCAGGCCGCAATTATGGACCGATCGTCACGAAATTTTGCATGGAGATCGAGTTCAGACCAGAATAGAATATTGGTGATGATCGTGAAATATTTAGCGGGTGAAATGGACCAAAAACAAAATTTTTAGCCAATTTTATAGCTGCTCTGTAGGTCGCACTAATAGTCGGATCACCTCGAAATTTTAAATAAGGTTAGAGTATATTACAAAGAAGAAAGTTGCGCTTTGAGATTGTGATCAGATAATATTTAGAGGGAAAAATGGACCACAACATTTGTGTAAAAATTGTGAAAAATGTTAATATACAGCTTATATCTTTATTCCTGGAAGAGACATTCCGGGCAAGTAAGCTATACTAGGAAGAGTAACGCTTGACCTTTATATTGATGCCAATTGTGTTGGCGTACTTGATAAGATTACAGAGTTACAGCCTAATATACCCAGTTATTTGTTTGTAGGGTAATCATAAACACGCTAGAGGTGGCAATTATAGCTCAATAATTACGAAATGTTGCACTAGGTAAAAGTTTAGTTAGAAGGAGAGGCCTACAATTTTGGATGATGATCTGATATTACTTAGCGGGTGAAATGGACCATTAATTTTGTATGAAAAATATAAAAAAAAACATTTTTGGTCTATATCTTATTTCCTGGAGGGCACATACCGGCAAAGTAGCCTAAATATTGAAAAAGATCTACTGACTTTTTCCCCTGATGCAAATTGCAATAACGTGTCTGCTAGACAACTGCCTAATATATAATAGGTTTTGTGTAGAGAACCACATTTTCCCATTCCCAGTTTTTGCATTATTGCAAATTACTTGGTGCTCTAGCGTATTAATTGTCCAATTGAATTTTTATACATACATATATGCATATGGGTCGCTTCGCTACCTTTTTTCAAAACGATTCCCCAGCCATGCAACATCAAATTTTCAACTGTGGCAAAATACCCTTCAGTAATGTTGGCGACATTTTCTGAGTATTTCAGCCATGTAAAACGTATCTGCACGTGGTGTCTTAGGACACGCCATTCGGACTAGGAGAAAGGCTGTGAGTCATATATAATTGAGCGAATAAGAGAAGAAGTGTGATGCGGTGCTAGAATCGAGTTTTTTCTTACAATAAGTTTATTTGTTCCAGAAATTTTGCTTGCGGAAAGCTAATTCCCAGGGGTAGTGGTGAAGGGTATCACATGGTCGGCCCGTCCGACTATAGCCTTGGCTTACTTGTTTTTAACATTTTCGCCAACGGCGTTTTTTTGGAAGATTCCACCAAAATGGCTGGAATTTGGTATTGAGCCTTCGATGGGGGTATAAAACTTTTCCACCTGAAATTTGTAGGTATAGGTCCACGCCTTCATATAGCCTACATTGAACGATACCTACCGATTTTTGATATGGCTTCAATACTCCACCGAAATGGCTAAAATTTAATATTTTGTCCTCATTGGTGGTATAAAACATTCCTCCAGAAATTTATCGGTTCTGATGGGTGTGACGTCAATATTCCACCGAAATGACTTAAACTTATTATTTAGGTTTCCATTGGGTTGTAAAATATTCCAGAAGGTCCACGTCTTCCTATAACCCCCTCACAAGCGTACATTACGATTTTCGGTATTTTGAAGGAAATTTAATATTTAGTCTTCTTTGAGTCTAAAAACTTTCCGCCAGAAATTTGTCGGTATAGATCGACGTTTTGATATAGCCCCCATAGAACGACACATCCAGAATTTCATTATTATAAAGGTTAGCCACATTGTTTTATAGTGAAATTTGTAGTCTTCTTTTGTTTTATGGTGAAATTTGGTATGTGGTATAATAAACGAAAGGAAATAAATTTACCCTCGAGGTAGAGGTTGTAAAAAGTTCGGACCGGCCGAACTTAAAGCCGTTAAAAATTTTAAATCAGTTATTAATTGTATTATGAAATGAAAAACATCTATAAAATTAAGGTGTTTTTTTTCATTTGTTATACATCTATATATATAAAAATGGTGTAAAAAATGTATAGTAATTCATAAAATGAGAACGGGTAGACCGATTTCTGTAAAATTTTTTGTCAGTTATTCGTATTTTCGAGGAGAAGGTCTTTACGGAAGAAAATTTTGGAAAATCTCTCTGGAAAAGTCGGAAAATTGGAAAAATCGAAAATTGAGTTTTTGTATGAAATTTTATTCCTTAATAGCGAGACGAAGTTCGGCGGGTCCGCTAGTATAAAATAAAAATTCTATTTAGAAAAAAAAAAAACAATTAAATGATCAAAACTGACATAACTACCATTGGGAGTTATATCCGCTATGGGGTCGGACATAGCTCCCAAAATTTTTGGGAGTTAAGTCTGCAAACCAAGGCGGACATAATCCCAAAATCGTGTTTTTGATAGGCCCTAAATATCGAAACATTTACCCTTAAAACGTCTAGATCGCAAATTTGGTCCCAATCGGATAAGAAATAAAAAGCATGGAAAACTCCGACGTCTAATAATCAGTTATAGTATAAAGTTTAATTTATTTGTATGTATCTATATTTGCATTAAAATTGGCCACTTAAATTTGTTTGTATAACTAAAAGGAAAAGCTTTGACAAATGCAAAAAATGGGTTTCGTCCTTTGATCTTTAAACGCAAAAAAAAAACGTAATTTTGTACTTATTGTAATAACGCCAATTACCCACAGGGAAATGCCATTGGAGGCACTTAAACCATGACAACGGCCACTTGAGACATTTGCGTTTTACGCGAACGAATAACATTTCTTTGATGTCAAAGCTAAATGACAACAAAATGAATTGTAAAAATAATTTTGAATGGAAATCGATTTTTTACTCATTTTAAAATAATTATTAACATAAATACTGTTGTTAGGCAGGACAATAATAATGTTTTGTAATATTCACAAAGTACATACCCCCAGCTAGGTATACAAGCCGTATTAAAATTATTGTTCACAAGTGGTTGGCATTAACGGTGCATAGAGATAATGGCATGTTATGAAACTCATAGGATGAGTGTAGCTACATATACTCCATAAATGTATGTACCAGATAGACAGAACATAAGCTTTCCAAATATGTACATACGTATATTTTTAGAGAGTAATAACAATGCAGATGTGCAAGTGTATTCATACATATAAGAAGATTTTAGAATGAGACATTATTAGGTCGATATCAATACAGATACACACACTGTATATACATATATTTTTACAGTTATTACGATAGGCTTATTATAATGCAACACCATATTCTCTTTCGTGTCATTCTATAAGCCATGGTAAAAATAACAATAATATAATAACAGCATTATCAACACCGTCATCAACATAACATAAACATGCTAACATAAGCACATGATTCCAGTGCAATATGTACTGAACGCCACTGGTATATATGTATGTGCATATAGGGTTTCCCGAGATGAAAGGACGATAAAAAAGAACAAGTAAAAAAATTTAATACCTTCAAATTGTCAATGTATAAACGAACAATTAAAAAAGTATCAGTCGGCTTATGCCGACAGAGATATATTCTCAGCCTCTGTGAGTTGAAACTTTCATCTAAGGACAAATCGAAAAACGGCTAAACAACCAAGATCATTTTCCCTCTGAATTTTGTGGCATTTTTCGGACTCCGACAAAAATATGGATTTGAATTAAAGCTCAAAAATGTTGAAGATGAGGTACCTGAAGGAATGCCTCGCCATAGCCCATTTTGGAAATTGGTCTTATTTTTGGAAGTATTTTATTTTTGATAGATATCGCGATCACCAATTGGTCAAAGTATACCTTAGAGCCTTTGAACCACTACGTCAGTATGAATGGACTTGTCCACGAAAAACATAATATTGCTGTAAACAGGACCACAATGAGATATTTTCGGTGCAATTTGTTACAACAACAAGTAAGCAAGTATCAGCCCGCTATGCTGACAGTTTCGGATCTAAAAAAAGAAGCCAACACAACACTTCTGACGCCTATAGGCTAATTTCACAGAAAGTGTTGTAAGTAGTAAGTAAGAAATAATACGATATAAAACGTTTGAGCCAAATCGGATTCTCCCTTAGACGGTTATCTTACGTACTACCCCGTTTAGATCGTGCCGGCAGAGTTTTTTTTTAAAGATTTTGAACCATTATCTCAAGAAGCATGGACTTGCCCCCGAAAAAGTAGTGCCGTCGTAACAGGGTCTGCAAGAAGAACTTCTCGGAAAAATTTTACAGCAAGCCAAGGCACGCTTTTAAACTGCACTTTTAACAAAATATGTGTGATACGTATCCGAAGAATGGGACCTATATAATAATACGATGTGCAATATTTGGGCTAATCAGAGACTCACTCCGAGATATCATGCGGATTTGCCATTTTAGTTGGAACCGTCAAGGTTTCTTGGAGCTTTTAAGCCATTATCTAAGGAATTATGGACTTACTTAGTTGGCCCATTACGGAACATTTGTTCCATAGACCGAACTAAGAAAAGATCTCCAATTCTCTCTGTTTTATGCTTCGCTTTCTGGAATACCGCGCCTTGTCATCTCTTCATCCACTTGCTTGCGCCATCTATTCTTTGGCCTGTCAATTCTGAGTGCACCGCCATGTGGCTCGAATTTATACGCCTTTTTAGCGGGTTCATCATCGCTCATTCTTATTATATGGCCTAGCCAACGCAATCGCTGCATCTCGATACGTTTAACTATATTGATGTCGTTGTATAGCAGATACAGCTCGTGGTTCATACGACGTCGATATTCACCGTCAACGCAGATTGGTTCGTAGATCTTTCGAAGAATTTTTCTCTCAAACACGCCAAGCACTGCCTTATCTGCTTGCGCAAGTACCCAGGCTTCGGAACCATACATCAGCACGGGTAGTATCAGTGTTTTGTAGAGCGTTATTTTTGTTTGACGAGTTGTGGCTTTGTTTTTGAAGTGCTTACTTAAGCCAAAGTAGCATCTGTTGGCCAATACAATTCTTCTTTTTATTTCACAACTGATGTCGTTAGTTGTGTTTACGGCGGTGCCGAGGTATACAAAGTCTTTTACTACCTCAAAATTATAGGAACCAACTTCCACAGTTGGTCCGATCTAAATGGACGCATTGCGCGTTGACTCCATCAACTTGGTCTTCTCGCCGTTTACCGCCAGACCCAGATAGCAGATTCTCCTTCGACCTTCATAAAGGTATCGGTTACTTCTTTTACTGATCGTCCCATGATGTCTATATCATCAGCATAAGCAAGTAACATGTGGCTATTGGTGTAGATTGTGCCAATCCTTTTGACGTTTTCCTCTCGTTTAACCTTTTCTAGCAGGATGTTGAAAAGATCACACGAAAGACTGTCTTCTTGCCTGAAACCTCTTTTGGTACAAAACTCTTCGGAGAGGTTCTTTCCTATTTTAACTGAAGATCTTGTGTCAGTTGCAATCATTTTACAAAGCCGAATGAGCTTTGCGGGGATACCAAATTCAGACATAGCTTGGAATACCATTGAACGTAGCGGGCTGTCGAAGGCTGCTTTATAATCGACAAAAAGGTGGTGGGTGTCGATCTGCACCTCTTGGGTCTTCTCCAGGATTTGGCGCAAGGTAAATATCTGGTCAATGGTGGACTTGCCAGGTCTAAAACCGCATTGGTATGGTCCAATTATTTCGTTGACCATGTGCTTAGTCCTTCGCACAATATCCCTGGTACTATCTTGTAGGCGATAGGGAGAAGACTTATGCCCCTATAGTTGGAGCATAAATTTTTATATCCTTTCTTATGGACAGGACACATGATGCTCAGGTTCCAATCGTCGGGTACGCGATCTTCCTGCCAGATGGAGCTAGCTAGCTGATGCATACACCTTATCAGCGTGTCGCCTCCGGTTTTAAACAGCTCGGCTGGTAGGCCATCAGCTCCTGCTGCCTTATTATTTTCAGCCGGTTTATTGCTGTCTTTACCTCAGCTTGGCCGGGTGGTATACATTCAATACCATCTTCTGGGAGTGGATCTGTGGTATCTTCGTCGACTTCGCTACTATTGGATACCAACAGTTTGAAAAAATGCTCTTTCTATATCCTTAGCACACTATCTGTATCAGTTACCAGATTACCTTGCTGGTCTCTACAGGAGGATTTGCCAGTTCCAAAGCCATCAGTTTGATGTTTCACTATTTGGTAGAATTTTTGGACTTCATTCTGTCTCCTGTACATCTCAATTTGTTCACCCGCTTTTCCATCTCTCTCTTTTCTACGGAAAAGACGTTTCTCCTCTTTCCTTTTCTCCCGATACATCTCTCGTGCGCTACGCGTTGCTGATTTTGCAGCTGTTTGCATGGAGTGGGCAATGTTTTGCCATTGTCCTGATATGTTATGGGGACGAGGAGTGCTTTGATTAAGCAGTTGGGTCAGTCGAGTGGAATATGCTGTGGCTATCTGTTGTGATTGCAGCTTACCGATGTCCAACTTCCGTGTTGTGTCTGTTCGCACTTTGTTTGCTACGTTTAATCTGGTACGTACCTTTGCTGCAACAAGGTAGTGGTCCGAGTCTATGTTTGCACCTCGGAACGATCGTACATCCAACACGCTTGATGCATGTCTTCCATCTATCACAACGTGATCAATTTGATTTCTTGTTCTTTGATCTGGCGACAGCCCAAACGTTCTTATGGACAGCCCAAACGTTCTTATGGACTTGCCCCTGAAAAATATTGTACCGTCGAAAAGGGAGCCGAAAGGACAACACAATGATCCAAGAGGTGCTCTCAAACTTCACATTTTTCGAATTTTTTGTGGGAGGTACCCGAAGCAGTGGACCGATATGGCCCATTTTCGAACTTAAACTGAGTTTGGACAACATTTTAAGAATGCCAAATTTTTGAACGAGAATGTTGATTCGTTCGAGAGTTATCGTGCGCACCAACCAGACAGACGGACGGAAGGACATGACTAAATCGACTCCAAATTGTCTGAAACAGATTTGGTCCAAACATACTTGGGGTCTAAAACTATTATTTCGATGAGAAACATTTTTGGTCGTATCAAAGTGTATCTGCCCAAAGGCAGAGGGTATTTAATAGTGGCCATAAGACCGAAAGTATCATTGGTCACTATATGCAGGGAAGATGGAAGAAGCACGGAAGTAATACGCCGAATGAAGCAGCAAGTTTCCGCAAGATACTATATAATGATCCCAAGGCCATAGGTATCTGGCCTAGAAACTCTGTATGTAGTTTCAGGGGATCACTTCCCCAGTTGCGCACACCTTGATTGTGTTCTGCCTAGAGCAAGCCATAATCACTCCCACACTGAAGTAGAGGATTAGCTGTTTGATAGATTAACTAGTCTCTCAAGGCGTTAATAGGCGATTAACAGCTTTTAGCCTTATACGTCGCCGGGAGTGAGTGGATACCAGCTATGCTTCAGCATGTAGCTGAGTTTTTGTTAACGATCCTGGTAATCCTAATCCGATGGAAAGGTATCGAGAACGCGAAATTTGTTACAAGTAGATTACGAAGATATAATTAGATCTCAGCACGCTTACATCAAGGGCATGTCAGTGGAAACCGCCTTAAATAAAGTGGTTGGGCACGTTGAGAATGCTATTTAAAATTCAAACTTTGGCACAGTTTCTCGGTATAGAGGGGGCTTCCAATAATGCAAAGCTTGTATCCATCCATAACGCTCCCAGCAAAACAGGAATTTTCTCGGTCCTAGGGGAATGGATTAATAAGAAAATGAAAAGCAGGATTATCAATCAGGGATGATTTCAAGGGTTTCTCACAGCAAGGCATGGCCGGATCCGACAAAACTTTGTTTGTCGAATGACCCTTGAGTAGATATAGATAGATACCCTGCCAGGCTAGGAGACGAATATTCTGATAATGGCAGGGGTTGACAATTTAAAATCCAGGTATCCCGTAAAGTACTCGACATTGTACTAACACGATAAGATGGGGGACGGTATGAGGACACAAATCGTTACTCATTTTTTCCCGCACAGGCATTTCATTGACGATAATAGTGACCGGTGCAGCAGTAGGGCAGCTACGCAAGGAAGGCTACTAAAAGCAGCTTGGAAGCCGCTGCCTAGGATATAGAAGAAAACTAGCAGGCTCTACTCGGCATCAGATGGTGAATAGTGATTAACAGGCATTTAAGAGACAGTCGTGGTCGGATGCGAAAAGAATACTGAACCCGGGCTGTGCCAATTGATTGTCGGAGGTGAGCTAAAAAAGACAGAATAATGTAACTGATAGTCATTTAAAGAGCTGTCGAGGGCCAGAATATCATCAGAAGTGTTCGCTATTAACTTCACATTTTACTTTCACCAGAGCCATCGTGCTGCTGAAAGAGGACGTGACCTATAATTAGTAATTCACGTTAAGTTCAAGAGCCGTCGTGGGTCGAACCCAAGAATGAAGTCACGTTTATTTTGTGAAGTTTTAGAGTCATTGTGGGTCTTGAAGCCGGCTAGTGCCGATGAAACTGGCGCCAGTACCATTGTAGGTCTTAAAAATCATCAAATGTGACTATGGAGAACCGTGAGTTTTCGAGTGCCCCCTCACCCTCCCTCATTGTACGATTAATTCCAGGATTGGAATCCAAGGTAAGACAAACATTTTCGACGTTGACAAAAGTAACCTCCACGTAATATAAGCGACATTGTCGTGTCATTTGAGGGATGTTGTGTATCATGTATCTTAGGTTTAAAGTTTAGTTTTCAAGAGGAAACGTCTCATTGAGATTTAAACATCTGAACGAGCCGTCAACATTTATTCGAACCAATCTCCACAAGTAACCCACCAATTATATACGATCAACACATACGAGTATTTAACCTCCCGTTCTTGTCTGTTGTGTAGTAGTGCTGCCCTAAAACAACACCCTTTTTTAATTGTAATACTGCAAAAGATATAAAAATATTTTTTAAATGTTGATGTTGCATTATGAAAATGCATTAAATTTAAATGTTATTGAACGCATAGCATGTTAAGCTGTAACCATGGCATGCGGCAAATAACAGCTAACCACATTTAATAGTTATTCATGAGTGAAAACCTTTTATGGAATACAAAAACAAAACGTACACATGTACATACATACATGCAATGTATTCATATGTTGTTGATAATATGGCGTTGTTATTGTTATAGTTGTTGTTCATATTTTAAGTTATATAATTATACATAAAATAACAACCATTAATAATAACAATAAATGTGATTACCTCTTTTTTCTCATATTGGCTATAAAAAGGTCATCTATAAATGTGAATTACAAGGATATGTTGGGAATTTTATTAATATATTTAAAAAAAAAAGTTTTTTACTATCTTTATAAATAAGAAGTAATAAACGCGTTAAGTTCGGCTGGGCCGAACTTTTTATACCCTCCACCATGAACTGTATTGAAGTGAATAGGAACAATTACTTTTTATTACAGGAGTAGTACATACAGTTAGGCAAGAAATGTTTTGCAAAAACCAAAATTGTATAAAATTTCATATCAATTGTTCGTTTATGGCAACAAATTATGTAAAAACTATACGGTTTTTTGTGCAAATCTCTTGCTATAGGTCCTTACAACAATATTCCGTCAAAATATGCAAAGGTTATTTGCGAATTATAACGAATACGGTCAAAAATAAGAATTAACTACTACTTGGGGGTGACAATAAAAGTATTGCAACGGGAAAATCAGTACTATAAAACTATAAAATTGTTGAAATTTTTTGCGGTCATTATGCATTTTTATGACTTTTGCGGCTAATAATAGACTAACAATATTGAATATAATAAAGTTCAGTGATAAAAAATGCGGTCATGTAGGATCTTCAGACAGGTAAAAAACGCATGGGACCATATTAACAATAAACAATGACGAATCGGCCACAGTCAAGTGTGCCAAGAATGAATATTTGACTCAATATGTATTGTAGGTTAATGGAACAATGCAAAACAGTCCGATTTTGGCTTTGAGAACATCGAAATACCTCTGGAAAGTATATGGAAAAAATTGACACCAGTGTAGTATTTTGAAACGACCTACGACAGAGCACTATTTCGTCTCTCAATGGTATTGATATGATTTAATTTTTACTAAGTGGATAGATATTATCCTCTGTTATCATAATAAATCCAAAAAATTGCGCCAAATCCAATAAAACCCATAAAATATGGAAATTAAACCGCTACTGGAGAAGCTGGAATACCGAATATTTGGGTACTATATTCTTAACCATGGAAAATAGTATGCCAAGTTGGGTTCACGGATGTAATAATGATTGGGAAGACATGCCCACTGACATCAGTAAGAAATATTTAATAGTCATTAGTCTGAAAGTCAGAAAAATCGATCCCGAAAGCTCAAACAAAGTCAACTACCACCATTCCAAAGACCAGATCATGACATGTTAATCTTATTTGTGTAAATTATAACAACACAAAACTCTTAAATACATCGGGCCAACATCCTGATATCAACCCTCATAAAATGTTTGGGTCCAATTTAACAAAAAAACTCCAATTTAAGGATCAAGATTTACTAAAAATTGGGGAACCAGTATCTTTAGAGTGGAACATACCGAGCCTTAATTTTTGGTTTAACTAAGCTCATTAATGCTCCAATGAATGAATAAAGTGGATAGACAACTCATTAAGGAACACACCTTTGGTAATTCTCGAAGAAACCATCGATTTGGCAATTTTTGCAATACTTTTATTGTCACCCCCGAATAGTAGTTAATTCTTATTTTTGACCGTATTTGTTATAAATCGCAAATAACCTTTGCATATTTTGAATATTATTGTAAGGACCTATAGCAAGAGATTTGCACAAAAAACCGTATAGTTTTTACATAATTTGTTGCCATAAACGAACAATTAATATGCAATTTTCTACAATTTTGGTTTTTGCAATATATTTCTTGCCTAACTGTATATCTCAAGCGATAATACTCCCTTCAAAAAACATCATATGGTCCGACATGTTTGTTCTTTCCAAAACATGAACCAATATTTACAATTTTCCGAATTGAGTGAAATAGATAAAATTGGACAGTACCGACTAGAACTAAACCTGGATATTCTGGATTTGGATAGTTAACAACATTGGAAGCACCGTTCTATGGAGGCTGTATAAAACGTTGACCTGTACTGATAAACTTCTGGAGGAAAGTTTCATAACACGAGCGAAGACTAAATACCAAATTTCAGTTATTCCCATTGGATAATGTGGCTAAAACTTTCAAAATACCGAAAATTGGGAGGGAACTTTCTATGGGGGCTATATAAAACATGAAACAATACCGGAAAATTTTAGGTGGAAAGTTCCCTAAAAACCGGGAAGTTCGGCCCTATGGCGGCTATTTGAGAACGTCGACCTATACCGGCACATTTCGGGTGGAACGTTTCATACTCCAATCAAAAACTTAATACCAAATATCAGTACATCAAAACGTGGACGTGGAAATATCAAATTTCAGCCATTTTGGTGGAATAATGACGCTAAAACCTTCAAAATACCGAAAATCGGGCGGTACCGCTCTATGGGAGCTATATGAAGACGTTAACCTATAACGACCAATTTCATGTGGAAAGTTTTATACCTAAAAAGAAGACTATGTACCAAATGTTAGGCATTTCGGTGGAATAATGACGCTAAATCCTTCAAAATACCGAAAATTGGGATGTACCTTTCCATAGGTGTACATCAAAACATGGATCGATACCGATAAATTTCTGGGAGAAACTTTTGCATCACAGGACGAAATATGAAATTTCAGCCATTTTGGTAGGATAATAAGCTAAAACCTACAAAACTACCGAAAATTTGGAGATATCGTCCTAAGGGGGCTATATGAGGTATACCGACAAATTTCAGGTGGAAAGTTGTACACTCTTAACGAAGGCTTACTACAAAATTTCAGTCATTTCGGTGAGATATTGAGGTCACAACCTTCGAAATACCGAAAATCAAAAAAAAAAAAATTGGGGAAAACGTCGGATATTATTCAGGGGTCGGAATGTGAAAAAAAACTTATTTGGAGAAAAGACCAACCTTCTATTTCAAAATAAATATATCTCTCTTCTGCAAGAGGTATATCGAAAGCAAAACCTGGCGAGGAATGTAGAAAATATAACCTTTACAACTATGTGAAGTGGGTTGTCATAGGTGGTCAAACAGCAGAGATGTCGCAATAGTCGGTAATGCATCCCTTTTCCATTTTTTGTGCAATCACACTAGATGTCGGAATTTTGATCGGATACCCACGAAATTTTGGGGGTCGATGGGGGTCCCACAGAGATAGAAGCGTATTGATGGTTGGCGTACATCCTACTTTTCCATTTTTTATTTGAGTTGTACTGATGATGCACTTAAATGCGTTTCAACAAAATTGCCCTGTATTAATGAAGACATTCAGAGCAAAAGCACTAAGCTATCTCAATTCTAATATTTTGAACTTTGCCAGTCAAAAGCTTATGCGCAGGGGTATTGGTGTAGGGTATCACATAGTCGGCCCCGACCTGACTATAGCCTTGGATCACTTGTTTTTATTTGAATTGTACTGACGAGTATCTCATTGCGCTTTAGCAATGCGTTGGATGCATTTCAACATTCTGAGCCTTAAAATGATCCCAATTGCGCTGGGATATCCCAATGTCCAATTTATACAATTTTATTTCCATGTCAGAAATTTCTGTTGGACATATTCCAAGGAGAGAGCTTGATAGTGAAACTAAACCATCTGAGCTTCACATTAATACACAATGTGGCATTTATGGTAAAATATCAGAGTTACTGCAAAAGGCGCTAAACTATCTGAATTTTAATATTTTGAAGTTTTTACTTTAATGACAAATACCTCTGCTTCTATTTGGTGTATTAAAGGCATTTAAAATGCTAATCAAGCAGACCAGCAAAGCTTACAATCAGTACGAAGTAGATGTCGACAGTAGTAAAAATTAAAAAAAAATAATAAAATTGAATATTAATTATTTTGGTTCAGTTCGGCTTAAGTCATTTGATATAAAAGTCAGATAGGTGAAAACTTTAGCATTTCCCTAAAAAAAATGTTTACTAGTGAAAAGCTTATGCACAGGGGTAGTGGTGTAGGGTATCATCAAATAGTCGGCCCGTCGCGACTAGTCTTTGCTCACATGTTAAACATAAAGACATCAGAAGGTAGCTCAAGGTGTGACATTTCAGGTGAAAAAAAACTTCTAAAAATTTGGAAGATTTCTTCTAAAAATGACATTTTTGATGTACAATAAGTGGCCATAACCCCTTATAATAGACTTACGTAACGCTACACATGATTTTAAATTTTCATGATTTTAGGTCAAGGTGTCAACAACAGTTAAGATATTCTGCTCCTTTTCTTTCATAAACGAAAGTAAACTAATTGTTTATATTTACTTTAATACACTTCGTGGTGGTGGGTATAAAAAGTTCGGCCCGGCCGAACTTAACGCCCTTCTTGTTACTTACTTACTTAGCTGGCCCATTACAGAACATTTGTTCCATAGGCCAACCTAAGAAAAGATCTCCATTTCTTTCTATTTGTTGCTTCGCACTCTGGAATACCGCGCCTTTTCATCTCTTCATCCACTTGTTTGCGCCATCTTTCCTTGGCCTCCCAATTCTGCGTGCACTGCCAAGCGGTTCGTATTTATACGCCTTTTTAGCGGGTTCATCTTCGTTCATTCTTATTATACGAGCCCTAACCACTATTAATTCGTACACCAGGTATTTTTTTCACTATTTAACATGAAACTTAATTAACATCAAATGTTTGTCTAAAGAGAATAAATTTTCATAAATCTTTGTAGGATTCATTTTTTAGGCACAATAATATACTGGTTAATTGTTTTTCCATCGATTGGAAAATAAATATGGCCTGTAAGGCGATTTCGGAAAATTCGTTTTTGGTCCCCATACAAAGTACTATGAAAAATAAAGAGCGGCCAGGGGACACGGGTTATCGTTAACCGATCGTCATAAATTTTTGTAGAGATCATTTTTTAGCCACAATAATGAACTCCTAAAGTTTTTTCATCGATTGGACCATAATTGCGGCCTTTAGAAAATGATCGTGAAAATGCACCTTTGACCCTATACAAATTACTATGGAAACAAAGATCGCTCGGTAGATACGGGTTAACGTTAACCAATCCCCGTAAAATTTCATATATAAGGTTTTTGCATCAAATGGAAACAAATTTAGGAGCTAGGAGCTCCAAAATAAAAATATTTTGTTTTTTTGGGTCGCCCTCATATACAAACTTTAATAACACATTGTTGAAATATGCTCTGTGTACGAATTAATAGTGGTTAGGGCTCGTATGGCCTAGCCAACGCAATCGCTGCATCTCGATACTTTTAACTATATTGATGCAGTTGTATAGCTGATACATACGACGTCGATATTCACAGTCAACGCAGATTGGTCCGTAGATCTTTCGAAGAATTTTTCTCCCAAACACAACAAGCACTGCCTTGTCTGCTTGCGCAAGTACCCAGGCTTCGGAGCCATACATTAGCACGGGTAGTATCAGTGTTTTTTAGAGCGTTATTTTTGGTTGACGAGATGTGGCTTTGTTTTTAAACTGCTTATTTAAACCAAAGTAGCATCTGTTGGCCAATACAATTCTTCTTTTTATTTCACAACTGATGTCGTTTGTTTTGTTTACGGAAGTACCGACGTAGACGAAGTCTTTTACTACCTCAAAATTATAGGAACCAACTTCCACAGTTGGTCCGAGCTCAATGGACGCATTGCGCGTCGACACCATGAACTTGGTCTTCTCACCGTTTACCGCCAGACCCACTTTAGCAGATTCTCTTCGACCTTCTTTTACTGATCGTCCCATGATGTCTATATCATCAACATAAGCAAGTAATATGTGGCTATTGGTGTAGATTGCGCCACTTCTTTTGACGTTTGCCTCTCGTATAACTAGAGCTGGCAAACTATCGATATCGGCCCCATTCGATTTTTTCGATATTTCCGTTTCAAAATATCGATACTATCGTACCTTTCCTACTGCTATTTATTTAGAATCTAAAATTGCCGACAAATGTGTTTTGTTTACATTTCGCATGTCAGTGAAAAACGAGGCGAATTAGAAAAGTTTGCGGCCTAAGTAAGCAACACGCAGTGTCGCCAGACGTCATTTGATAATTTTTTGGAAATTGTGACAATTTTTACAGCCAGTTTCTGTATGTCGAAACGAAAATGTGTGCGAATGAAAAAATACAAAACTCGTGTGTGTGTTTTTAAATTGGTTTTTGTTTTGAAGCAAAAACAAAGGTAATAATATTTCGAAAGCTAAAGTTTGGGTGTGTTTCATTCGCACACATTTTCGTTTCGACATACAGAAACAGGCCCTTAGTCTGAGCGTACTCAGGACCAAGGTATATTTATTATAAGGTATATGCATGAATTACAACAACTAACAAATTTACAAAAACAACATTGTTGTTATTGAAAATTAATTGTCAAAGAAAATATTGAATAATAGGGTCGTTCCAAAACAAATTTCAGGAAAAACATAAATACATTTTGAAAATTCTCTTAAATAGAACAGATTTGAATCAAAATGTAAATATAAAGCATTCTGAACTCTCGTAGGTAATTTTTGTTACACGTTTAGGTTGAAAAGCAGTATTTTATGGTAGCAAATTTCGAAGTTTCAAATTTCATGAGTAGACCCTATTACATTTTGAAAACTAAATTTACAAAAAAAGTAAGAACACAGCTGATTGTCAGTTCTACCTTATATAAATATGCCTTGCTCAGGACAGTTTGACATACGGCCATGTGTTGTCATGTTTACAGTGAATTGAAAAAAACCACTTTGCAAAAAAATGGAATTTACTTGTGAACATTTTCGTCCGATAATTTTTCACAACTTTAGACGTGGATAATCGATCAAATTAAACCTATGTCAATAAAGAACCATCCTATAGCACTATGAAAAACTGGTTTAGTGAATTCAATCGTGGCCGACATTCGCAAATATAAAAAACGATGTTCCTGAGGGTCGTCCAAAAACGGAAAATATTAAGCCGTGCGTGAACGCATAGTGCAAGGTCACCATGTTATGTACCGTGAGATAAAGGCATCCTTGGGCATTTATTCCACCAACTAACATTTGATATTGCATGAACACTTGGCGCAAGAAATGGGGGTTTTCTCGTCGGATCCCGCGTTGATCGGTGCAAGAAATTTCGAAAAACTGCGATCGTGGTGATTTAAATAATTTCGACACGATCCAGAGGAGCTCTTAAACTTCACATGTTCCGAATTTTCTGTGGGAGCTACCCGAAGGAGTAAGCCGTGATAATTCATATTCGAAGTCGATGTATATCTGGAAGGAATAATACGATGTGCAAAGTTTGAAACAAGTCCATTGATTTCTTCGATAGTTATCGTTCACATCATTTTACAGAAAACTTTTGAACTTTTGTGGGGTAGGTACTCGAAGAATTGGACCGGTCGTGGCTCATATTCGAACTTAAACTAAGTTTGGGCAAAATATTACGAAATGCAAAATTTGGTTCGAATCGATCGATCCATTCGAGAGTTATCGTGATAACCAGCCAGTCAGACAGACGGACGGACGTCGCCTCGTCAGCATAAAGGCTGAGGGTGTAAAAACTTTTGGCTATTGCTTCTATGGCTTTTCTTTAGTGATGTCAAAATGGCCGATAGTATCGATATAAAAAACTATTCGTCGATATTGGCGTAAAAAATTAAGTATCGATAATATCGATATGTCCATCGATGGTTTACCAGCTCTACGTATAACCTTTTCCAGCAGGATGTTGAAGAGATCACACAAAAGCCTGTCTCATTGTCTGAAACCTCTTTTGGTACAAAACTCTTCGGAGAGGTTCTTTCCTATTTTAACTGAGGACCTCGTGTCAGTTAAAGTCATTTTACAAAGCCGGATGAGCTTTGCGGGGATACCAAATTCAGACATGGCTTGGAATATCTTTGACCGCAGCGGGCTGTCGAAGGCTGCTTTATAATCGACAAAAAGGTGGTAGGTGTCGATCTGCATCTCTTGGGTCTTCTCCAGGGTAAATATCTGGTATGGTCCAATTATCTCGTTGACCATAGGCTTTAGTTGTTCGCACAATAACCCTGACACGATCTTGTAAGCAAGACTTATGCTTGTAGGGAGTAGACTTATGCCACTATAGTTAGAGCATACAGGCTTATCTTCCTTCTTGTGGACAGGGCATAGAATACTCAGGTTACAATCGTCGGGTACCCGTTCTTCCTGCCAGATGGTGCTAACTAGCTGACGAATACATCTTATCAGCGTGTCGCCTCCGGTTTTTAACAGCTCTGCTGGTAAGCCATCGGCTTCTGCTGCCTTATTATTCTTTAGCCGATTTATTGCTGTCTTTACCTCATCTTGGCTGGGCGGTATACATTCAATACCATCTTCTGGGATTGGGTCTGTGGTATCTTCGTCGTCTTCGCTGCTATTGGATACCAACACTTTTAAAAAATTTTCTTTCCATATCCTGAGTACACTATCTGTATCAGTTACCAAATAACCTTGTTGGTCTCTACAGGAGGATGTGCCTTTACCAAAGCCATCAGTTTCATGCTTCACATTTTGGTAGAATTTTCGGACTTCGTTCTGGTTCCTGTACATCTCCATTTTTTCACACTCCCGCTTTTCCATCTATCTATTTTTCCTGCGGAAAATACGTTTCTCCTCTCGCCTTTTCACCCGATATCTCTCTCGTGCGCTACGCGTTGCAACGGATTGTAAGGTAGCAGTATATGCCGCATTTTTCTCTTCGGTAGCAGCACGACACTCCTAATCATACCATGGTTTCCTTGGTGGAGGTCTCTGGTATCCAAGTATGGATTTTGCGGCTGTTTGCATGGAGTGGGCAATATTTGGTCATTGTGCTGATATGTTATAGGAATGAGGAATGATTTGATTAAGCAATTGGGCTAGTTGAGTGGAATATGCTATGGCTATCTGTTGTGCTTGCAGTTTACCGATGTCTAACTTTCGTGTTGTGTCTCTTCGTACTTTGTTTGCTACGTTTAACCGGCTGCGTACCTTTGCTGCAATAAGGTAGTGGTCCGAGTCTATGTTTGCTCATCGGAACGAACGCACATCCAACACGCTCGATGAATGTCTTCCATCTATCACAACGTAATAAATTTGATTTATTGTTTTCTGATCTGGAGACAGCCAGGTGCCCTTATGGATGTCGAGATGTTGAAATCTGGTGCTGCTAACTACCATATTTTTGCCGCTGCAAAATCTTTCAGCCTCATACCATTGTCAGATGTTTCACTGTGGAGACTGAATTTTCCGACTATTGGGCCAAAGATATTTTCGTTTCCAATTTTGGCATTAAAATCGCCTAGAATAATTTTAATGTCATGGGCAGGGTAACGGTCATAAGTTTCTTCTAAGCGCTCGTAAAATATATCTTTGGTCTGTTCGTCTTTGTCTTCAGTGGGAGCAGGAGCGCAAATAAAGTTGATGTTGAAGAATTTTGCTTTTAATCGAATTGCAGCGAGTCTTTCATTCACTGGGGTGAAGCTGGAGACCAGATGTTTTAACCTCCGACCAACTACAAATCCGCAACCAAACTCATGCTTTGTGTCATGGCAGCTATAATACAGTGCGTCACCTTTAGGAGTTGTTGTGACGCCTTTCCCATTCCATCGTATTTCCAGTATGGCAGTAATATCGGCCTCGTACTTTTCAAGTAAATCTGCCAATGCGTAAACTGCACCTTCTCTATAAATAGTGCGAACATTCCAGGTGCAGATTCGCAGATCATGGTACTTAAAACGTTTGCGGGGGTCTTCAACTTTAGAGGGATTTGTTTTTCTTTTCTTGTTACGGCTCAAAAAATTTTTTGGGAGGTACCAAAAAACACAATTCTCTATTCGGGAACTCAACTCAGGTCTCGGTTCTGAAAGTGATTCTTAAGAAGAACTAAAGACTTTAATGTATTTTGCATGTTAGTACAACCGAGTTTTTGCGATTCCTATCTACTACAGATACCACTTTGTCCGAATCTACATTTGTTCTCCTTTTACATTTCCGTTGATATCCATCATTAAATGTATTTCTGTTTTGAAATCACATTCATAAATAATTATCATGAACTGTATATCGCATTAGAAGGTGTATTTCATTTTGTTAATAGAAAAAATATTTCCAAACAAAATTGTATCTCTGTCCCATGCAATGATTTATGAATAGTTTTTTGTTGGCTCGTTGTTGTTGTTTTTTGTCTTTTCATACATTTTGTGCATCCGCAGCACGTAAAGCGTGTTCAGCAAACAAGAAATGCTCTTAATTTCCTGAGATTACACAAACAATTACCGCATTTTGTGAACGCTTTGTGTAAAAGTCTGTCTGTCGATATGCCGTGCGTTGCATTTTCAACATTGCACACGGCAAGGGCAGCAAACAGTAGCAGTCATCATCACGGTGGTAATAGAAGCTGTAACAAACTACGGTAGTATGAAAAGGTATTATTGGTTGGTACCTGACACATTGTTATTGCAACTGTTGTTGCTGCTGCTACTGCTGCTCCATTGCATGAATGTCATGCAGCATGAATTAAATGTTGCATGTAAAACGAAACGTGCCAAGCGTGTGTTTCTTCAAATGCATTGCTCTTTAACTTGGGGAAAAAACTTAGCTGTGGCGAATTGTTGAGGGGTTGTGCTAGAAGTAATGAGTAAAAATACAATGTTTGTTGTTTTTAATATCAGAAAAATGTTTTCGATTCAATAACCTTTTCATATGAAAGTATGAATTAAATGATCTGTGAATTAAATTCAGGTTTAACATGGGTTTGTAATGTTTTGCAGTTTTTTATGCTATTGAATCACAAAGTACTTGTTTCAAGCAAAATTGGTGTAAAGCAACCGCAATAGTTAGATTGACGTGTGGTATGAAAGATACAAAGCAACTGCTTTGATCGGTTTAACATGGCAAAACCCAGAGCATATCTTAGTCCCTTTTTCCTCTCAAGAGAACACATACTTCCCGTGGTGTCACCTAGGGAGGTGTCTTAAACACTCGTTAAAGGTAGTAAGCTAACATGTGTCGCGAGTTCACCCATAACAACGTTAAAAACTTGGGTTTGGGCTAGTAACCCACCCCTCCAAAAATGCAACGAAAAATCAAAACAAACCCCTGACTACCGCTGTAAACGTTTCAAGGGCCATGATCTGCGAATCTGCACTTGGAATGTTCGCACTCTTTATAAAGAAAGTGCAGTTTATGCATTGTCAGATGTACTTGAAAAATACATGGCCGATATTACAGCCATACAGGGAATACGATGGATCGTAATCACAACAGGTAGTCATTCACTACAAATGAGGCAATTGCGTAATCAAAGCATTCCTCGTCCATCGTGAAAGAATTGTGATGTACAGGAGCCAGAATGAAGTTCGAAAATTCGACCAAAGACTGGAACAACCAGCTGATGGCTTTTAGAACAAGCACATCCTCTTTTAGAGACGAGCAAGGTAAACGGGCTACATATGCAGATAGTGACATGGATATTGTGTGAACGACTAAAGCCTGTGGCCAACGAAATAATTGCGACATACCAACGCGGCCTTAGACCTAGCAAATCCCCAATTGACCAGACATTTCTTATTCGGGTTCGGACAATAGCAAATACGCATTTGCTAATCCTGGAAAAGACCCAAGAGATGCAGATCGACACTTGCAATTTTTGTCCATAATAAAGCAGTCTTCGACAGCCCCTTACGTTCCAAAGTATTCCCTGCCATTTTTGAAATTGGTATCTCCGCAGGGGATGGAAGATACCAAGGAACGGTCCTGACCGGCTATAAGATGGCAAAGCCCAGGATTTATCTTGGTCCCTCTTTCATCTCAAGTGGACACTAACCTCCCCGTGGTGTCACCTGGGGAACTGCCTTTAACACCAGCCATTTTTGAAATTGGTATCCCCGCAGGGGATGGAAGATACCAAGGAACGGTCCTGACCGGCTATAACATGGCAAAGCCCAGGATTTATCTTGGTCCCTCTTTCATCTCAAGTGGACACTAACCTCCCCGTGGTGTCACCTGGGGAACTGCCTTTAACACCCGTTAAAGCTAGTGAGCTAACATGTGCCGCGCGTTCACCCATAAGAACGTTAAAAACTTGGGTTAGTAACCCTCCCCTAGAAAAAACAGCCTACTATGAAAAAACGAAAGAAAAGAAAAACAAATCCCTCAAAAGCAGACGACCCCCGCAAACGTTTTAAGGACCATGATCTGCGAATCTGAACCTGGAATGTTCGCACTCTTTATAGAGAAGGTGCAGTTTACGCATTAGCAGATGTACTTGAAAAGTACAAGCCCGACATTACTGCCATACAGGAAATACGATGGAACGGGAAAGGCGTCACAACAACACCTAAAGGTGAAGCACTGTATTATAGCTGTCATGGCACAAAGCATGAGTTTGGTTGCGGACTTGTAGTTGGTCGGAGGTTAAAACATCTGGTCTCCAGCTTCATCCCAGTGAATGAAAGACTCGCTGCAATTCGATTAAAAGCTAAATTCTTCAACATCAGCTTTATTTGCGCTCATGCACCCACGGAAGACAAGGACGAACAGACCAAAGAAATATTTTACTAGCGCTTAGAAGAAACTTAGGCCGTTGCCCTGCCCATGACATTAAAATTATACTAGGCGATTTTAATGCGAAAATTGGAAAGGAGAATATCTTTGGCCCAACAGTCGGGTAATTCAGTCTCCACAGTGAAACATCTGACAATAGTATGAGGCTGATAGACTTTGCAGCTGCAAGAAACATGGTAGTTAGCAGTACCAGATTTAAGCATCTCGATATTCATAACGGCACCTGGCTGTCACCAGATCAAAGAACAAGAAATCAAATTGATCAAGTTGTGAAAGATGGAAGACATGCATCAAGCGTGTTGGATGTACGATCGTTCCGAGGTGCAAACATAGACTCGGACCACTACCCTGTTGCAGCAAAGGTACGTACCAGATTAAACGTAGCAAACAAAGTGCGAACAGACACAACACGGAAGTTGGACATCGGTAAGCTGCAATCACAACAGATAGCCACAGCATATTCCATTCAACTGGCTTAACTGCTTAATCAAAGCACTCCTCGTCCCGATAACATATCAGGACAATGGCAAAATATTGCCCACTCCATGCAAACATCCGCAAAATCAATACTTGGATACCAGAGACCTCCACCAAGGAATCCATGGTATGACCACGAGTGTCGTGCTGCTACCGAAGAGAAAAATGCGGCATATAGGGCTACTTTACAATCAGTAGCAACGCGTAGCGCACGTGAGAGGTATCGGAAGAAAAGGAGAGAGGAGAAACGTCTTTTCCGCAGGAAAAAGAGAGAGATGGAAAAGCGGGAGTGTGAAAAAATCGTACAGGAGACAGAATGATGTGCGAAAATTCTACCAAAGAGTGAAACATCAAACTGATGGCTTTGGAACTGACACATCCTCCTGTAGAGACCAGCAAGGTAATCTGGTAACAGATACAGATAGTGTGCTAAAAATATGGGAAGAGCATTTTTCCAATAGTAGCGAAGTCGACGAAGGTACCACAGATCCAATCCCAGAAGATGGTATTGAATGTATACCACCCGGCCAAGATGAGGTAAAGACAGCAATAAACCGGCTGAAGAATAATAAGGTTGCAGGAGCTGATGGCCTACCAGCCGAGCTGTCTAAAACCGAGGCGACACGCTGATAAGTTGTATGCATCAGCTAGATAGCTCCATCTGGCAGGAAGAACGCGTACCCGACGATTGGAACCTGAGCATTACCCTGCGGCAAATCCTGGAGAAGACCCAAGAGATGCAGATCGAAAGGTGGTACTTTTTGTCGATTTTAAAGCAGCCTTCGACAGCCCGCTACGTTCAAAGGTATTCCAAGCAATGTCTGAATTTGGTATCCCCGCAAAGCTCATTCGGCTTTGTAAAATGACTCTAACTGACACAAGATCTTCAGTTAAAATAGGAAAGAACCTCTCCGAAGAGTTTTGTACTAAAAGAGGTTTCAGGCAAGGAAACAGCCTTTCGTGTGAATTCTTCAACATCCTGCTGGAAAAGGTTATACGAGAGGGAAAGGTCAAAAGAAGTGACACAAACTACACCAATAGCCACATGTTACTTGCTTATGCTGATGATATAGACATCATGGGATGATCAGTAAACGAAGTAACCGATACCTTTATGAAGGTCGAAGGGGAATCTGCGTCTGGCGGTAAACGGCGAGAAGACCAAGCTGATGGTGTTGACGCGCAATGCGTCCATTGAAAGCGGACCAACTGTTGAAGTTGGTTTCTATAACTTTGAGGTAGTAAAAGACTTCGTATACCTCGGCATCGCCGTAAACACAACAAACGACATCAGTTGTGAAATAAAAAGAAGAATTGTATTGGCCAACAGATGCTACTTTGGCTTGAGTAAGCACTTTAAAAACAAAGCCACAACTCGTCAAACAAAAATAACGCTTTATAAAACACTGATACTACCCGTGCTGATGTATGGTTCCGAAGGCTGGGTACTTGCGCAAGCAGATAAGGCAGTGCTTGGCGTGTTTGAGAGAAAATTCTTCGAAAGATCTACGGACCAATCTGCCTTGACGGTGAATATCGTCGTCGTATGAACCACGAGCTGTATCTGCTATTCAACGACATCAATCTATATATATAAAAGAGCAGTGAGGTGAGGTATTCACTGACTGACTGACTGACTGACTGATTCATCAACGCCCAGACGAAACCGCTGAAGCTAGAAAGTTGAAATTTTGGGTGTAGGTTGCTGTTGGTGTGTAGGGGTGAGATAAGGCTGGGTTTTTGGAAATTCGACCTAGAAGTGTACGAAAAGTACTAAAAGGTACTAAATATGGTACCCTTTGTATTAGGCAAACGGGAAGAGCTAGAATTCTGAAATTTGGAATGAGGGTAACTGATGGAGAGCTAGAAAGATGTACCAAAGGGTTTTTGGAAATTCGACCTCTAAGTGTACGAAAAGTACTAAAATTTACAAAATTTAGTACCAATTGTATATTTTGAACGGATATAGCTAGAATCAAGGAATATGGTATGGAAATCAAGGTTGGGAAGTGGTGTCGATATAAGGAAATGGTTTTGGAAATTTTTACATATGCGTATGGAAAGTACTAAATGGTACTAAATTTAGTACAACTTGGATTTGGGTAACGGATAAAGCTGGAAACCTGAAATTTGGGATTAAGATTACTGTTGAAGTGTATGATTGAGACATGAGCGTGATTTTGGAAATTCGTACTTATGTGTACGAAAATTACTAAATGGTACTAAATTTAGTACAATTTGGATGAACGGATAGAGCTGGAATCCTGAAATTTGGAATTAAGATTACTGTTGAAGTGTAGGATTGAGACATGAGGGTGGTTTTGGAAAATTGTACTTTTGTGTACGAAAATTACTAAATGGTACTAAATTTAGTACAATTTGGATTCGTACTTATGTGTACGAAAATTACTAAATGGTACTAAATTTAGTACAATTTGGATTTGGATGAACGGATAGAGCTGGAATCCTGAAATTTGGAATTAAGATTACTGTTGAAGTGTAGGATTGAGACATGAGGGTGGTTTTGGAAAATTGTACTTTTGTGTACGAAAATTACTAAATGGTACTAAATTTAGTACAATTTGGATTTCGGTGAACGGATAGAGCTTGAATCCTGAAATTTGGAATTAAGATTACTGTTGAAGGGTAGGATTGAGACATGAGGGTGATTTTGGAAATTCGTACTTATGTGTATGAAAAGTACTAAATTTAGTACAATTTGGAATTGTGTGAACAGATAGAGCTGCAAAACCTGATATTTATAATTAAGATTACTGTTGCAGTGTAAGATTGAGACATGAGGTTGGTTTTGGAAATTCGTACTTATGTGTACGAAAAGTGCTAAATGGTACTAAATTTGGTACACTAGGGATTTTGTTGAACGGATACATCTGGAATCCTGAAATTTGGATTTCAGATTACTGTTGGAGTGTAGGATTGGGGAAGTTTTAGAAATTCTACTTATGTGTATGAAAGGTACTAAATGGTGCTAAATTTGGTATAATGGGGATTTGGGTGAACGGATAGAGCTGGAATCTCGAAATTTGGAATTGAGATCACTGGTGGAGTGTAGGATGGAGGTAGTTTTGTAAATTCGTACTTATGTGTACGAAAAGTGTTAAATGGTACTATATCTATATATATAAAAGAGCAGTGAGGTGAGGTATTCACTGACTGACTGACTGATTCATCACCGCCCAGACGAAACCGCTGAAGCTAGAAAGTTGAAATTTTGGGTGTAGGTTGCTGTTGGTGTGTAGGGGTGAGATAAGGCTGGGTTTTTGAAAATTCGACCCAGAAGTGTACGAAAAGTACTAAAAGGTACTAAATATGGTACCCTTTGTATTAGGGAAACGGTAAGAGCTAGAATTCTGAAATTTGGAATGAGGGTAACTGCTGGAGATCTAGAAAGATGTACCAAAGGGTTTTTGGAAAATCGACCTCTAAGTGTACGAAAAGTACGAAAATTTACAAAATTTAGTACTAATTGTATATTTTGAACGGATATTGCTAGAATCATGGAATTTGGTATGGAAATCAAGGTTGGGAAGTGGTGTTGATGTAATTAAATGTTTTTGGAAAGTCGTTTTAATGTGTACGAAAAGTACTAAATGATACTAAATTTAGTACAAATTATATTTGGGTGAACGGATAGAACTGGAATCCTGAAATTTGGAATTAAGATTACTGTTGAAGTGTATGATTGAGACATGAGGGTGATTTTGGAAATTCGTACTTATGTGTACGAAAATTACTAAATGGTACTAAATTTAGTACAATTTGGATTTGTGTGAATGGATAGAGCTGGAATACAGACATTTGGAATGAGGGTCACTGAAAAAGAGTAACAATGAAAGGTTTTTGGAAATTCCAACTATAAGGGTACGAAAAGTACTAAATGGTACTAAATTTAGTACAGTTTTGATTTGGGTGAACGGATTGAGCTGCAATACAGACATTTGGAATGGGGGTTACCGATGAAGAGTAACAATGAAAGGTTTTTGTAAATTCGAACTATAAGGGTAAAAGTACTAAATGGTACTAAATTTAGTACAATTTGGATTTGGGTGAACGGATAGAGCTGGAATCCTGAAATTTGTAATGAGGGTCACTGCTGGAGAGTAACAAAGAAAGGTTTTTAGAAATTCGAACTATAAGTGCACGAAAAGTACTAAATGGTACTAAATTTAGTACAATTTGGGTTTGGGTCAACGGATAGAGCGGGAATACAAACATTTGGAATGAGGGTCACTGATGAAGAGTAACAATGAAAGGTTTTTGGAAATTCGAACTATAAGGATACGAAAAGTACTAAATGGTACTAAATTTAGTACAATTTTGATTTGGGTGAACGGATTGAACTGGAAAACAGACATTTGGAATGAGTGTCACTGATAAAGAGTAATAATGAAGGTTTTTGTAAACTCGAACTATAAGGGTACGAAAAGTACTAAATGGTACTAAATTTTGTACAATTTGGATTTGGATGAACGGATAGAGCTGGAATCCTGAAATTTGAAATTAGGGTCAGTGGTGGAGAGTAACAAAGAAAGGTTTTTGTAAATTCGAACTATAAGTGCACGAAAAGTTTTAAATGGTACTAAATTTAGTACAATTTGGATTTGGGTGAACGGATTGAGCTTGAATCCTGAAATTTGTAATGAGGGTCACTGATGGAGAGTAACAAAGAAAGGTTTTTAGAAATTCGAGCTATAAGTGCACGAAAAGTACTAAATGATACTAAATTTAGTACAATTTGGATTTGGGTGAACGGATAGATCTGGAATCCTGAAATTTGGAATGAGAATCACTGTTGAAGAGTAAAAAAGAAAGGTTTTTGGAATTCGAACTAAACTTATACGAAAAGTACTAAATAGTACTAAATATAGTACAATTTAGATATGGGTTAACGAATAGGGCCGGAATCCTGAAATTTGGAATGGGGGTCACTGATTAAGAGTAAGAAATATGTACCAAGGGTCGAAAAGTCCTAAATGGTAGTGAGTTTAGTATGATTTGGATTTGGATTTGAAGAGCTGGAATCCTGAAATTTGGAATTAAGATTACTGTTAGAATATAGAATTGAGATATGGAGGAAGCTTTGGAAAATGGTACTAATGTGAACGAAGCAGTACTAACTGGTATGGAAATCGCTGTATTTGCGTGAACAGATTACTGTTGGAGTGAGAATTGAGGTAGTTTTGGAAATTCATACTTATGGAAAAGTGCTAAATGGAACTACATTGGCTATAAATTGGGGTTAGGTGAACGGATAGAGCTGAGATATGAAAGTACATTTTGGAAAATCGTGTACGAAAAGTGCTAAATGGTACAAAATTTGGTAACTTTTGGTATTTGCTATATGGTAGAGAATTTTGTACAATTTGTGACTTTGTAAAGGGTAGAACTGGAATTTTGAAATTCGGTACTAGATTAGCAATTTGTGTTTAGAGTGGAGGTAGGGAGGAGGTTTTGAAAATTCGTACTTATTTATACAAAAAGTACTAAATAGTACTATAATGGGTTTCAGGAGAACAGATAAAGCTGGAAAAGTGAATTGGGGTTAGGATATATGTTGAATATAAGGAAGTAATCTTTTAAAATACACTAAGTCGAGAGGATATACGAAAACGTGGATTTTTATGGTCATTTTGGATTTTTATGGCCATTTTGAATGCCGAAAATTTAACGGACCTATTCGGGTTCTGGGCGAAACCGCTAAAGCTAGAACCTTGCATTGTAAATGTGCGTGATTGTTGTTGTGAAGGCGTGAGATAAAGTTTAGTGTTTGGAAATTCGTACTGGAAGGGAATGCTGTCTTAGGGAAGGGTTAAAACCAGGAGTCAAATCTGAAATTTGCAATATGATACGTAGTTTTGGAAATTCGAAATAAAAAATATGGTAGTTGTGTAGGGATGCGATACTTCAGATTTTTTTGTAAATTCTGACTACAATCGAAAAAAATATTGGTAATAAAAATAGGCCTTAGTACAACAGAATCTCCAGTATTCACCATTCCCGCATTAAATATTTTTTATATGTATTTTGTTCCCTTTCCGCATACGAAGTAGCGGGCATTTGCTAGTATCAATATAATAAGAATGAGCGATGATAAACCCGATAAAAAGGCGTATAAATTCGAGCCACATGGCGGTGCACGCAGAATTGGCAGGCCAAAGAATAGATGGCGCAAACAAGTGGATGAAGAGATGACAAGGCGCGGTATTCCAAAAATCGAAGCACGAAACAGAGAGAATTGGAGATCTTTTCTTAGTTCGGTCTATGGAACAAATGTTCTGTAATGAGTAGACAGCGGAATCCTATGCAAATGCATATATGGTTAGGATGTTCGTAGAGAAAATCTGATTAGACAGAAACTCGTTTTATTACAAAATAAAACGAATTATGCCCAGAAATTTTTGCATATTTTGCATATTCTGCATATCGTGCATATTTTGACATATTTGTACATATCTGCATAAAGTGAGCATATGCAAAACCATATGCAAAAATATATTCAAGGATTTGTGGTCTAAATATCCCACCGAAATGGCTGAAATTTGGTATTACGTCTTCGTTAGGGGTATGCAACTTTACAACTGAAATCTGTCCGCATAGGTCCAAGTCTTCATATAGCCCCCATAGAACGGTACCTACCGATATTCGGTATTTTGAAAGTTGTAGCCTTAATATCCCACCGAAATGACTGAAAATGGGTATTTAGTCTTCGTTGGGTGTATAAAACACTCCACCTGAAATTCGTCGGCATAGGTCCACGTCTTCATATAGCCCCCATAGAACGGTACCTCCCGATTTTCGGTATCTTGAAGGTTGTGGCCTCAATATCCCTCCGAAATGGCTGAAATTTGGTATTAAGTCTTCGATGTGGGTATAAGACTTTCCACCTGAAATTTGTCGGTATAGGTCCACGTCTTCATATAGCCCCCATAGAACGGTACCTCCCGATTTTCGGTATTTTGAAGGTTGTGGCCTCAATATCCCTCCGAAATGGCTGAAATTTGGTATTAAGTCTTCCTTGGGGGTAAAAAACTTTCCACCTAAGATTTGTCTTTTTAGGTGCATTCCTTCATATAGCCCCCATAGAGCGATACCTCCCGATTTTTGGTATTTTGAAGGTTGTGGCTGTGGTTATACATTTCTCTATTTTATTGACTTGTCTGAACAGAATTTTAAACAGAAAAATTGTACACACAAACATTTTTGTACCTATTATTGAAATATTTGTTGCATAAGAAAATATGTAAAATGCATAAATTTTGCATATGCAAAAATTTATGCATTTTGCATAATTTTGCATATGTCATATGTTTCGATTGCAATGTAATCAGAAGCCAAAAATATGCCCAGTCTCAAAATTTGACATGAATCGGACCAAAAATAGGGGTTGCATAAAATTCCGCTGTCTAGTAATGAGCCAGCTAAGTAAGTAAGTATTCCCGCAAAGCACAATCGACTTTGTAAGATGGCTGGCAGTAAACGGCCACAACACCAAGTTTATTGAGTCCACGGCACAATATACATAAATAGCCATATGTTACTTGCTTATGCCGAAGACATTGACATCAAGAGTCGATTGAAAAAGCAGTAACTGGCACCTTTAAGGGGTTATGGCCACTTATAAGCACAAAAAATTCTATTTTTCATGAATTTTTATAAGAAATTTACCGTTTTTTTTTAACAAATTTCGTACAATTTCGTGGACGACCATTTGCCATGTCCGTCTGTCTGTCTGTAATTTAACATTCGACGTTCCCAGTGGTCACAAAACGTGGAGACACAGACACTGTCAACATAAGTCCAACATAGATCAATTTTTTTGGTATAACCCCCATATAACGATACCTCCCGATTTTCTGTATTTAGAGGATTTTAGCTAAAATTTTTTAAACAGAACTAACTGTAATTTAACATTTGAGGTTCCCATTGGTTATAAAACATCTCCACCAGACACTGTCAACATAAGTAAATATTTTCGTATAGCCCCATATAACGATACCTCCCGATTTTCGGTATTTTTAGGATTTTATCTATAAAATTTTAACCGAACTACATGTAATTTGAAGATTTTGGGTAGAAGTCTTAATCGAACTATCTGTAATTTGACGGTTGAAGTTCCTATCGGTCACATAACATCTCCACCAAAAACTGCCAACATAGGCCCATGTTTTGGTATAGCCCCCATAAAACGGTACCTACCAATTTTCGGTACGTTGAGGATTTTTGCAAAAAATTGTAATCGAACTACATGTAAATTGACAATTGAACTTATCCAAACTTTTGTGTGGGATGTACCCGAAGGAGTGGACAAATGTAGTCCATATTCGAACCTGATATATATTTGGTATATACATTGGGATGTGTAAAGTATGGACCAAATCGGTCACTACCATCAAGAGTTATGATGCGAGGTACCTGAAGGAGTGGACTGATTAGTCCGGTCAAAATAGACATGCGTATAAGGGGGAAATAGCAAAAATTCCCACAAAGCTGAATTTTGGTGGAGAGCTAGGGTTGCCCATTAGAAGCAACGTCCTAAAAGTCCCCATCGATCCCATGTGTGCAAAACAAGTTATTCGGGGTCAAAGGTCATTTATGGAGGCATTATTCAGTTTTTTTAATTTTTCTCAAAAACGGTAAGACTTAGCAAAAGCCGGCTAAAGTAAAAGTTGTAGATTCAATAATTGTCTACAAGAATGGTCTTTATGATTCTTAAAAAAGACTTACCATTTTCGAGATATCGCGATCTAAAGGTCAAATAAAAAATTAGTCGCGTAAGTACATTGTGAGGCGAACCGGTTAAAGTAGCGACACTATGTGTTAGATACTTCCGTAAGCTTTCAAACGATATCCATTTTGTAGTAATCGGTTCAGTAGAACCGGGACTAACCCGGTTTTCAAATTTGGCCTTTCTGGTCAAATAACCGGCGAACCGGATCCGCAACCGTTGAAAATGATACATTTCCGTAATCAGCGCAACAATCCCTACCTTCGTACAAAACTTGAAAAAAATCGGAGAGTTTTCGTTGGGGTCGTTCCCGTTGGGCTTTCGATTATACATGTGGGTCAAATGGGCTATTTTTGCATAAAATGACTCTAACATTGAATAACTCTACTAAACACGCTCCGATTTTGTTGAAATTTTTTTTAGAAGATAGTTATAATCTCGCTCTTCAAGAAAATATATATTTTTTTGGGGGACAAACCCCATTACTTCGCTTATTTTAGCCGGCTCGTCCGAATATGTGCATATTTCCCTTATAAGTGCATAAAAATCATGTGTCTTTTAGAAAAGCTATATCTCAAGAATGGTTCCTTCTAGGAAAAAAATTATAAAGGTCAAACTTGTAGATAATTTTTCTGTCTACAATATTTACTTTAGTCACTTTTTGATTAGATCAACCGTTTTCAAAAAATAAATCCGAAAACCTAAAAAACCCATAAAATTTGACCTTTGACCCCGAATAATTTTTTTTGCACACATGGGATCGATGGGGACTTTTAGGACATTGCTTCTAATGGCAAACCCTAGCTCTCCACCAAAATTCAGCTTTGTGGGAATTTTTGCTATTTCAATGTCTATTTTGACCGGACTATGATATGGCTTATCTTCGAACTTAAACTAAGTTTGGACAAAATATTACGAATGACAAATTTTGAACCGAATCGGCAGATCCGTTCAAGAGTTATCTTGCGATCCAACCAGTACATACGGTGTCATAGGGGTTTTTCGTACCTTTCAGGCTATTTTCTCAGGAAGTATGGACTTGTCCCTGATGAAACTTGTACTGTTGTATAGAGGACAGTAAATAGAAGCGCTACAACAAAAAACGAAGCAATTCGAGAGCAGGTCCTAAACTGAACTTTTCCGAAATTTTGTGTGGCAGGTATCCGAAGAAGTGGACGGACTGGGTCCATATTGGAACCTCATTTAAGTCTAGTAGAAATTTCACGATTTGCAAAGTAGGGACCAAATCGGTTCCTCCCTTCAAGAGTTATCGTGAGCACAAAATTTCCGAACATTTTCGAACTTTTGTGGGGGAGGTACTGGAAGGAGTGGACCGATATAACCCATCTTCGAACTTAAACTAAGTTTGGACAAAATATTGCGAAGGACAAATTTTGGACCCGATCGGTTGCTTCGTTCGAGAGTTATCGTGCGCACCAGCCAGACAGACAGACTGTCTGAAACACATTTCGTGCAAACATACTTGGGGACTAAAACCCTTATTTCGATGAGGCACATTTTGCCCGTATGAAAGTGTATATACCCTTGTTAGCATAAATGCTGAGGGTATAAAAACACCTAGAACCAAGTTTCATATAATTTTATGTATCAACTCAAAAGAAGAAGGAAAAAAGTTTCATCAAAAAAATTGGGAAATATTTTCATGTTTTTTTCAGCAAAATTGATACTGATATATTCATGATATATAATGTAAATAGACATTCCATTTCTTTGGTGACCCATAGTGAAATTTGACGAAGAATATTTTTGTCTATGACTTCATCTCTTTAATTATGTTTTGTGGGTCAACTTTGAATAAACTCAGATTAAGTCCGACATTAACCCTAAAACGTGTTTTTAATTTTTAGAGATTTCTCTAATCGCCAGAAATCTCTAAAAATGAAAAAGATATATAAAAAGATTTACAGATATGGTGTATTCTGAGACCTATAGTAAAATTTTGTGACGAACAATTTTGTAGAATATTTGATTCGATTTGATATGGTCACATTTTGAAGGAGTTTTTGAAAGATTTTCGAAAAAAATACCAAAAAGACCCCTTTTATGGACTGCATGATGGTTAAAGTTTTTAAAAAAATATTGCCCGCATCTTTCTCTGTAAAGTTCCCAAAGACACTATATACCTAAAATGCAAAGATTCCAAGATATCTTAACTCGAATATTCCGAAAAAAACTAGAAATGGGCGAAACTTGCCCCGGCTACATTGGTTACTTTCCAATGTAAACGTTAAAAACAGCTTTTCCCATCATTTTGACAAACAAAAATTAATTTTGTTGCACAGTGTGATTATTCCCTATTTAGTTCAGAATATTTTATTGTGGAGGGTATAAAAAGTTCGACCCGGCCGAACTTAACGATTTTTTACTGGTTTTTACTAACATTTTCATTTTTTTAAATATATGAGTTTTTATATGAGTCATATGGCTTTTTGAAAACACAAGGATTATTTTTTTAAACAAATTTTAATTTTTTTGACTAACTTGAAACAATTTTTTACAAAAAAAGAAAAAAAAATATTTTTTTTATTTTTATAGTTTTTTTATTGGTGTTTGACAAGATTTAATACGTGTAATAATTGCAACATACGAAAAATGCTCATATTTTGATGCAAGATATGAAAAAAACTCAACAATTTGACTTTGACCTTGAATTCCCCTGCAACTACCAAATCGAATTTTGTCGTTTTTGATGCCTTGGCAAGCTGAAAGTGTTATCTGTCGGACTAAAAATGAAAATATCTCTTCGATTCAAAAGTTACAGACTTTTGACGAGGAAAAAACGTTTCTGAACCTTTGTCGTCGTATGAACCATGAGCTGTATCGGCTATACAACGATATCAGTATAGTTAAACGTATCGAGATACAACGTTTGTGTTAGCTAAAAAGGCGTAAAAATACGGATCGCATGGCTTCGCATCGAAAAATGCGATATTGCTAATTGGAAAATTAACGCAAAAAATATAGAAGAATGGAAACATTTTCTTTGTTCGGCTTTTAGGACAAATGCTCTGTAAAGATAAATATTTCAACTCAATACTTTCAATGCAAATATTTTTATCAAACTTTCCCACATATCTATCTATGTAAGTGGCACCACTGTAGATTGTAATCATAATAATAAAAACTATGCTTCATTAAACCATATAACGTACAGAAGAGATAATATTTCCTTTTTTCAAAGTCAAACACAATTTACTCAGAACCAATAAAATAATAATCACCTTTATATTTTTATTATATTTAACATCATACATACATAAACTATAACGACAATACTCAAACAGCAATGCTGATGCTGGGACGAAGAAGAAAACACCGTGCACTACTGCTGCTGCTGCTGGAAAACAGATATGATTACAATTTCCCAAACGGAAATGAAATGAAGAAAACAATCCAATCCAATTGAAATAGAATGAAATGAAATTCAATAGGAAAACTGTTACGTTTATCGTCTTAGTAACGTTTACACTTTTTTTGTCTTTATGTCAGCACGTGTTGTGTATAAGACGACGTAGTGCATGATGTTTGTTTGTTTGTTTTCATTTTCCTTCTTTGTCATATTTGTATTGCTTCATTTTGCATATGAATTGACTGAAGAATTCTGTATTTGTTTTTTCTTTCTCGCCCTGAAGTTGTTGTCGTCTTTGTGAAAAAGTGAAACAATTTCTTCGTTCTTCCGCCGTTTGACATACCGATTCATTGTAGGTGTTTTTTTTTCATTTCTTTCCAGGTAATAATGTACAGTCCTCGCTGCTTTACTGAAAATTGTGTGACGGGAAGATATCATGTAAATGGATATTATTATGCTAGGCCTAAATCTTTTGTTTTAATTTACGAAATTTCGATCTTGCTAGGTATCATCCACTCCTCTAAACCCGAAATGTTTTAAAATGGGCAACTATGAGTTCTCACATACAATTTTCTATATCGGGCGGACCGGCCTTCTACTGCGGTACGTGTTCCAATCTAAGACCATCCTGACCCTAGAGCCGCTCGCTTCGAGACAAACGCTCTAGGGATTCACATAAGGTCCGCGGAATTGTTAAGTTCGTCACTGCCCTTTTCAGGGATGCTCCTGCGGTGGAACTCTATAACGTAGTAATTCTTTGTCCCTAGCAGCTGCGTTCCGGAAGAAGTTCGACTGTACAATATGCCATTCAAAAGCAACATCATGCACAAAGGTCCCTAAGTAAAATCAAGTCTGAAATGGTGGCAATAAATATTTTTTTTGTATCAAAATAGTCTTGCCATTTGGAATTTTATAAAAAAATTTCATCACCACCATCATATCTGAGTGTGTATAACTTTTTGCTGTTGTTTTTATTTATTTGTAGCTTTTTGTGTTATTGCATGCTTTTATTTAGCAGATACCACCTACCTGAATGTTATAAAAGTTGTCTGAATTGTATCACCTTTTTTATATTTCATCCGTCATGGTTTTGTACCTCACCTGTGCTACTTTCGTATCAGATGAAAGCATATTGCAAAGATACGCACGCACACGCCATTGCTCCTGTCAATAACATAGCTGAAACGAACAAAAAAATAAATGTCAACAAACATCTTTGCAAACACACAGAAGCCAAGCCATTGATAGGAAGACTTCCCATTGAATGGTTGGTTGGGTGGTGGTTGTTTTAGTTCGCATTCGTAGCAGATATTCAGTCCATTCATTCTATTTATTCGAATGCAAAATTTTCATTTTATTCTACTGCTGTTGCTATTTTTGCTGTTGTATACTGTCAATTTCATATTTATGTCAGGTACAATCCGATAAAGAGGGGTAATTTTGAAAGTTTGTGGGCCTTTGTTGACTTTGGTTTAAAAAATCGACTTTTGCAGTTTAATTTAGTTCATCAAAAAAATCCACGCTTATTATATGATTATTGTTGTTTCGTTGGAATGTAACCACAGATCCACTAGTGTTAGATAAGAAGGTTTGGCAGGGCAGTTGCAGTGTGTTGTACGGACCCATTCAGCGTGATGAGCAGATGTTTTGCACTGTGCGATCGATGAAACGACTCCAATATCCCGAGCGTAGTTTAGCCAAAGCCACTAGGGTTTGTCGTGCTAGCTGACGCTCCTCAGCTGCGATAGATGGGGATGTACTACGAGGATTTTATTCACACCATATTTGCTTATGGCCTTAGCAACTGCGTTAGTGTGAATGCTATTTAAACCTGATTGATATCCCTGTTGATCAAGGAGTTCTCTTCTGTATTGTTGGACATCTTACTCTAGAGCGATGTATGTGCCTGGATGTGTCGGGCATACCCAAAAGATGGTAATTGGGATGGCTCTCACGGTAACACCAGAGCAAGTACTACAACGAAAGCATCTCATTGTGCTGTTGTACTTAAAGAATCTTTGCCTCCTCATGTAGATGGCCCACTGAAGACATGAGGAGGCACCCTGTTGCTGTTCTAAGGGCGGCATTCTGACAGGTTTGAATCTTTCCCCAATTCGTATCACATAATCTCGGAGACAAAACTGGACCAAAATGTCGTCTACACATATAATTGACTCTCCAACGTTTCAAGCCATTATGTAGATGTCCCACTGAGGACATGAGGAGGCACCCTGTTGCTGTTCTAAGGGCAGCATTCTGACAGGTTTGATTCTTTACCCAATCCGTATCACATAATCTCGGGGACCAAAGTGGACCAAACTGTCGACTACACATATAATTGACTTTCCAACGTTTCAAGCTTGGTCGGAAGGTTGTCAGCACAATGTCCTCAAACAGTGTGGGGTGCATGATAAGTAAAGCGCCACCATCACTGTTCTATCACATGGCGGTCCCTTGGTGTAGTCGTGCTGTGCTGCTTACGGAATCCATGCTGGTGATCGGCAACTGGATAACTATTTGTGACGCTTGGAAGACTAAGACCTCAAGGGTTTTTGCTAATGGCAACAAGAACGAAATCGGTCTGTACAATTCACTTTTGCTGGCATCCTTGCGTGGCTTCAGTAGCGGGACCGCCCTGCCCATTTTTCAGACTTCGGGAACAATGAGGGTGGCTAGCGACAAGTTGAGAACTTCGATGAGATACTCCACTCCCGGTTCATATAGCTGTTTCAGCATTACCCTGGAGATTTCATCAGGGCCCAACGCTTTGGATGGTTTATATGGCCCACTGAAGGCATGAGGAGGCACCCCGTTGCGGTTCTAAGGGCGGCATTCTGACAGGTTTGAATCTTTCCTCAATTCCTATCACATAATCTCGGGGACCAAACTGTCGTCTACACGTATAATTGACTTTCCAACGTTTCAAGCTTGGTCGGTGGGGGTTGTCTGACCAATGTCCTCAAACAGTGTGTAGTGCATGATAAATCGAATGCCACCATCACTGTTCTATCACATGGCGGTCCCTTGGTGTAGCCGTGCTGTGCTGCTTACGGAATCCATGCTGGTGATCGGCAACTGGACAGCTATTTCTGACGCTGGGAAGACTAAGGCCTCAAGGGTCTTTGCTACTGGCGACAAGAGCGAAACCGGTCTGTACAATTCACTTTTGCTGGCATCCTTGCGTGGCTTCAGTAGCGGGACCGCCCTGTCCATTTTTCAGATTTCGGGAACAATGAGGGTGGCTAGCGACAAGTTGAGAACTTCGATGAGATACTCCACTCCCGGCTCATACAGTTGTTTCAGCATGGAGATTCCATCAGGGCCTAACGCTTTGGATGATTTAGCGTCCCCGATGGCATTCGCATCATCATCCATTGTGAAATGTGTTGGTTCATCCTCGGCAGGAAGAAATCTAATGCGACGTAGTACCTTTCACTCTCGGTGTGCTTTCACACTCGGGGTGACTGAAGTCTATCTTTCTTCTTTTCAGGCTTCGACAGTGACTTAACCCTTGCTCACATTTCAATTTTACCGGCTCCGATGTTGCAACTCTCCAGATGTTTTAACCATTTGTTCCTATTATGTTCCCCGACCAACCTGTTACCTTCCAGTATTAGCTCCCTGACTCTGGGGTTGGCACGACAAAGTTCATCACGTTCATTTGCTAATCCCGTCGACTCCGCTGGGATGTTTGGTCTCACTTCGAGTATTCGACCAGCAGGTATGTGGCGAGCGGCTGTGGCAGTGATGAGGTCTCGTAATGTCCTTTTCGCTAACCGAACATCTGAAGGTCTGGACAGTACTCTGAAGCGGTGATTAGTGAACTCTCTGAAACTCGGCCAATCAGATTTCCCACGATTGACGAATGTGCGGCGTTCAGGGGTGATGAAATCGGGTAATCTGCTAATGGTGATAATTATGGGGAGATGGTCTGATCCAGGGGAAATGGCTGGTTGCCAGGTGACGTCATTTGTCAGACCAGGTGACACGATGGTTATGTCTGGCGAACTGTGACACTCTCCTTTAATTATGATAGGGGTGTCCTCATTGACCGCGCAAAACTTAAAGCTATGAATCTGCTCAGCCAGCGCTGTTCCCCTCTTTTGGTTTCCGAGGACCGAATGCCACATCTCATGATGCGCATTAAAGACCCCCAAGACCTAAGGGTTATGACCTTCCAAGGGCGGGCTAATGTTAGGCTCTGTATTGAACTGACTGGTGCAATAGGAAATCTAATAGCACACCTCCACTTCGGGTGCGATCTTTTCTTTGAACATTGTAAATACCACAACGCTCTAACTGCAGTTGCAGATGCACGGAGTCCATTGCAATTAAATTGCAAAAATTGTGAATTTTCTGGGATTGGAACAACAACGGCTGGTGTTAAATGATGCGTGTGCGGTTGCTGTTGGGGGGACTGCGGGGAGTTTTCTAATCCGAAGACGAGGGACTTTCGTAATCAGACAACGACGACTCACTGAGGACTGTATTCACGCAGCATGCAACAACATTGTTCTTGTCGTAGTCCCTCACGTGGACAAGTCCACCCACTCCTGACATCTATTGCATCTCACCGAAGGTTGGTGGTCCTGGGTTTTAATCCGTCCCGGCACGGACCAAAAAAATCCGGAGCAGGTATTCCGGGATATGCAGCTCTCTACGCAGAAAAACGAAACAAATACAAATAAATGTACACTGTGGTGGCAGCCGCTGATCGCAATACTGATGTTGTGTGGTTCCGGGTCAATTTGGTACGAGAGAACCCGCTGCCGTGGGATTGTATAATTTCTTTGTAGTTGATTTTGGTTAATTTTAAAGTTCTTTCAGAATTGTATCATTCATCAATTTCCTGCGAAACTAACCTCGTATGATAATTCCCCCCTATGCAAAAGAATGCGACCGACCAGTGAAAAGACAAATTTCTGTTCCCGCTGTTTATTTTTTTTTTTTTCGTTTGCATTTGTGTCATGTGTGTTGTGTTTTGAAGAATACCAAGGCTGTCGAACACATTGCGAGATGCATGTCACAACATTCTATAGAAAACAACATGAAAAGTGATATCTGCAAGAACATCCCAGTTTGCAACGTTCTGCTGGCTCCGTTGCAGCTATAACATCAATTTTAACTCTATGCACTTCCTATCTACCCATATCTACATGCACAGTTATACATCTATGGATATCTGTTTGTGTGTGATAAATGAATGGGAAGCTATCGTTCATACTGTATATTTTGTACAGCAGCTACAACACTTAAAATTGTACTTGAAATCCATTAGTGTTTTATATAAAATACTATTCATATTTCAATATTGATGTAAATGTTTTATAAATGTACGTATACGTACACACATACAAATAAATATATATGTGGAGATATTTGCAAATTTACATTCATTCAAAGGCATTTTCTCTGAATTTAAACATAAAGAAATAATTGCACACGTACATATCTAGAGACAAGTTTACAATGAATAATGGATAGGCTGTTCTGTATACCTTTGTATGTGTGTGTGTATAATGTGTGTATGATTTAAATTTGATTTCATCTAGAAAGGATACTTACTCATCCTTTCATTTAAGAGGATATTTACAACCATTATCAGGAATGCTATACCTACACAAACGTGTGTGGGTAATGTATCATAAACTATTGTCTATAGATTTTTGTGAATTGAGTTGAAATGTATGTAGGTGTGTGTATGCTTATTATGTTGTCATTAGTTGCATTTTAGGTAGCCATGAAAGTCTGGCTGAATAATAGCTAAGAATAGATAATGGTTTCTTTTATCTCTATAATTTATCTGAAATGCAACACACTATAAAGATATAAATTATAACTATGTGGCTAGTCATGTGTATATATGTAGAATATAATTAGTGTGTTCGCTGATGTATAATAAAGTATTTCAAATATATTGTTGGATGGTATATTTGAAGAAATATGTACGGTATTGTTTATAAGCACATATACGACGTCGTTGCTAGGTCTAATATTTTAAAGTGCCAAATGTTGAACACCCTAAAATTCTTTGGGCCAGCCTAAAATTCTTAAAAATCCACCATATTAATGACTTTGGACCACCCTAAAATTCCTTAAAAAACCCACGGCTATTAATGACTTTGACCCACCCTAAAATTCCTCAAAAAATCCACGCTTATTAATGACTGGACCACCCTTAAATTCCTTAAAAAATCCACACCTATTAATGACTTTGGGCCAGCCTAAAATTCTTTAAAAAATCCACGCCTAATAATGACTTTGGGCCAGTCTAAAAATCTTTAAAAACTAAAAGCCTAATAATGACCAACCTAAAATTCCCTAAAAATACACGCCAAATAATGACCACCCTAAAATTCTCTAAAAATACACGCCTAACAATGAACACCGTAAAATTCCCTCAAAAATACACGCCTAATAACAACCACCCTAAAATTCTTTTAAAAAATCCACGCCTAACAAAGACTTTGGGCCACCCTAAAATTCTTTTAAAAAATCCACGCCTAACAAAGACTTTGGGCCACCCTAAAATTCTTTTAAAAAATCCACGCCTAACAAAGACTTTGGGCCACCCTAAAATTCTTTTAAAAAATCCACGCCTAACAAAGACTTTGGGCCACCCTAAAATTCTTTTAAAAAATCCACGCCTAACAAAGACTTTGGGCCACCCTAAAATTCTTTTAAAAAATCCACGCCTAATAATGACTTTGAGCCAACCTAAAATTCTTTAAAAAATCCACGCCTAATAATGACTTTGGGCCAACCTAAAATTCTTTAAAAAATCCACGCCTAATAATGACTTTGGGCCAACCTAAAATTCTTTAAAAAATCCACGCCTAATAATGACTTTGGGCCAACCTAAAATTCTTTAAAAAATCCACGCCTAATAATGACTTTGGGCCAACCTAAAATTCTTTAAACTTTGGGCCACCCTAAAATTCCACACTAAAATTCCACTTTGGGCCACCCTAAAATTCCTTAAAAAATCCACGCATATTAATAACTTTGGACCACCCTAAAATTCTTTAAAAAATCCACGCCTATTAATGACTTCTGGCCACCCTAAAATTCCTTAAAAATTCCACGCCTATTAATAGCTTTGGGCCACCATAAAATTCCTTAAAAAATCCACGCCTATTAATGACTTTGGGCCACCCTAAAATTCTTTAAAAAATCCACGCCTAATAATGACTTTGGGCTAGCCTAAAATTCTTTAAAAAATCGACGCCTAATAATGAGTTTGGGCCACCCCATGACAGAACTACCAGGTAGTGGTATCACACCAGCTGATCGAATATGAAAAGTCAAATCCCTTTATAAAAAAATTGTTTTTGTTGTAATTTCCCCAACAACATAAAGAAAGTTTTGACATAACATATTCAAAATTTTACGATGCCACTACCTGGGTAATTGTGCCATGGGCCACCCTAAAATTCCTTAAAAAATCCACGCCTAATAATGAGTTTGGGCCAACCTAAAATTCCTTAAAAAATCCACGCCTAATAATGAGTTTGGGCCACCCTAAAATTCCTTAAAAAATCCACGCCTAATAATGAGTTTGGGCCAACCTAAAATTCCTTAAAAAATCCACGCCTAATAATGAGTTTGGGCCACCCTAAAATTCCTTAAAAAATCCACGCCTAATAATGAGTTTGGGCCACCCTAAAATTCCTTAAAAAATCCACGCCTAATAATGAGTTTGGGCCACCCTAAAATTCCTTAAAAAATCCACGCCTAATAATGAGTTTGGGCCACCCTAAAATTCCTTAAAAAATCCACGCCTAATAATGAGTTTGGGCCACCCTAAAATTCCTTAAAAAATCCACGCCTAATAATGAGTTTGGGCCACCCTAAAATTCCTTAAAAAATCCACGCCTAATAATGAGTTTGGGCCACCCTAAAATTCCTTAAAAAATCCACGCCTAATAATGAGTTTGGGCCACCCTAAAATTCCTTAAAAAATCCACGCCTAATAATGAGTTTGGGCCACCCTAAAATTCCTTAAAAAATCCACGCCTAATAATGAGTTTGGGCCACCCTAAAATTCCTTAAAAAATCCACGCCTAATAATGAGTTTGGGCCACCCTAAAATTCCTTAAAAAATCCACGCCTAATAATGAGTTTGGGCCACCCTAAAATTCCTTAAAAAATCCACGCCTAATAATGAGTTTGGGCCACCCTAAAATTCCTTAAAAAATCCACGCCTAATAATGAGTTTGGGCCACCCTAAAATTCCTTAAAAAATCCACGCCTAATAATGAGTTTGGGCCACCCTAAAATTCCTTAAAAAATCCACGCCTAATAATGAGTTTGGGCCACCCTAAAATTCCTTAAAAAATCCACGCCTAATAATGAGTTTGGGCCACCCTAAAATTCCTTAAAAAATCCACGCCTAATAATGAGTTTGGGCCACCCTAAAATTCCTTAAAAAATCCACGCCTAATAATGAGTTTGGGCCACCCTAAAATTCCTTTAAAAATCCACGCCTAATAATGAGTTTGGGCCACCCTAAAATTCCTTAAAAAATCCACGCCTAATAATGAGTTTGGGCCACCCTAAAATTCCTTAAAAAATCAACACCTATTAGTGAGTTTGGGCCACCCTAAAATTCCTTAAAAAATCCACGCCTAATAATGAGTTTGGGCCACCCTAAAATCCCTAAAAAATCCTCGCCTAATAATGAGTTTGGGCCACCCTAAAATTCTTTAAAAAATCCACGCCTAATAATGACTTTGGGCCAACCTAAAATTCTTTAAAAAATCCACGCCTAATAATGACTTTGGGCCAACCTAAAATTCTTTAAAAAATCCACGCCTAATAATGACTTTGGGCCAACCTAAAATTCTTTAAAAAATCCACGCCTAATAATGACTTTGGGCCAACCTAAAATTCTTTAAAAAATCCACGCCTAATAATGACTTTGGGCCAACCTAAAATTCTTTAAAAAATCCACGCCTAATAATGACTTTGGGCCACCATAAAATTTCCTAAAAAATCCACGCCACCCTAAAATTCCTTAAAAAATCCATGACTATTAATGACTTTGGGCTAACATAAAATTCCTTAAAAAATTCACGCATAATAATTACTTTGGGCCGGCCTAAAATTCTTCAAAATTCGTCTTCCTTTTAATGAGTTTGGGCCATCCTAAAATTCCTTAAAAAATCCACGCCTATTAATGACTTTTGGCTACCTTTAAATTCCTTAAAAAATCCTCCTCTATTATTGACTTTGGACCACCCTTAAACTCCTTAAAAATCCAAGCCTATTAATGGCTTTGGGCCACCCTAAAATTCCTTACAAAATCCTTAAAAAAATCCAAGCCTATTAATGACTTTGGGCCACCCTAAAATTTCTTAAAAAATCCAAGCCTATTACTAACTTTTGGCCATCCTAAAATTCCTTAAAAAATCCACGCTTATTACTAACTTTTGGCCACCCTAAAATTCCTGTAAAAATCCACACCTATTGATAACTTTAAGCCACCCTGAAATTCTTTAAAAAATCCATGCCTATTAATGACTTTGGGCCACCCTAAAATTCCCTTAAAATCCACGCCTATTAATAAGCTTGGGCCACCCTAAAATTCCTTAAAAAATCAACACCTATTAATGACTTTGGGCCTCCTTAAAAATCCACACCTATAAATAACTTTGGACCACCCTTATATTCTTTACAAAATCCACGCCTAATAATGACTTTGGGCCACCCTAAAATTCCTTACAAAATCCACGCCTATTAATAACTTTCAGCCACCCTAAAATTCCTTAAAAAATCCAAGCCTATTAATGGCTTTGGGCCAACCTAAAATTCATTTAAAAAATTCACGCCTAATATTGACTTTGGGCCACCCTAAAATTCCTTAAAAAATTCACGCCTTATAAAGATTTTGGACCACCCTAAAATTCTTTTAAAAAATCCGCGCGTTATAAAGATTTTGGGCCACCCTAAAATTCTTTTAAAAAATCCGCGCCTAATAATGACTTTGGGCCAGCCTAAAATTCTTTAAAAAATCCACGCCTAATAATGACTTTGGGCCAGCCTAAAATTCTTTAAAAAATCCACGTCTAATAATGACTGCGTCTCTTCAAAATACTTTATATGGGCCATCTAAGAATTCCTAAAAAATCCATGCTTGATAATGACTTTGGACCATCTTAATATTCTTTAAAAAAAAGCATGGCCCAATAATGACTTTTGGCCATTTTAATATTCTTAAAAAAATCCACACTTGATAATGACTTTGGAACATGTTAAAAAAACAGCCTAAAATTCTTTAAAAAATCCACGCCTAATAATGACTTTGGGCCAGCCTAAAATTCTTAAAAAAATTAACGCCTAATAATGACTTTGGGCCAGCCTAAAATTCTTTAAAAAATCCACACCTAATAATGACGTTGGGCCACCCTAAAATTCCTTAAAAATTCTCCCATTTTAAATTTTATTTTCCCGAATCGAACTTAATTTATAAATTGTTATTACATTGCCAAACTTTGTGCATTCATTGTTCTGCAATGTTGCGACCTTTGTGGATATTGCGATAAGGTTACGTCAAGAACAACAAAGTCACAGCCAATAGCTCTGTGGTGTCACAATAAAGCTGTCAAACTGTATGAAATTGTTCACAACTCCCACATGGAACATAAAATGCTCCATTAAATGGTCGAATGAAGATAACGGTACACATACTCATAGTTTGCGTACACACATACATACAAATAGAGAATATTCGTATTCTTATCTGACTAAAATGGATGCTCTTGTGCAATATGCATGTCCTTAATACACAATAATGGGCAATATTTGAATGGTCAGGCATATGCATGTATGTTTTGAGACACAATGTAATGGAGTTCAATATTTAATAGCTAACAAAACAGGCGTTAAGTTCATACAGACATGCTCCTCTTGCTACGCTCTCCCTACTTGCATCCTTTGCGGTTGGATCTAATGGCAACTTTTAAACTGTTATTGCGTGCACCGAAGTTTTGTCTCAAAGATTAAACATTTCCACAGTGGAAGAACTTATATTGGTCCTTCCAATGTTTATTTTGTAATCCCCTAATTCAATCTTAATGTCACGATAATGGCAGCGGTCAAATGATAATGGGTACTTTACAGTGTAAAGTTTACACGATATGTTTTTTTTACATATAAGTTGTCACTTTTTATACAATTCATTCTTCAAAATATTTGCTTCGTTGCTGACATCCCTATTTTGAGTGAGATAATTTCCACATACCATGACAAAGATAATGAGTATCAGCACGAAACTGAATATCGAAAACAATTTTTGAAGAGAATGAGTAAAACAATAATAGCAGCACATTTATTGTATGCTTCCCAACTTCGCTCATCCAATGACAGAGTTCACATTAACTTCGCTTGTTGATTATCCACTTATTTTGCTGCCAGTCAGTGTTTTTGTTTACATTTTTTATATATTATACAGAGGTACAGCGTTAATTGCCTGTCGAGTGTTTTGTGTTCTTGTTGTTTTGCAGTTTAAATTGCAATATCAACAAAAAATGTAAAGAAAAGAATGGTCAGCAATCACTGCCAACATATTTTGTAACCCGATGCCTTTTACCGAACCGACAAAATACATCATGAAATGCCAATTGAAAAGTAAATTCTTTAATGATAGCAATTGATGGTAAAGCTTTTGGTGTTTACATTGGAATAACCGCTTGTTTTTTGACGAGGAAAAATTATGAACATATTTAGTAAAAGATTAGAGGAAGTAGACACAAGAAGCACTTATTGTTAAAGTATATTTACTACATAATAATAGGACCGAAGTTATAATAACAATTTTTGGTTTAACAAAAATTTTCGTTTTCAAGCAAAATAGTAAAAATCTAAAAAAAAACCCTAAAAATGTGAACTTTAAAAATCCCTTCTGCGATTTTTTATGTTTCTCACGTATGAACATCGCAGTTTCAGAATCCGCCAAAACTTCCCAGGTGTAAGCTTCTTTCATTTAAAGTTAGTTCAGGCGCATCGTGTCCATTTTTACTATTTTTTCGATTGATGTTGTCTCAGATTTTCGGCAGCCTTTTGGATAAAATTCGTTCGTAATATTTATCATATCATCGTATTATTCCTTCCAGATATAGGTCGGATTACAATATGTACTATATCGATCCACTCCTTCAGGTACCTCCCACTAAATTCGGAAAAAGTGAAGTTTAAAAGCTCCTCTAGGATAGTTTTCAATTTGTTTAGCAAATTGTCATTTAGGCCACCTTTAAAACGCCTAGTACCGTCGTTTCGTACATTCGATCCACTTGTATGGAGAAAGTGGACAAAAATATTTCCAATGCAAAAATCAAGTTAATACGCTGGTTACAGCTTTGTGCTGCTACGATTCTTTTAAGAAACCATGAGCGTAGCATTCTCCCCTCTTTTTAATGTAGATCTTATAGCGTTCTTTCTGGAAAGCGCGTACCGCCCACGTAAGTCATATTTGGAAGAAGAATTCGAGACATTTCAATTGATGTCAATTATGTTAATATACATACATGATCAGATAACAGGGTTATATACATATATTCATAGAAACCATATTCTAGGGCAGCTTTAGTCTGCGACCCACCATTTAAAGTCTGGCACTAGATGGCAGACCATATAAATACTGGGTAATCTTAAAACCATGACCTTCATTGGGAAATTATTCCCGAGGTGGCACTGATAGGCTTACTTACTTACTTAGCTGGCCCACTACAGAACATTTGTTCTATAAGTCGAACTAAGAAAAGATCTCCAAAATCTGTTTACTGCTTCGCTTTCTGGAATACCGCGCCTTTTCATCTCTTCATCCACTTGTTTGCTCCATCTAAGCTTAAGCCTGCCAATTCTGCGTGCACCGCCATGTGGCACTTATTTATACGCCTTTTTAGCGGGTTCATCATCGTTCACTCCTATAATATGGCCTAGCCAACGGAATCGTTGCAACTGCTTACTAAGCCCGATGTAGCATCTGTTGTACTCACTACATACTGTTACGGAATTAGGTTTAACTGATCTCCGTGTAGACGTTGTTTTATTCCCCGATACGATTTGTACCAAATAAAACAGGGTTCGTTTTAGATTACGTTTCTACAATGCATTATTTACTTTATTACACTTATTCGTAACCGACTTTAATTACTAAGCACGCAGCTTGTCTCTAGTTAGCACGCAGCTATTCTTTAATCGATCTGTTCAGTTCAACGCTTAAAACACCACTCACCTCGTCATTGCCAGTTCCCCTGTATTTATACCCCAAAGTCTACTTGGTCTAGAATTATCCAGAAAGTCTGGCAACACCCCGAATCTGTGCAACGAACACACAGACGCACATTCGCACTAAGCGAACAACCATACTCACATACATACATACATGGGGGGAATACAGGCGGACGACAAGCACAGTAATGACGTAATTACAACAACAAACAAATGCAAGACAGAAGTAGCAACTAAACGATAATTACATGATTATGGCAAAACAAAATAAAAACACATTAATGAAAGGTAAAGAACTAGAATGATGAAGAGAGTTCTACACGGTAGTTGTTGTTGCTTAAATAAAGTAACTGCGCAATAAAAACTTTACGTTACAATTCAAATTTTTAAATTAACGGAAATTAAACTAAACTAACTTAAACCTATCAGTTACATTCGTAACAATACTATATTTGTCAAACGTTCCGACTGGAGTTATTATCAAGAAGAACGCGTTCGAATTAAACAAAGACTAATATTTTTAAGTTTTTTGCCTTTTTAGGTGCGAAGGCCATTATTTGTGAGATTTTAAATTAATTTAATTGATAACACTGTGCAGCAGCATTTTTGGGGGGTGGAAAATTTCTTTTGGAGGTGAAAGCCCTTGATGAGTATACTAAGAATCCAAAAGGAAATTTTCGCCATAGGTCAAGTTTCTGAGATATCGCGCGATGAAGTTTTTAATTTTTTCCCTATAATACTTTGGAAAAGAGCTCCATATCTCTGTTTGGCGTCGTTGTAGCATCGTTGTGAGGTGACATGTCTTCAGTCAAATCGATTGGCGAATCTTTTTGTAGAACATTTCATTCTTCTAACTCAATGGCTTTCACGTCCTTTTCGTCCTTTATTTCTTGAACCGTAGTGAAAGTACCACAAGATGAGATTTTTCAGCATCCAAATATTCTACAAAAATGTTGCTCAGAAGATTTTAGGTACGGTTCTCATTGACAACTAATCAATTTTGTAGCGTTTTCATTGTCATTTTTGACATTTATTCGGAATTGGTTCAGAATTAAACTATGTTTTGTTTTTCTGTGTATTCGTTATTGGTTATGTATAGGTATGTAGACATAACAAATGGTTATTGCTTATGTAGACATCTGGGGTGCTTCTAAAATATTTACCACAAATAGCTCTTGTAATGATAACACCTTAATAACAAATTTTCTTGGAGGATAGAACCGGTTATCTGAATTTTTGAACCGGATATTCCGATATTAAAACCGATTTTTGAAACGGTTTTAAGTAACCGATTAAACTTATATGTATACCTTTAAATCGCTTATAAAGTTGCTAATCAAATTAAATTAATTCGCTTATGAAAACTTTTCTGGTTGCAGTTCTAGAACAAAAAAACCGTTTTTAAGGAAAGATATCAATACGCGCAAATATGGAGATCAAATGCTGGGGGGTGAAAATTTCTTTTTGGCGATGAATGTCGATGAAGATAATATTACGAACCCAGAAGGACAGTTATGCCGTAGGTCAAACTTTTGAGTTATAGCGAAATGAATTCTTTCTTGACAAACTATACATACCTACATGACGAAATTTGATCACGCCAGAACTCAGAAGTTTGACCTATGGCAAAACTGTCCTTCCGGGTTCGTAATATAATCTTCATCGACATTCATCGCCAAAAAGAATTTTTCACCCCCCAGCCGTTGATCTCCATATTTGCGCGTACTGATATTTTTCCTTAAAAACGGTTTAAAAAAACGGGCTTTTTGTTCTAGAACTGCAACTAACAAAGTTTTCATAAGCGAATTAATTTAATTTGATTGGCAACTTTATAAGCGTTTTAAAGGTATACATATAAGTTTAATCGGTTACTTAAAACCGGTTCAAAAATCGGTTTTAATATCGGAATATCCGGTTCAAAAATTCAGATAACCGGATCTATCCTCCAAGAAAATTTGTTATTAACGTGTTCATCATTACAAGAGCTATTTGTGGTAAATATTTTAGAAGCACCCCAGATGTCTACATAAGCAATAACCATTTGTTATGTCTACATACCTATGCATAACCAATAACGAATATACAGAAAAACAAAATATAGATTAATTCTGCACCAAGTCCGAATAACTGTCAAAAATGACAATGAAAACGGGACAAAATCGATTAGTTGTCAAAGAGAACCGTACCTAAAATCTTCTGAGCAACATTTTTGTAGAAAATTTGGATGCTGAAAAATCTCATCTTGTGGTACTTTCACTACGGTTCATGAAATAAAGGACGAAAAGGACATAAAACGCATCGAGTTAGAAGAATGAAATGTTCTACAAAAAGATTCGCCAATCGATTTGACTGAAGACATGTCACCTCACAACGATGCTACAACAACGCCAAACAGAGATATGGAGCTCTTTTCCAAAGTTTTATGGGGAAAAAATTAAAAACTTCATCGCGCGATATCTCAGAAACTTGACCTATGGCGAAAATTTCCTTTTGGGTTCATAGCATACTCATCAAGAGCTTTCATCTCCAAAAGGAATTTTCCACCCCCCAGACTTTGAGTTCCATTTTGTGTCACAGTGTAATCAAACTGTATGACCCATGGAGATTACATTGAAAAAATGATATCCGTAATTTGACATTTGGGGTTCACTGCAGTCACGAAACTTCTCCAACAAAAAATGTCAACATAAATCCATGTTTTGGTATAGGCCCAATATGATAGCACCTCCAGATTTTTTAAGTTTTGAAGGTTGTAGCTATATTTTTTGACTGAACTACCCGTAAGTTGATATTTGAGGTTCCCTGCATTCACAAAACTTCTGCACCAAAAATCGTTAACATAATTTCATATTTCGGTCTTCATAAACAGTACCTAAGATTTTCTGTAGTTTGAGAATTTTAGCTAGAATTTTTAACGAAACAGCTGTGATGTGACATTCGAGGTTCCCAGTGGTCACAAAACTTCAGCACCAAAAATTGTCACCAGCCCCCATATAAGAGCACCCCCGATTTTCGATATTTAAACATATATTTTCTTGTAACAAATAGTAACTTGAAGAAACTTCTCCAACAAAAATTGTCAACATAGGTCCATGTTTAGGTATAGCACCCATTTAACGGTACCTCCCCATTTGCGGAATTTTGAGGGTTTTAGCTGCATTTTTGATATGAATACCTGTAATTTGACATTTGAGGTTCCCTGGAGTCACAAAACTTCTGCACTAAAAATTGTCCACACAGGTCCAAGTTTCGGTATATGTATATTATTATTATTATTTTCGTATTTTGAGGGTTTTAGCTACAATTTTGACCGAACTATCCGTAATTTGGCACATAAGGTTCCCAACAATCACGAAACTTCTCCACAAAATATCACCGACATAGGTATTTTGAGGGTTTGACCTACATTTTATGGCGACACCTTGGTGCAGTGGTATGCACACCCGCCTTGCACGCTGAAGGTCGTGGGTTCGATTCCCCGGTCAGTCAACATCAAAAATACTCAACGGTGGCAAAATATTCATCAGTAATGTTGGCGACATTTCCTGAGTATTTCAGCCACGTAAAATTTCTTTACAAGTGGTGTCTTAAGACACCCGCTCGGACTCGACGATAAACCGTAGTTCCCATATCATTGAGCTAATATGAATAGGGGTGCACTCATTGATATGAGAGAAATCTCCCTTGTCCCGCATGGGATGTTTGTGGAAAAATTAGAGTTACAAATCACCAAATTCTGCATATTTTAGTAATAAGAACCAATATTAAAACCGTTTTGTATTAATTTCCCTACTTCCACCCATATCGTGGGAACAGAAGGACGTACATTTTCATTTTGTATTTTCGTATCTACTATGCTGTGATCAATTCCATGTGATATCTGATTTTATTTATACAATTTTTCCATAATCGTAGTATCATTTGAACAAAACTTAAAAAAGCTTCCTTCCCAAATTGCAACGAAATCGAATGTCGATGTCAAAAATTTAAGCATTATTATAGACAAGATACATACATAACAAGTAAGAAAGTATCAGTCAGCTGAGCCGACAGAGATATACCCTCAGCCACGTACCCGAAGAAAAAAAGTTAACACAATACTTCTGTACGTTTTTTAGCTGTTGGGAAAATTTTCCAGGATGGAAAGGGCCGCAAAAAACTACATGTTGCAACAAAATTCAGAATGATCCAAGACGAGTGCATTTTTTCCAAACTTTGGGTAGGATGTACCCATAGGAGTGATCCGATGTAGTACATATTCGGACCTAATACAAATCTGTAGGAAATATTTTTTTCTTTATTAGTCTATGGATATTTTCCTTACAGACTATATAATTAAATATATTGTACTTAATTTTCTGAATTTAAATATATTACAATTTTACCTTTCAATTTCCAAAGTTTGAGCTAAATCGATTTCTCTCTTTACGGGTTATTTTACACATTAGCCAGTTTAGGTGGTGCCGGTAGGATTTTCTGGACCTTTTTGGGTCATTATCTCAGGAAGTATGGACTTTCCCACGAAAAAAATTACAACGTCGTAACAGGGGCCGAAGTGCAACCTGATGCGTCACAAATTAATAACATCAGAGAGGAGTTGTTAAACTATACTTTTTCCAAATTTTGTGTGCGAGGTACTCAAATGAGAGGACCGATATAGTCCATATTAGAACTCGATCTATGACTGAAAATAATATTACCAATAGCAAAGTTTGGCTCAATTCGGTTATTCCCTCCTAGAGTTATCATGCCCACAATCTTGGAGAAAAATTTTGAAGGAGTGCCGGAAGGAGTGGACCGATATGGTCTATCTACGAATGTAAACTAAGTTTGGACAAAATATTGAAAGACCCAAAATTTTAACCAAATATGTTGATCCGTTCGAGAGTTATCGTGCACTCCAACTACGACACATACGTGCTGATTTCTGAGGACATATGGACTTGCTCCTGAAAAAACAAGTGAGCAAAGGCTATAGTCGGGACGGGGCCGACCATGTGATACCCTACACCACTACCCCTGTGCATAAGCTTTTCACTGGTAAATATTTCTTTTAGGGAATATAATCCGACTACCAACCAGATGCGGAGATATTCCCATAAGAAAAAACCTCGACTTTTCTCCACATAAGCTTTTCGCTTATTCCGACTCCTGAATATTATCCGACCATCGCCAAACTAAATAGGCTTCTTACTCTGTGGGACCCGCATCCACTCCCAAAAAATTCGTGACGATCCGATCAAAATGGGATACATTATCGACTATTGCGATATCTCTGTTGTTTGAGCAGCTACTACAACCTACTTTACATCGTTGTAAAGGTGATATTTTCTTCTTTCCTTACCAGGTTTTGCTTTTGATATACCTCTTAAAGAAACGGAGATATTGGCTTTGAAATAAAACGTAGACCTTTTCTCCAAATAAGTTTTTGTCCATTCCGAGCCCTGAATATTATCCGACCATCATTAAAATCAGTAGGCTTCCTCTGTGGGACCCCCATTAACCCCTAAAATTTCGTGACGATCCGATCAAAATTGCGACCTGTGGCGTGATTACAAAAAAATCGGAAAAGGGGATGCATTATCGACTATTGCCATATCTCTGTTATTTGACCACCTACGACAACTTCCTTTACATCGTTGTAAAGGTGGTATTTTCTACTTTCCTTGCCAGGTTTTGATTTAGATATACCTTTCAAAGAAACAGAGATATTGGCTTTGAAATAAAATTTTTACTTTTCTCCAAATAAGTGTTTGCCCATTCCGACCCCTAAATATTATCCGACCATCGCCAAAATCAATAGGCTTCTTAATCTGTGAGACCCCCATTAACCCTCAAATTTTCGTGACGATCCGATCAAAATTGCGGCCTGTAGCGTGATTTCCAAAAAAATGGATAAATGGGATGTATTACCGACTATTAGGATATCTCCGTTATTTGGTCACCTACGCCGACCTAGTTTGCACTATTGTAAATATGGAATCTTCTAATTTCATGGGCAGGCTTTGCTTTTGGAAAGTCTTCAACCAAAGCTGTGATATTCGTCTTTATAATTTAAATCGCAAAACTGAAAATTTGGGTTTTATTTGCGACTATTGTCATATCTTCGTTGTTTGATTACCTACGAGAACCTGCTTTACATCATTAGAAAGGTGATATTTTCTACTTTCATTGTCAGGTTGTACTTTTGGTATGCTACATACAGAAGTTGAGATATTTGCTTTGGAAGAAAACGTTGTCTTTTTATCCACATACGTTTTTTGCCCATTCCGACCCCTAAATATTATCCGACCATCACCAATAGGCTTCTTCCACTCCGGGACCACCACCAACGTTCAAAATTTCGCGACGATCCGATCAAAATTGCGACCTGTAGCGTGATTACAAGGTTTAGATGGACAGACGGACGGACACACATAGCCAGATCGACTCAGCTCGTCGAGACATTCATTTTGGTATATATAAGTATGGGTCTACGACCATTATTTCGATGCGTTACAAACTTTTTGGCCAAAACCAACTTATAATACCCTCCCCACATAGTGGTGTAGGGTATAAAAATATATCTTCGTAATGGGGGTAGTGAATACAAGTGGCTGCAACATAAATCAAAACGATTCGAGTGAAGGCCTTAAACTGCACTTAAGCAAAATTGTGTGTGGGAGGTACCCGAAGGAGTGAACCAATATGGTCCATATTGGAACCTCATCTATGTCTGGTAGAAATGTCACGTGCTAAGTATGGACTAATTCGGTTACTCCCTTCAAGGGTTATCGTGCGGACAATTTTTCCGAACATTTTTGAACTTTTGTGGGGGAGTTACCTGAAGGAGTGGACCGATATGACACATCTTCGAACTTAAATCAAATCTGGACAAAATATTTCGATACCCAAAATTTGAACCGAATCGATTGATCCGTTCGAGAGTTATCGTGCGCACCAGTCAGCCAGACAGACAGACGGACGGACATTGCTAGATCGACTCAAAATTGTCTGAAACGGATATCGTACAAACATACTTGGGGTCTAAAACCATTATTTCTATGAGGCACATTTTTGGCCGTATCAAAGTGTAAATCCCCTCTTTAGCCTAAAGGCTGAGGGTATAAAAAATTAAAGAAAAACGAAACGGAACTCGATGAAAGAATAGAAGAAATTACAAAAAATGGACCTTACATTTATTTAGCCTGAAACATCTACATTAAAATAAGTTGTGGGTTATAAAACTATTTTATTTAATTAAAATATTATTACGGTATATCAAACATACGAGTATAAAATATTCCACAATAAAATATTCACAGAACGCACAATGTTCACGTTGCCCCCTTATACCACCCGTTTTTAGCTGACCGAATTTATCAAAATTAGGTATTTGATATTACAATCGAACTAAAACTTTGCACGCATTTCAGATTTGGATGACAAAACATGAATATGAAATCAAAACCAATATTGGTCCATTTTTACAATTTTAATAGTGTTTTTACGGTGTTTTATTTAATTTACTTTCCAAATCTGGTAAAACATTTTATACAGGGTGTTTTTTTAAGCTAGATAGAACTTTAAATTGTAAAAAGTAACTCAAAACATTAAATTTTGATGAAACTTTTTTTTATTTGTTTCAGTATATTCTGACAAATCATCGTGAATAGATTCACGCTTGAACAACGCTACGAAATTATCCAAATTTACTTTGAAAATCAGTCGTCGATTCGCGCAACTTATAGACGACTTCGTCATTTTGTATGGCGTTCAGCGATGAGTCGTATTTTTGGCTTAACGGGCTTGTTAATAAGCAAAATTGCCGCATATGGAGTGAGACCAATCCACAAGAGACCCTACAGATTCCATTACATCCAGAAAAATGCACCGTATGGTGCGGTTTTCACGCTGGTGGCATCATCGGACCTTATTTCTTCAAAAATGAGGCCGGAGCTCGCGTTACGGTCAATGGAGATCGTTACCGCACCATGATCAATGATTTTTTTGTTTGAAAATATGGATGACATTGATCCGGAGGAGATGTGGTTTCAACAGGATGGTGCTACGTGCCATACGGCGAACGCAACCATCGGCTTATTGAAATCAAAATTTGGCGATAAGTTGATTTCGAGAAATGGACCTGTAAATTGGCCTCCAAGGTCGTGCGATTTGACACCTCTCGATTATTTCCTGTGGGGCTACGTGAATTCACTGGTTTATGCTGATAAACCAGCAACAATTGATGCCTTGGAGGCCAGCATTGTTCGTGTTATTCGTGACATACGGCCAGCAGTGCTCGAAAAAGTGCCCAAAAATTGGACGTCCAGAATGCACTTCGTCAAGAACAGCCGCGGTGCCCATATGCCCGAAATCATTTTCAAATGTTAATGTCACGTATTGATCTTTCGAATAAAAAAAATTTTGATCACAATTTAAATGTTTGTATTATTTTTTACAATTTCAAGTTCTATCGGGCTTAAAAAAACCCCCTTTACATAAACTTACATCCTCAACAGTTGTATCTTTTCTTGTTGTACCAAAGCCTACAGAAGTTCTGCCATTCAGAGTTCTGTTAACAAATTTTGACAACAAACATAATAGATTTCATTTTTATGATGATTTGAGTTTCCTTGTATTTTAAATCTCAATAATGTTTTTGACAACAAACAAAACAATCAGGTGGTCTTAGTGACCAACTGTATACTGTGCACACTACTAATGAATATAAACTTGTTAAAAAATAACTTCTCTATCAAAGCTATCTCTATCAAATGCTATTAATATTTAAATACTAATATTTTCTTAATTAATTTTCTATATTTCGACAGCCCATTGCGATGTCCCCAAACGTTTTCCGGAAATTACAAAAGAACGCAATTCAAAACCCAGCTGGATGTTTTTAATGAAAAAGTCTCATACTTATTACAAATGCTTCTCAATGGCATTCGAGAGGTTGCTTCTATGTTGAACAATACTAGTGGGTGATAATTATCATATCCATGACAATCAAATAATGAAAAACCAATAAAAATCAATAAAACATAGAAAACATAGGCTGTGTGTATTGATTGGTTGGCTGGCTGGTTGGTTGGTATCCAGCCAGCAGGCTGTCGACCCCCTAAAAGTACTTCGTCTAATTGTGTTAAAACCATTCGCATCATTAAGAATTTTGTTCTGCTGCTGCTGTTGTTGTTGTCATTGTTTATATTCATTTGCATTTTATTTTTATTTGACGCCGCGGCATTGTTATGGCAGGCATTTATTTCACCCTCAACATTTCTTTTTGTCTTTGGCATTTGGATGGATCTTTGTTTGTTTTTGTTTGAAAATAAAACCAGAAAAATCAACATCTTATCATCTCCTTGAGATTGAGTGGAATGCTCCCTAAAGTGGCTGCCAAGGAAAACTTGTTTTGTTAGACGGCATGCATGTGTGTTGTGGGAAGGGAGAAGGAAAGGTTGAAGGCGAATGCGGTAAGAAAGAATACAACAAACAGAGATTTTGAGCCAAATGCAGTAGCCGTAGCAGCAGTATGTTTGTTCTCTTCATGGCTGGAATTGTTGTCTGTCTGTCCGTCCGTCCTTTGAGTGGAATTCATATTTGAAATTAAACACATCTCGTTTCCATTTCTTTTATCTTAAGTGAAGCGAAGGGCGTTTTTGTTTTCTTGCCTAACTGCCAAGATATCCACATACAGTGTTTGAAAATGAAGCATCATCATCATCATTGCTGTAATATCCTTGCTGGACCTCAATTTCCCATCATCTTTTATCATTGTAATGATGCTGCTCATTATTGTTGGATTACCCTGGGTATGTGCAACACATCTTCTTCGTCCCCAGCACGACCACATTTATCCATTACATCTATCTTTTGATTCACCGACCTAGATTACAGGGTCATTGCTGTTGTTCATGCCGTGTTCTGTATGGGGGAAATGGAAAATAATAATAAAGTTCATGGATATTTGGTGATGTCATAGCTCATTTAGAATTCCAAACAAGAATATTTGTTAAACGAGTTGCTTCATGAGTGACTCACCAGCAGCACAATTGTTTTAAATGCTCCTGTATTCCCTTTACCAAATGAAATCAAATCACCTTGAGTCATGGCGATTGAATGGCGCCAAATTGGGTGGAAATTGAAATCAAAGGATGAAGGAAAAATTGTGCATAGATGGAAATATGATTATCAATTAAGTCTTGTGGTGTCCTGTCTTAAAAATCCAGGATTTTAAAAAACCCACGAATATTATTGTTGCAGGAAAAAACTTGGCCTATTGTTGCAGGAAAAAAAATTATTTAAAAAATCCACGATTATTGGTCTATTGTTGCTGGAAAAAAATTATTTTAAAAATCCACGATTATTGCTCTGTTGTTGCAGGAAAAAAATTATTTAAAAAATCCACGATTATTTGTCTATTGTTGCAGGAAAAAAAATTATTTAAAAAATCCACGATTATTGGTCTATTGTTGCAGGAAAAAAAATATTTAAAAAATCCACGATTATTGGTCTATTGTTGCAGGAAAAACATTATTTAAAAAATCCACGATTATTGGTCTATTGTTGGAGGAAAAAAATTATTTAAAAAATCTACGATTATTTGTCTATTGTTGCAGGAAAAAAATTATTTAAAATATCCACGATTATTAGTCTATTGTTGCAGGAAAAAAAATATTTAAAAAATCTACGATTATTTGTCTATTGTTGCAGGAAAAAAATTATTTAAAAAATCCACGATTATTTGTCTATTGTTGCAGGAAAAAAAATTATTTAAAAAATCCACGATTATTGGTCTATTGTTGCAGGAAAAACATTATTTAAAAAATCCACGATTATTGGTCTATTGTTGGAGGAAAAAAATTATTTAAAAAATCCACGATTATTGGTCTATTGTTGGAGGAAAAAAATTATTTAAAAAATCTACGATTATTGGTCTATTGTTGCAGGAAAAAAATTATTTAAAAAATCCACGATTATTGGTCTATTGTTGCAGGAAAAAAATTATTTAAAAAATCCACGATTATTGGTCTATTGTTGCAGGAAAAAATTATTTAAAAAATCCACGATTATTGGCTTATTGTTGCAGGAAAAAAATTATTTAAAAAATCCACGATTATTAGTCTATTGTTGCAGGAAAAAAATGATTTAAAATATCCACGATTATTAGTCTATTGTTGCAGGAAAAAAATTATTTAAAAAATCCACGATTATTGGTCTATTGTTGCAGGAAAAAAATTATTTAAAAAATCCACGATTATTGGTCTATTGTTGCAGGAAAAAAATTATTTAAAAAATCCACGATTATTGGTCTATTGTTGCAGGAAAAAATTATTTAAAAAATCCACGATTATTGGCTTATTGTTGCAGGAAAAAAATTATTTAAAAAATCCACGATTATTAGTCTATTGTTGCAGGAAAAAAATGATTTAAAATATCCACGATTATTAGTCTATTGTTGCAGGAAAAAAATTATTTAAAAAATCCACGATTATTGGTCTATTGTTGCAGGAAAAAAATTATTTAAAAAATCCACGATTATTGGTCTATTGTTGCAGGAAAAAAATTATTTAAAAAATCCACGATTATTGGTCTATTGTTGCAGGAAAAAAATTATTTAAAAAATCCACGATTATTGGTCTATTGTTGCAAGAAAAAAAAAAAATTATTTAAAAAATCCACGATTATTGGTCTATTGTTGCAGGAAAAAAAATTATTTAAAAAATCCACGATTATTGGTCTATTGTTGCAGGAAAAAAATTATTTAAAAAATCCACGATTATTGGTCTATTGTTGCAGGAAAAAAATTATTTAAAAAATCCACGATTATTGTTCTATTGTTGCAGGAAAAAAATTATTTAAAAAATCCACGATTATTGGTCTATTGTTGCAGGAAAAAAATTATTTAAAAAATCCACGATTATTGGTCTATTGTTGCAGGAAAAAAAATTATTTAAAAAATCCACGATTATTGTTCTATTGTTGCAGGAAAAAAATTATTTAAAAAATCCACGATTATTGGTCTATTGTTGCAGGAAAAAAATTATTTAAAAAATCCACGATTATTGGTCTATTGTTGCAGGAAAATTTTTTAGCAGGAAAAAAAATATTTAAAAAATCCACTATTATTCGTCTATTGTTGCAGGAAAAAAATTATTTAAAAAATCCACTATTATTGATCTGTTGTTGAGAAAAAAAATATTTAAAAAATCCACTATTAATGATCTGTTGTTGAGAAAAAAATTATTTAAAAAATCCACTATTATTGATCTGTTGTTGAGAAAAAAATTATTTAAAAAATCCACGATTATTATTCTGTTGCTGCAGGAAAAAAAATTATTTAAAAAATCCACGATTATTATTCTGTTGCTGCAGGAAAAAAAATTATTTAAAAAATCCACGATTATTGTTCTATTTTTGCAGGAAAAAATTATTTAAAAAATCCACGATTATTGGTCTATTGTTGCAGGAAAGAAATTAACGATTATTGGTCTATTGTTGCAGGAAAAAAATTATTTAAAAAATCCACGATTATTGGTCTATTGTTGCAGGAAAAAAATTATTTAAAAAATCCACGATTATTGTTCTATTTTTGCAGGAAAAAATTATTTAAAAAAATCCACGATTATTGGTCTATTGTTGCAGGAAAAAATTTATTTAAAAAATCCACGATTATTGGTCTGTTGTTGCAGGAAAAAAATTATTTAAAAAATCCACGATTATTGGTCTGTTGTTGCAGGAAAAAAATTATTTAAAAAATCCACGATTATTGGTCTATTGTTGCAGGAAAGAAATTAACGATTATTGGTCTATTGTTGCAGGAAAAAAATTATTTAAAAAATCCACGATTATTGGTCTATTGTTGCAGGAAAAAAATTATTTAAAAAATCCACGATTATTGTTCTATTTTTGCAGGAAAAAATTATTTAAAAAAATCCACGATTATTGGTCTATTGTTGCAGGAAAAAATTTATTTAAAAAATCCACGATTATTGGTCTGTTGTTGCAGGAAAAAAATTATTTAAAAAATCCACGATTATTGGTCTGTTGTTGCAGGAAAAAAATTATTTAAAAAATCCACGATTATTGGTCTGTTGTTGCAAGAAAAAATTTATTTAAAAAATCCACGATTATTGGTCTGTTGTTGCAGGAAAAAATTTATTTAAAAAATCAACGATTATTGGTCTGTTGTTGCAGGAAAAAATTTATTTAAAAAATCCACGATTATTGGTCTGTTGTTGCAGGAAAAAATTTATTTAAAAAATCCACGATTATTGGTCTATTGTTGCAGGAAAGAAATTAACGATTATTGGTCTATTGTTGCAGGAAAAAAATTATTTAAAAAATCCACGATTATTGGTCTATTGTTGCAGGAAAAAAATTATTTAAAAAATCCACGATTATTGTTCTATTTTTGCAGGAAAAAATTATTTAAAAAAATCCACGATTATTGGTCTATTGTTGCAGGAAAAAATTTATTTAAAAAATCCACGATTATTGGTCTGTTGTTGCAGGAAAAAAATTATTTAAAAAATCCACGATTATTGGTCTGTTGTTGCAGGAAAAAAATTATTTAAAAAATCCACGATTATTGTTCTATTTTTGCAGGAAAAAATTATTTAAAAAAATCCACGATTATTGGTCTATTGTTGCAGGAAAAAAATTTATTTAAAAAATCCACGATTATTGGTCTGTTGTTGCAGGAAAAAAATTATTTAAAAAATCCACGATTATTGGTCTGTTGTTGCAAGAAAAAATTTATTTAAAAAATCCACGATTATTGGTCTGTTGTTGCAGGAAAAAATTTATTTAAAAAATCAACGATTATTGGTCTGTTGTTGCAGGAAAAAATTTATTTAAAAAATCCACGATTATTGGTCTGTTGCTGCAGGAAAAAGTTTATTTAAAAAATCCACGGTTATTGGTCTATTGTTGCAGGAAAAAAAAAATTATTTAAAAAATCCACGATTATTGGTCTATTGTTGCAGGAAAAAAATGATTTAAAAAATCCACGAATATTGGTCTATTGTTGCAGGAAAAAAATTATTTAAAAAAATCCACGATTATTGGTCTATTGTTGCAGGAAAAAAATTATTTAAAAAATCCACGATTATTGGTCTATTGTTGCAGGAAAAAAATGATTTAAAAAATCCACGATTATTGGTCCATTGTTGCAGGAAAAAATTATTTACAAAATCCACGATTATTCGTCTATTGTTGCAGGAAAAAAATTATTTAAAAAATCCACGATTATTGGTATGCAGTTGGAGGAAAAAAATTATTTTTATTAAAAATCCACGAACTATTTTTGCAGGAAAAACATTATTTTAAAATCCACTATTAAAATACAAGAAGTTTGGTTTGTAGTTTTGTGATTATATGACTAAATCCGTACAATCTAAAAATTACGGGCACCTAAAAATGCAAAAACGCACGCTTCTAATTTATAACTTTATTTATTTTTGGTATGCACAATCATTTGAGCTAAGAATTCCATTCGCATTGAATTCCAAACCAGAATTGTGTCTTATATTTGCTAAAAAAGAGACAGAGAGTCAAATGAGTATTTCTTGTTTTTGTTGCTCTTCATTTCTAAGACTTGCACTAACCAGTTTGATTCTATCACCTCTTACCCTTGCTACTTTGCCTCAATTGTTGTAAATTTTTGAAATTCAAGCGGGAACAACAACATTCTTTTAAATTAGCAAAGCTGGCTTCACTGGCTACTTACTACCTACTATCGACCACCACACAACGACTTAATTCAATTTCAATGGTGTTATTTATGGACTGTCTGCAGTTAATCATATAACAAGCGCCAACAATATGCATGTGGCGGCGGCCGTCTAATGGTCAATCATCGACTCTGCCTAATCCTTTTGTTCTTTTCCGTATGTCCGTGTGTGTGGTTTATGCACCTTTTAAGTGGCGTACCCAACAAATCAGGCTAAAATATTGTACGCGATTAATGTTTAGTCAATGGTTGGAGTTAATGGATGGCATTGCAATAAATATCTACATACATAATAGGTCTGTATGTTTGTGAGTCACTGTACAGCGCGTGTTGTCATTAAACGCTTAATTGTTGTTATTTTAGCCACTCGTAATATTTTCATGTGGTCTCTGGTGGGTTATTGAATGGGAAGGATAAATTTGAGTATGCGTTCCTACATAATGTATATGTAGTAGTATGGGCTATTTATAGCATTCATTCTAAACCACAGCTTCGCTACCGCAATCTCGTTAAATGGATACCCAAAAGAATGCATGGCTGACATAAACATGTCTAACACGGTAATCACTTAAATAATAATTATTGCTAAAAAGAAAATTGTTGGGCATTTTGACATAAACCTAAAAATTAAAAAATAGGAAGATATTTATTGTATTTATAGGTGTTAAAATAGTTCGGTTGGGTGACGTAGGGGATGGAAGATATCAAGGAACGGTCCTGACCGGCTTTAACATGGCAAAGCCCAGGATTTATCTTGGTCCCTCTATCATCTCAAGTAGACACTGACCTCCCCGTGGTGTCACCCGGGGAACTGTCTTTAACACCCGTTATAGGTAGTGAGCTAACATGTGCCGCGCGTTCGCTCATAAGAACGTTAAAAACTTGGGTTTGCCTAGAAAAAAACAGCCTACTATGAAAAAACGAAAGAAAAGAAAAACAAACCCCTCTAAAGTTGACGAATCTTCACCTGGTATGTTTGCACTCTTTATAGAGAAGGTGCAGTTTACGCATTGGCAGATGTACTTGAAAAGTACAAGGCTGACATTACTGTCATACAGGAAATACGATGGATTGGGAAAGGCGTCACAACAACACCAAAAGGTGACGCACTGTATTATAGCTGCCATGGCACAAAGCATGAGTTTGGCTGCGGATTTGTAGTTGGTCGGAGGTTAAAACACCTGGTCTCCAGCTTCACCCCAGTGAATGAAAGACTCTGGCTGTCGCCAGATCAAAGAACCGGAAATCAAATTGATCAAGTTGTGATAGATGGAAGACATGCATCGAGCGTGTTGGATGTACGATCGTTCCGTGGTGCAAACATAGACTCGGACCACTACCGTTTACCAGATTAAACGTAGCAAACGAAGTGCGAACAGACACAACACGGAACTTGGACATCGGTAAGCTGCAATCACAACAGATAGCCACAGCATATTCCACTCAACTGGCCCAACTGCCTAATCAAAGCACTCCTCGTTCCGATAACATATCAGGACAATGGCAAACATTAACAAGCAGCTGCAAAAACAGTACTTGGATACCAGAGACCTCCACCAAGGAATCCATGGCACATCCAGAAGTGTCGTGCTGCTACCGAAGAGAAAAATGCGGCATATAGGGCTACTCTACAATCAGTAGCACCGCGTAGCTCACGAGAGAGATATCGGGAGAAAGGAGAGAGGAGAAACGTCTTTTCCGTAGGAAAAAGAGAGAGATGGAAAAGCGGGAGTGTGAACAAATCGAGATGTACAGGAGACAGAATGAACTCCGAAAATTCTACCAAAGAGTGAAACATCAAACTGATTGCTTTGGAACTGACACATCCTTCTATAGAGATCAGCAAGGTTATCTGGTAACTGATACAGATAGTGTGCTAAGGATATGGAAAGAGCATTTTTCCAAACTGTTGGTATCCAATAGTAGTAAAGTCGACGAAGATACCACAGATCTAATCCCAGAAGATGGTATTGAATGTATACCACCCGCCCAAGATGAAGTAAATACAGCAATAAACCGGCTGAAGAATAATAAGGCAGCAGGAGCTGATGGCCAATCAGCCGAGCTGTTTAAAACCGGAGGCGACACACTGATAAGGTGTAGTTACCTCCATCTGGCAGGAAGAACGCGTACCCGACGATTGGAACCTGAGCATCTTGTGTCCCGTCCATAAGAAAGGAGATAAGACTTTATGCTCCAACTATAGGGGCATAAGTCTTCTCATTATCGCCTACAAGATAGCGGCAGGGATATTGTGCGAACGACTAAAGCCCATGGTCAACGAAATAATTGGACCATACCAATGCGGTTTTAGACCTGGCAAGTCCACCATTGACCAGATATTTACCCTGCGGCAAATCCTGGAGAAGACCCAAGAGTTGTAGATCGACATATTTCACCTTTTTGTCGATTATAAAGCAGTCTTCTATAGCCCGCTCCGTCCAAAGCTATTGCAAGCCATGTCTGAATTTGGTATCCCTGCAAAGCTCATTCGGCTTTGTAAAATGACTCTTACTGACACAAGATCTTCAGTTAAAATAGGAAATAACCTCTCCGAAGAGTTTTGTACCAAAAGAGGTTTCAGGCAAGGAGACAACCTTTGGTGTGATCTTTTCAACATCCTGCTAGAAAAGGTTATACGAGAGGCAAACGTCAAAAGAAGTGGCATAATCTACACGAATAGCCACATGTTACTTGCTTATGCTGATGATATAGACATCATTGGACGATCAGTAAAAGAAGTAACCGATACCTTTATGAAGGTCGAAGGAGAATCTGCTAAAGTGGGTCTAGCGGTAAACGGCGATAAGACCAAGTTGATGGTGTCGACGCGAAATGCGTCCATTGAGAGCGGACCAACTGTTGAAGTTGGTTCCTATTATTTTGAGGTAGCAAAAGACTTCGTATACCTCGACACCGCCCTAAACACAACAAACGACATCAGTTGTGAAATAAAAAGAAGAATTGTATTGGCCAACAGATGCTACTTTGGCTTAAGTAAGCACTTTAAAAACAAAGCCACAACTCGTCAAACAAAAATAACGCTTTACAAAACACTGATCCTACCCGTGCTGGTGTATGGTTCCGAAGCCTGAGAGAAAAATTCTTCGAAAGATCTACGGACCTATCTGCGTTGACGGTGAATATCGACGTCGTATGAACCACGAGCTGTATCTGCTATACAACGACATCAATATAGTTAAACGTATCGAGATGCAGCGATTGCGTTGGCTAGGCCATATAATAAGAATGAGCGATGTTCTGTAATGGGCCAGCTAAATAAGTAAGTAAAATAGTTCGGTCGCACATCAATTATGATTAAGTTTACTCAATTTAGAGAACACAAAACCAAGGGATGTAACATCCGCTGCAAAATGAAGCAGTGTTCTCCCGACATTGTTTCGAACCCATAGCCTTCAGCATGATGGTAACCCAAGGGAAGTCACTTGGGAAGTCTCCGCAATTCTCATTAACTTAATTCGTACCTTACCTTTGAGCAAAAAATTATAAATTTTTTTGACATAGGCTTCCTAATGAACCGAAAATTTCCATACTCTTTAGGCCAAAGGAAGTGAAGGGGAGGCAGCAGGTTGTGCTAGTGGCCCCTGTCACTGCGGTAAAACTTTTTCGGGTAAGTCATAAGTCATTTCGTATAAAAGCTCTCTAAAAAATGTTTATCAGTGAAAAGCTTATGCCCATGGGTAGTGGTGTAGGGTATTACAAAGTCGGCTCCGTCCTGACTATAACCTTTTCTCACTTGTTTTAAATTATGTACTATTTTTGGTTTTGCAATCGAGGGCCCGGAAACGTTGGTGGTGGCTTCCTATTTCTAACACCGAATAACATTTCTTTTAATTATTTAAATTACGACACATCTTTAAAGTCATTGAAAGTAATTTTTGTCTGTCATTTTAAGTTTTTCTTGTCATTTTTCATGTGAAACATAAGGAAACAATGAAATTCCAACTAATCATTAATTGTCAGAAAAAAACTACAATTAATAGGATGTTGTCACACGTTTTCGTACATGGGCGCTAAGTGTTCAGTGCCTGATATGTAACACCCTTCTCTCAAAAGCTAAACTAGTGAAAAAAAAAAACAAATCTAAATATTTTCTATAACTAGACAGACAAAGTGACAGACGTTTGACACATCCCATTCAATCTTGATGCTTATCACCCTTCAAATGTCACATGTGACAGTTGACATGTCACATATTTCCATTTAAACTAAGACGAATAATAAATGACGTATGTATAATTAATGATATACATATGTATTTGTGTTTTAATGTTGAGGGAGAAACATGTACACGTTTTTAGGAGAAAGTGTGACATATACATACATACAAATATTTACAACTATTTTCAATTATGTCTTATGAGTTTATATATTTTTATTAGACTTAAGGCAAAAGAAGACTGGGGACTATACCAAAACATGAACCTCTATTGAAAATCTTTCGTGGCTAATCGTTGTGACTAATGGGAACTCCAAATATCAAATCAGTTCGGTTGAAATGCAGTAAAATCTTCAAAATACCGAAAATCAGAAGGTACCGTTAGATGGGGGCTATAGCAAAACGTACACGGTGCTCTTTAAGCAACTTTAAACGGAAGGTGCTTGCACCTGGGAAGTTTTTGCGAATTCTGAAACTACAATATTCATAGATGAGAAAAATCAAAAAAATTTCCGGATCGCTTTTTAAATAAATCGCGATTCAAGTTGACATTTTTAGGGATTTTTTAGGGTTTCACGATTTTGCTTGGAAACCGCAAGTCCTATCGAAATGGAACTACAAAAAATGTTGTAGCTATGAAAATTCTCTACTTACGATAATTTCGTAAGTTTTACCGTGATTTATAGAAGGTCAAATTGGGACAATGCATTGATTGTATCGCCCTTACAAAGCAATTGTCATGACTGCAATTTCTTAACTTAAACTTATATATTTCGAAAATGGTACAACCTAGGAAAAAAATTATGAAAGCCAATCTTGTAGAGACTTTTCACAGCTAAAAGATTCTCTCTAGTCCCATCGATAAGACTTACCGTTTTCAATCAAATCGTGAAACCCTAACAAAAAATCTAAAAATGTGACCTGAACATCTATATATCTCAAACATGGTAAAACCTATGAACAAATCATAACGGGCAGTCCTCTAGAAAATTTTCACAGCAACAACATTTTCTTTAGTCCCATTTCGATAGGACTTTCGGTTTCCAAGTAAAATAACCAAAACCTAAAATAAACCTATAAATGTCAACTTGAATCGCGATTTATTTAAGAAGCGCTCGCATTTTTTTTTTATTTTTCTCATCTATGATAATTGTAAGCACCTTCCATTTAAAGTTGTAATTGTAGCTAAAAATTTCAAAACACCGAAAATCGGGAGATCCTGTTATATGAGGGTTATACCAAATCTTAAACTGATCTTGACAATTTTTAGTGATGCTAAAATCTTCAAAATACAAAAAATCGGAAGTACCGTTGTGTGGGGGCTGTAACAAAACATGGATCTACGTCAGTGATGGCCACCAACAACAAATTTCCTATGCCCGCGGGCATACGAAAAACGCACGTATGCACACGTACAGTGTAAGACATCTTCGTGTGGCTTCGTTGGGTTGACGCATTGTTTACATTCTGCAAATCAGTTGAGTACACTCAAAGCAAATTGTATTTTAATAAAGAATTGAAAAATAATTTTTTAATTGAGAATACACTGTGACACAAAATGGAACTCACAGTCTGGAGGTGGAAAATTTCTTTTGGAGATGAAAGCCCTTGATGAGTATACTAAGAACCATGGTGCAAGAAAGAAGGTGATACAATAATAATAACTAGACATCGGATTTTTGCATGTTTTTTATTTCTTATCCGATTGGACTCAAATTTTGGATCTAGGCGTTTTAAGGGTAAATTTTTCGATATTTGGGGTCATATCAAAAATATGCAAAAAATATGCAAAATATATGCAAAAAATATGCAAAAAAATATGCCAAAAAATATGCAAAATATGCAAAAAATATGCAAAATATGCAAAAAATATGCAAAAAATATGCAGAATATGCAAAAAATATGCAAAATATGCAAACAGTTTTTGGGCGAAAATCGTCATAAAAGTCGTAAAATTTACAATTAAAGTTGGAAAAATCATCAAAAAAAAAACCTTAAAGTGTCCTTAATTAAGACTGTTGGCCATTTTAAGTCGATTTTTAGCAGATTATTATGTTATTGATACCTCTTACGACAGTGTGGTGTGATATTTTAATACCATTTTTTAATGTTAAATTATGCAAAATTATAAAATTTGATAAAATATCAATCATTTTATGTAAATTCAATATTTTCTTTGTCTTAATTTGTAGCTTTAGGCTGGTTTCAACGCAAAGGGAAGAAATCGATGTCAGATTTTTTAGGCGGGGGTTGCCGCCTGAACTTTTTACTTAGATTAGATTTTAGATAGATTTAAGATTAAGATTGCCAATTGAGCACCATTGGAATAAGTTAACACGTGATACTGGGGCCTCGAAGTTATGAAAATCTCGTCTCTCTCGGCGACCCATATCTGTGGAACGGTTAAAGCTATTTGCCCGTATTATGCATTAACTTAAAGACCTTTCTGTTCATTTTATGTTCAAAAACAAAATGCGTAAGTATTACTGAATTCGACGTAGAAAGCCAGTTAATCGGGACTAACGTGACTACGTACGCCGTAGGGCGACAATGGAGCCTATGTGGGTACAGCCGACTACTTGGTACAGCGAACTACTTGGATGTAATCTGTGGTGAGCTCGACTCGGAGTTAATGTGACTTTTTTTATGAATTTCGAACAGTTGTTCTCTTGTAAGTTTGGGTCGAATATTTTCGGAGAAGTTTCCATCTTCGCTTTGTTAAGATTTTTGTCGCCATTTGACTCTTAACGGTATTTTGCACTGTCGGATCAACCAATGCCAAGCCAACAAGTTCCGGACTAAGATGCCACAAGTGATTTATCATTTTGTTATTTCTTTTTTCTGTCTATGTTTTCGTATTTCAATAGATTTTTAATGAATTCTAGGTCTTTTTTGATGCTAAACGCTTCGTAGAATCTGAAGAACCATCTGCCCCGAAAATAATCAAGCGCGGCTTCAACAAGAACTCCTAACCATGAAATTGTTATTGCTGCTGGACCACTGTAATGTGTCCTATAGGAACGTTAGTCGTATCATTTTATCTACAGTAGATGCTCTCGGAGAGGACCCCAACAAATATAAGATCTTTAGAAGCTAAACAGTGGAAAATACTCCCAACAACTTCAAGGAAGAGTAAAGATACCCCAAAACAATGATATTTGCGTGCACTGGCATGGAAAACTATTACCAGGTATTCCCAAAACAGTGCAGAAAGAACGGGTTGCTGTTCGGGTATCATCTGGTATGGGGGTAAAGAACTCCTGGGCGTTCCTGAAACTGACAGTAGCTTAGGGGAGAAACAAGACCCAGCAGTGTACGAATGCCTATAATAATGGGGTCTTACCACCTTGAGCAGATGTTAGGTCGAGAGCTTCTGTACCTGCGTACAGACTTATTAAAAGTATTGTTGAGAGGGATTTTTTACTGCAAGTTTGGCAGCACATCCGTACATCAACCAAACATATTCACGCGATTTCTTTAAGAATAGTTTGTGATTGACAAATCCAAGTTCGATATAGCTGACTTCCCAACAACAAGAGGTCATAGAAGGACTTTGTGTTTTCATCTTTCGAGCCTGGTTTAACGCGCCCTGAACGTTTTTTTATATTGTTTATTTATTTTGTATTAAAAGACAACAACTGAGTGTTATAAATGAGAGCGTGGGTTATAGATTTTACAAAACGTATAATGAAGAAGATAATGTTTATGTAGTTATAATATAGGATGTATTGGGTAAACATAATCAAGCGGTTGAAAAGGATTAGAGACAATAGATTGAGTTTAATACAAACAAATAAAAAAGGCTTAAGTTCGGCCGGGCCGAACTTTTCATACCCTCCACCATAAAATATTCATTCCTGTCCCCAACTTTAAGTGAGTACGTTAAAATGTCAGATAATGTACATAAATGCTTCATTCGGGAGGCCCTTTTTTATGGTGCCTATATCTAACTGTTGACAATTTTTGGTGGACTAGAAATTGGGAGGTACTGTTATATAGGGGTTATAATAAAACATGGGCCTATGTTGACAATTTTTATGGGAGCCTCTAATGTCAAATAACTCCTAATTCGGTTAAACAATTTAGCTAGAATCCTCAAAATATCGAAAATCGGTACATAACGTGGGAACTTCAAATGTCATTAACAGCTAGTTCGGAGGTATCTGGGCTATACGAAAATATGAACTGAAATGAACAATTTTTGTTGCAGAATTTTTGTTGACTTTTAAATTTCAAATTACAGAAAGTTCGTCCAAAAAATAAAGCTAAGGTACGGAAAATCGGGATGTTTGTTTTGGGGCTATACAAAAACATGGACCTACGTTCGGTTAAACATTTTAAGTAAAATCCTCAAAGTACCGAAAATAGGGAAGTATCGTTATATTGGGGCTATGTTGAAAATTGTTGATGCAGATGTGTGGTGACCACTACAACCTTCAAATATCAAATTACAGTTAGTTCTGTTAAAAATTGTAGCTAAAATTGCTAAATTACTGAAAATTGGGAGGTACCGTTACATGGGAGCTATATCCGAACAATTGACAATTTTTGATGGAGAGGTGTTGTGACCACTAAGAACTTCAAATGTCAAATTACTGCTTGTTCGGTTTAATATTGTAGCTAAAATCATCAAATTACTGAAAATCGGGAGTTACCGTTATATGGGGGCTTTCTTGACAATTTTTGGTGGAGAGGTGTGGTGACCACTAAGAATTTCAAATGTCAAATGTTCAAATTACAGATAATTCGGTTAAAACTTGTTGGTAAAATTCTCAAAATACCTGAAATCAGGCGGTAACGTTATATGGGGGCTATTCCAAAACATGGACCTATGTCCACAACTTTTGTTATATAAGTTTATTGACTTTTAAGAACCCTAAATGTCAAATTATAGCTAAATCGGTCTGAAAATGTAGCTAAACCCGTCAAAATACCGTAAATCGGGGGGTACTGTTATATGGGGGCTATACCAAAACGTGGACCTATGTCCACAACTTCTAATTTATAAGTTTATTAACACTTAAGAACCCTAAATGTCAAATTATAGCTAAATCGGTCTGAAAATGTAGCTAAACCCGTCAAAATACCGTAAATCGGGGGGTACTGTTATATGGGGGCTATACCAAAACGTGGACCTATGTCCACAACTTCTAATTTATAAGTTTATTAACACTTAAGAACCCTAAATGTCAAATTATAGCTACATCGGTCTGATAATGTAGCTAAACCCGTCAAAATACCGTAAATCGGGGGGTACCGTTATATGGGGGCTATACCAAAACGTGGACCTATGTCCACAACTTTTGTTATATAAGTTTATTGACTTTTAAGAACCCTAAATGTCAAATTATAGCTAAATCGGTCTGAAAATGTAGCTAAACCCGTCAAAATACCGTATATCGGGGGGTACCGTTATATGGGGGCTATACCAAAACGTGGACCTATGTCCACAAGTTTTGTTATATATATTTGTTGACACTTAAGAACCCTAAATGTCAAATTATAGCCAAATCTGTCTGAAAATGTAGCTAAAACGTCAAAATACCGTAAATCGGGGGGTACCGTTATATGGGGGCTATACCAAAACGTGGACCGATATCATCGAACTTGACCTGCCTGCAAACAAAAGACGCATTTTCCCAAAATTTCAGCGTCCTATCTCTATTTTTGATCGACTTAGAATTTTACCCTGATCAAGAATATATATACTTTATAGGGTCGCAAATGAGTATTTCAATGCGTTACAAACGGAAAAACAAACTTAATATACCCTCCATACTATGGTGGAGGGTATAAAAATAGTGAAAACGAAATTCAGAAATATTTTTTAGGTCCAAAATAAGACCTAAACCGCATTGAAGATTTATTGAAATACGAAACAAATATCAGATAAAGAAAATAACAAAATGATAAATCGTCTGTGGTATCTTAGTCCTGAATTTTTGGCCTGGCATTGTTTGATCTGATAGTTCAAACCACCGTAAAGAGCCAAATGCGATAAATATCTTAACAAAGCAAGCAAATGAACAGAATGTAAAAGACATTTGTTTTCATTCCCAAAAATTTATAATATGGGAAGAAATAAAAAATATGTTACAATGTTATATTTATAAAAGCTCTTAAAACTAGAAAATAATTTTTAATGATAGATTCTCCCAAATAAAACGCTTGCCTTTTAATATTGCCACAATTTTTAATTCAAATGCAAGCGTTTTATTTGAGAGATTTCATCACTAAAAATTATTTTCTAGTTATAAGAGCATTTATAAATAAAACACTGTAACTTATTTTGTTAACATTTTTTTTATTTTAAACTTTTCAGCATTTAATTTTTTGACCACTGGGAACCTCATAACAAAATTATAATCAATTTAGGCCGAAAATGTAGATAAAAACTTTAAAATACTTGATATCGTGATGTACCGTTATATAGGGGCTATAACAAAACCTTGGGCTGAGTCAAACATTTTTGGTGAGGAAGTTTCTGTACCATTGGGAACCCCAATTGCCAAGAATCCTTAAAATACTTTAAATCGGGTGGTACCACTATATGGGGGCTCTAAGAAAAAATGGATCCATATTGGTTTTGGTTTCATATTCATATGCATAATAATCTGCTAAAAAAGCGACGTTAAACGGCCAATAATCCCAATTTAGGACACTTTGAAGTTGTTTTTGATGATTTTTTCCAACTTTAATTGTCAAGTTTACGACTTTTATGACGATTTTCGGCCAAAAACTGATTGCATATTTTGCATATTTTTTGCATATTCTGCATATTTTTTGCATATTTTGCATATTTTTTGCATATTTTGCATATTTTTTGCATATTTTTTGCATATTTTGCATATTTTTTGCATATTTTGTGCATATGCAAAATATGCAAATATGCAAAATAAATACAAAATATGACCCTGCCATTGAATTTAGATTTCTTTGAAACGAATTTTGGTCCAATCAGAACCTTCGTATCTTTATTATTAAAAAATATGCAAATATGCAAAATCCGATGTCTAATAATAACTGATGTCTTCACTTGCTGTCAAAACGTATTTTTAATCAAAAAATAAATATCAAATATTTCGCTTCCAAAAAGAATATCTGTGTACAACATCTTTATATAAGCTTCGCGAAGAATATTTTACCGTTTTCTTCTACCTTTTGTGGATCACCTTGTTAAATTCGCCTTGCTAAGACCCCAAAAGGAAATTTTCGCCTAGGTCAAGTTTCTGAGATATCGCGCGATGAAGTTTTTGATTTTTTCCTATAATACATGGGAAAATAGCTCCATATCTCTGTTTGGCGTTATTGTAGCCTCGTTTTGAGGTGAAATGTCTTCAGTCAAATCGATTGGCGAATCTTTTTGTAGAACATTTCATTCGTCTAACTCAATGCCTTTCACGTCCTTTTCGTCCTTTATTTCTTGAACCGTAGTAGCATCCAAATATTCTCAAAAATGTTGCTCAGAACATTTTAGGTAAGGTTCTCTTTGACGACTAATCGATTTTGTCCCGTTTTCATTGTCATTTTTGACATTTATTCGTGATCAAATTTCGTTAGGTTTTTTGTCATGTTGGTATGTATAGTTTGTCAAGAAAGAATTCATTTCGCTATATCTCAGAGGTTTGACCTATGGCAAAACTGTCCTTTCAGGTTCGTCATATTATCTTTATCGACATTCATCGCCAAAAAGAATTTTTCACCCCCAGACTTTGATCTCCATATTTGCGCGTACTGATATTTTCCTTAAAAACTGTTTAAGAATCCGGTTCTTATACCCTCAGCCTTAAGGCTAGAAAGGGTATATACACTTTCATACGGGCAAAATGTGCCTCATCGAAATAATGGTTTTAGACCCCAAGTATGTTTGGACGAAATGTGTTTCAGACAATTTGGAGTCGATTGAGCAATGTCCGTCCGTCTGTCTGTCTGGCTCGTGTGCACGATAACTCTCGAACGGATGAACCGATTGGGTTCAAATTTTGGCTTTCGTAATATTTTGTCCAAACTAAGTTTAAGTTCGAAGATGAGCTATATCGGTCCACTCTTTCCGGTACCTGCCCCACAATAGTTCCAAAAAGTTCGGAAAATTAGTGGGCACGATAACTCTTGAAGGGAGTAACCGATTTGGTCCGCTCCAAAATTTTACCTTCGTAATATTTTATCAAAACATAGTTTAAATTCGAAGATGGGCTATATCGGTCCACTCCTTCAGGTAACTCCCCCACAAAACTTCAAAAATTTTCGGAAAAATTTTGCGGGCGATAACTTTTGAAGGGAGCGACCGATGTACTCCATACTTTACACATCGTAATATATCTTCCAGATATAGATCAGGTTCGAATATGGACTATATTTGTCTACTCCCTCTGGTACATCTCACACAAAATTTCGGATAAGTTCACTTTAAGACCTGCTCTCGAATCACTTTGATTTTTGTTGAAGCGATTTGCATTCGCTACCTCCATTACGACGGTAAAAGTTTTTTCAGGGGTAAGTCCATATTTCTTGGGAAAACAGCCCGAACGGAGTAAAAACACCTATGCCACTATATGTGGTGTATGTGTGACTCTCGAACTGTTCAACCGATTTGATCCAACATTTGGTCTTCGTCATATTATATCCAAACTTAGTTTCATGGGCAATACCGGTCTACAACTTTCAGTACTTCTCCCCAATATTTAAAAAATGTCACTTGAATGGGGCAACCAATTTGGTCCAAACTTTGGATCTCCTAATATTTTATCAAAATTTAGTTTAACTTCTAAATATCGGTCCTCCTTAAGGGTACCTGCCCTACAAAAGTTCAACATTTGTGCCTTAGTGCAGTTAATTCCTAATCCACATTTTTGTCGGCAAGTTCAAATGTCCAAAAAGGGCCACAAAACTCTGAGGAGACCATAAATACATTCGATCTGTCCGGAGGTAAAAGTTTCGCTTTACATTGGCTGAGGGTATATATCTATCGGCAAAGCCGACTGACACTTTTTTATTTGTTTGTTCTAGAACTGCAACTAGCGAAGTTTTCATAAGCGAATTAATTTAATTTGATTGCCAACTCTATTAGCTTTTTAATGGTATACATATAAGTTTAATCGGTTACTTAAAACCGGTTCAAAAATCGGTTTTAATGTCGGAATATCCGGTTCAAAAACTGAGATAACCGGATCTATCCTACAACAAAAATTGTTATTAACGTGTTCGTCATTGCAAGAGCTATTTGTCGTATATATTTCAGAAGCACCCCAGATGTCTACATAAGCAATAACCAATTGTTATGTCTACATACCTATACATAACCAATAACGAATATACAGAAAAACAAAACATAGTTTAATTCTGAACCAAGTCCGAATAAATGTCAAAAATGACAATGAAAACGGGACAAAATCGATTAGTCGTCAAAGAGAACCTTACCTAAAATCTTCTGAGCAACATTTTTGAGAATATTTGGATGCTTCAAAATCTCATCTTGTGGTACTTTCACTACGGTTCAAGAAATAAAGGACGAAAAGGACATGAAAGGCATTGAGTTAGACGAATGAAATGTTTTACAAAAAGATTCGCCAATCGATTTGCCTAAAGACATGTCACCTCATAACGAAGCTACAACAACGCCAAACAGAGATATGGAGCTATTGTCCCAAGTATTATAGGAAAAAAATCAAAAAATTCATCGCGCGATATCTCAGAAACTTGACCTATGGCGAAAATTTCCTTTTGGGTTATTAGTATACTCATCAAGGGCTTTCATATCCATATGAAATTTTCCACCCCCCAAAAATGCTGCTGCACAGTGATATTGATAGTAACGCACAATGCTTAATATGTTATCGGATTTGTTCGAATAAGTTTTTGAGTGTAATAGTCATTCGGTTTTTTTTTCACTCACACTAGCGCCATCAATGATTTTTGTTTACAGTTTTTTCTGACTAAGTTCTTTGATCACTGGGAACCTCAAGTGTCAAATTACAGCTAGTTCGGTTCAAATTTGTAGCTAAAATCCTCAAACTACTGAAAATCGGTAGACGCCGTTATATGGGGCTATTCCAAAACGTGGACCGATATATCCCATCTTCGCACTTAACTTGCCTATGGATAAATGCACTCGAGTACAAATATATAGCGGAAGGAAAAACATCTTAATGGGCCCTTCGCGTTTCTGATTCCAGGGATTGTACTGAGCAAAAAAGTCCACTAGACAGATTTTGAAGTTTTGTATCGAAAATCTCAAATACTGAGTTAGAAGATCATTCACAGGATATTTACTATCCTTTGAAGTCTAATCATTTCATGTCTATTTTGATTTTAATGTCATTTAATTTAATGCAAGCAAAAGTAAAGTTCTATGATAATCGAATTATAATTGGACATTTAACGTTTTCTACGAGTATACTTCTCACCAAGGTCTACTTGTCTTCTCATCTTGCCTTTTGTCTTCTATTAAAGGACCTGTGCTCTCTATGAGAAATCCTACTGATTACACTGTGATACAAACTAGAAGTCAAGGTCTGGGGGAATGACAGCCCCTATTTTATGAACCACAAAGAATTCCATAGCTGAGTTATGACGTAATGGTCGTTTTGATTGACCCCCAATAATGCTTGAGCAAATAGCTTTATATATTTGTTTGGCAATATTGTTTCATTATTTTGAGATTAAATTATTCTCTTAAATATAATGAGGAATCAATCTAAAATATTTCGTCTTTCTAGCTCAGTTCCTTCCATGTCCTTTCCGAAATTTTGTGTGGGAGGTACTCGAAGGAGTGGACCGATTGAGTCCATACAGAAACCCCATCTGTGTCTGGCAGAAATATTAAAATGTGAAAAGTATGGACCATATCGGTTACTCCCTTCAAGGGTTATCGTGCGCACACATTTTCCTAACATTTTCGAACTTTTGTGGGGGAGGTACAGGAAGGAGTGTACTGATATAACCCATGTTCGAACTTAAACTAAGTTTGGACAAAATATTACGAAAGCCAAATTTTGGACCGAATCGGTTGATGCAAACAATCAGATAGACAGACGGACGGACACGTGTAAATTAACTCCAAATTGTCTGAAACGGATTTCGTCTAAAACCATTATTTCGATGAGGCACATTTTGCCCGTATGAATGTGTATATACAATCGTTAGCATAAATGCTGAGGGTATAAAACACATATTTATACCCATGTAATTTCAATAAATTTAAAAAAGTTTTAAACGGACGGAACGGTACTGGTACAAAAGTATATAGGAGCTGAAAGAGGGTATTCTCATGCATCATTCTGCGAAAACTGTTCCTTTCTGTTCCTTTAAAGTTCTAGTCCACTAAAATTGGAATTTCACTAAAATGTAGTACCTGAGGAAAAATAAAATAGATCACTTTGCGAAAACGCAAAAGTAATTTATTAAATCGGTTCCTAAAGTCACCAACCCTACCTACCTAACAAAAAAAAAAACAAGTCAGAAAAGTATATAGTCGGCCGGAGCCGACGATGGGATACCCTATACCACTATCCCTGGACAATCGCTCTCCACGGAACTTCAGATATCAGAGATGTAATGTATAATACTTATGACCAAAACCAAAAAGTTATCTAGCATGACAAAGACATTTTTGTGGCAGGAAAGGAAAATTTAGTTTATACTAACTAAAATGTAATGAAACCCACTTACATATGTAGTACTACTACTTCCGTCGTTTAAAGTTATTAAAGTTTTTACCAATTTCACACAAAAGTTTCAGTCCATTTAACCCGCTAAGTATTACATATCTGATCTTCACGTTGGTTTGTACGCTTCTTCTTCATCATAAACTCAAACTTTGTTTAAAATTTTGCGGGTTATTATTTTGACCTACAGAGCCGCTACAAAATTGGTTAACATTTTGTTTTTGGTCCATTTCATCCCCTGAACATTTTACGATCATCACCAAAAACTAATCATTCCTATTCTGGCCCGAACCCAACCTTCTTAAAAAATTCGTTACAATCGGTCCATAATTGCGGCCTTAAGCTTGTTTACAATTTTTAATGGACGGACACACATCGATAAATCGCTTTATCTCGTCGAGATATGAATTTTGGTATACCAAATAAGGGGTCTAGGACGAATATTTCGTGGTGTTACATACATTTTTGGAGAGACAATAAGTAGCATGCGATAAAAATGTGGTTCTCTACACAGTAGGCAGTAGGCCCGTTATCTAGCAAACACTTTATTGCAATTTACATTAGAGGAAAGGTCAGTAGTTTTTTTTTTCATATGTAGGCTACTTTGCGAAATATATATGTCCTAAAGGAATTAAAATATCGACCAAAAATAAAATTTTTATATTTTTCATACATAAGCAATGGTCCATTCACCCGCTAAGGAATATCAGATCATCATTCAAAATTGTAGGCACTTTTTCGACCTATACTCCTACCCGGTGCAAAATTTCGTGACTATTGATGTATAATTGCGACTTGTTGCGACTTTATTATTACACTACAAACAAATAACGGAATATATTAGGCTGTAACTCTGTTATCGGATCATGCACACCAACATAATTGGCATCAATTGAAAGGTCAAACGTTCCACTTTCAAGTATATCTCACTTGTCCGGAATGTCACTTCCAGGAATTAAGATATAAGCTGTATATTAACAATTTTCACAATTTCCACACAAAAGTTTTGGTCCTTTTAACCCTCTAAATATTTTCCGATCGCCATCTCAAATTGCAAGCTTCTCCTTTGTGATATACTCTTACCTTATTTAAATTTACGCGTTGATCGGACTATTATTGAGACCTACCGAGCCGCTAGAAAATTGGATAAATATTATGTTTTTGGTCCATTTCACCCGCTAAATATTTCACGATATAAGAATAGGGATCTATTCTGATCTGAACCCGGCCTCCATACAAAATTTCGTGACGATCGGTCCATAATTGCGGCCTGGAGCGTGTTTACAATTTATAATGCACAGACAGACGGATAGACACACATTTCAAAATCGCTTTATCTCGTCGAGATATGAAGATTGGTATACCACATTGGGGTCTCCGACGAATATTTCGCGGTGTTACATGAATTTTTACCAAAACAAACTTATAATACCCTTTTCCACATTATAGTTTCCAAAAAATATCTATATTTCTTCAGAAATGTTCAAAAATGACGTATTTTCCAAAATTGGGAAAAATTGTCGTCTTTGGCAGCACGCCACGCCCACATTTTTCAATATTTTGAAGAATTTTTTGGTTTCCTTAGTTTGAAAATGTCTACTATAGAAATAACAATCGGTGAACATAAAAAATTGGGGGTTTACCAAGGAAAATCGTCACGCAAGGCTTCAATGTTTTCTAGCACAACGGCCATTGAGCGAGCGTCGCACGGTGGGAAAAATGCAGATCTAGCGCAAAAAAAAATAAAAATCGATGTTTTATTGTATTTTATCCATATTTGGATAAGAAAAGCTCTAGATTGACAATTTTACTTGATTTATTAATAAATTTGGTAGATTTTTTTACCTCTAGAACGGTAACTTCCAATTTTTGGTATTTTTATGATTTCTACCACATTATAGAAACTAAATGGCTACTATTTGGTATTTAATCTCCGTTGGGGTTGTGTATACATGCTGTCAGAATTGTCGGTAAAGGTTCACGTTTTCATATAGCCCCCATAGAACGGTACTTTCCGAATTCGGTAAATTTTAAGGTTTTAGTCACAAAAGCTATACTAAATAGAATAGATTTGTGGCTTTTAGTGTTCGTTGGGGGTTTAAAATATCTCTACAGTGAATTATCGATTCTAATACAGTCGGGTCGGGGCCGACTATGTGATACCCTACACCACTACCCCTGTTAATAAGCTTTTGACTAATAAAATTCAAAATATTAAAATTGGGATAGCTTAGCGCCTTTGCTCTGAATGTCTTCATTAACACAGGTCAATTTTTTTGAAACGCATTTAAGTGCATCGACAGTACAACCCAAATAAACAAGTAAAAAAGTATCAGTCGCCTTTGCCAAATTGAAACACTTTTTTCACAAAAAACTTATGTATTTAGGGGGTTTCAAAATTTCGGTCGCATGAACCGACAAAAATGTTGATTAGGATTTAAGTTCAAAAATTTTGCGGAAAAAGGTACTTAAAGGAAAGGACCGACATAGACCATTGGGGTGCCATAAGGGGTTTTATTACACCCTTCGGGCTTTTTTCTCAAGAAGTATGGACTTGCCCCTGAAACAACTTTTACCATCGTAATTGAGGCAGCGAATGTAAGTTGCTTCAATAAAAATCAAAGTGATTCAATAGCAGGTCTTCAATTGAACTTATCCAAAATTTTGTGTGGGAGGTACGGGATGGAGTGGACAAATAAAGTCCATATTCGAACCTGATCTATATCTGGTTGATATTATGAGAATGTGTAAAGTATGGACCAAATCGGTCACTTCCATCAAGAGTTATCGTGCGCACAATTTTTCCGAATATTTTTGAACTTTTGTGGGGTAGGTACCTGAAGGAGTGGACCGATATGGCTTATGTACGAACTTAAACTAAGTTTGGAAACAATATTACGAAGGCCAAATTAAGGCCGGAATCGGCATATCCGTTCGAGAATTATCTTACGCTTCCACCCATAAACATGGTGTCATAGGGTTTGTTTTTCAACTTTCAGGCTATTTTTTCAGGAAGTGTGGACTTGCCCCTGAGGAAACTTGTACCTTCGTATAGAGGACGGCGAATACAACTTGCGTAAACAAAAATCAAAGCGATTCGAGACCAGGTCCTAAACTGAACTTTTCCGAAATTTTGTGTGGGAGGTACCCGAAGGAGTGGACCGATTGAGTCCATATTGGAACGTCATCTATGTTTGGTAAAAATTACACGATGTGCAAAGTATGGACCAAATCGGTTATTCCCTACAAGAGTTACCGTGCGCACAAGTTTTGCGACAATTTTTGAACATTTGTGGGGGAGGTACCTGAAGGAGTGGACCTATATGGCCCACCTTCGAACTTAAATCGAATCTGGACAAAATATTTCGATACCCAAAATTTGAACCGAATCGATTGATCCGTTCGAGAGTTATCGTGCGCACCAGCCAGACCGACAGACAGACAGACAGACGGACGGACGGACATTGCTAGATCTACTCAAAATTGTCTGAAACAGATATCGTACAAACATACTTGGGGTCTAAAACCATTATTTCGATGAGGCACATTTTTGGTCGTATCAAAGTGTAAATACCCTCTTTAGCCTAAAGGCTGAGGGTATAAAAATGGAAAAGTGGGATGTATGCCAACCATCAATAGGCTTCTTTCTGTGTTAGACCACCAACAACCCCCAAAATTTGGTGAGGATCCGATCAAAATTTCGTAGTGTGATTGCACAAAAATGGAAAAAGGGATGCATTACCGACTCTTGCGATATCTCTGTTGTTTGACCACCTATGACAACCTACTTCACATCGTTGTAAAGGTGATATTTTCTACTTTCCTTGCCAGGTTTTGCTTTCGATATACATACCTCCTACAGAAGGGTGATATTAACATTGAAATAAAACGTTGGTCTTTTTTCCAAATATTTTTTTTTTTGTCACATTCCGACCCCTGAATTATATCCGACCATTATCAAAAATCAAAAGGTTTTTTCATCTGTGGGACCCCCAATAACTTCCCAAATTTCGTGACGATCCAAATAAAATTGCGACCTGTAGAGTGATTTCCAAAAAAGTGGAAAAATGGGATGTATTACCGACTATTGTGATATCTCCGTTATTTGGATACCTACGCCAACCTGCTTTACATCATTGTAATGATGGGATTTTTTACTTTCATTGTCAGACTTTGCTTTTGGAAGGTCCGGAACCAAAGCTGTGACATTCGTCATTATTATTAAAATCGCAAAAATGAAAAGTTGTGTTCTATTAGCGGCTTTTGCGATATATTCGTTGTTTGATCACCTACGAGAACCTACTTTACATCATTAGAAAGGCGATATTTTCTACTTTCATGGCCAGGTTCTGCTTTTGGTATACCCCATATTGAAGCTAAGATATTCGCTTTGGAAAAAAAACGTTGTCTTTTTCTCCAAATAAGTTTTTTGCCCATTACGACCCCTAAATATTATCCGACCACCACCAAAATCAATAGGCTTCTTCATTAACTCTAAAAATTTCGTGACGATCCGATCAAAATTGAGACCTGTAGCGTGATTTCCAAAAAAGGGGAAAAATTGGATGTATTACCAACTATTGCGATATCTCCGTTATTTGATCACCTACGCCGACCTTGTTTACGTCATTGTAAGGGTGGGGTCTTCTACTTTCAAAGCCAGGGGCCTAATTATGTGAGTCGATTCGATCGTGAATTTACTCGTGAATAAGTTTTCGACACGAGAAAAAAACGGCATGATAAGACTCGATCGAAATCGTTCATCGAATGTTTCGAGAGTAACCGGTAATCGAACTATGTGTTCTTCAGGGAATGTTATGAAGGTAGATGTCAAAAAAATGTGTTTATTTCAAAGCAAAAACTAAAAAACAAAATTATGGATGAAAAATGTAAATATTTGTGGAATTTTTTGAACAATACATTGAATAATAATTTCGGAATGAAGTTGTGCTAAGAAAATATGAAAATTAGTAATGTTTGCAAAATTGTTTTGACATTCTTGTTACAGTTTGCTAATACATCTACCTTAATAATTCTCTCTCAAAATAAATGAGAGAATTTGGTGGGTGTTTTGACTTAGCCTCTCTGAGAGAGTATTTCCTTTGGTAAACAACGGGGAATGAACTGTTTAAAATGCACTTTATTAAAAGTTGTTCACTTATAAAGTGAAGGCTATTAATATTAAATAATTTTTTGTTTTGCAGAAATTCATATTTTTTCAACTTGTATTTTAACGACTGCAAACACTAATTTTTGGTTAATGATAGGTCTGTTCGATAACCCAAAAGTTTGTACAAACTTTTACAAAATGCTGTTCGATAACAAACTTGTTCAGTAAACGAGAAATGTGAAGTAGTTGCAAGTACTTGCAAGAACTTGCAAATACTTTTTACTTGCGAAGTTATCGAACAGGCCTGATAGCATGCATATGTAGGGTAAGTGCACCTAATGTCGGCATGTACCAGTAGTCGGCACCTTTTGAATTTGAACTCAAATAACTAAAAATTAAGAAAACAAAATAGGAAAATAATCTTAAAAATGCTTCAACAATATTGTCAGCTAACTGTATATAAAATTTCATTGAGCTAGGACCAATTATTACATCGAAATTTAAGTTTTTGTCAGTGAGGGTTTTTCACCACAACCGAAAATGCATGTTTCTTAAGAAAAAAATTGTGGAGATGTTAACCTTATAAGCTCTATAATTATTTAAAAATGAAGAAATTTTCCACAAAATTTTTGTTATGTAGGTAGAGAACTGTTAAAAGAACACTTCAGAAAAAGAAATTTTTAAAAAATATTTATAATTGTGCAATTTTTGCTGATGCCGACTTTAGGGACAAAAAAATATAAAATTTGCCTGAAGTCGGCATGGGGTTATAAACATTGATTTTTATCGATTACTTTTAGCTAAAAATTATAAAAAATACTAAAGAAATACTTTAAAGGCTAATTAATAAAAAAAATAGTTTCAATTTGAAAGGAACTTTAGCGATTTTAAGCAATATTAGCCATGATTTGAAGTACGTACGTTGTGGGGTGCCGACAACTGGGTAATAGATGCCGACTATTGGCTACGCACTAATTTATTTAAACAATATGTTAAAATTTCCTTATTTTTTGAAGTAAAATCAATAGAAATTTATATAATAAAATAGAAACGTATAAATATCGAATTTTTAAGCTATTGTTCTTTCAAATATTTAAGAAAAAATGTAAAGTATGCATTTTTTCTTTATTTAAATATAACATGCCGACTACTGGATCATATCATGCCGACTATTGGGGAATGGTGCCGACTACTGGTGAAAAAGCAGTATTTCACTAAAATTGTATTTTTTGCATGTTGAACAGAAATAATCAAAAAAATTGTTTATATAATCTAAAACTACACAAAATAACGAATCATAACAACTTAAATTTAATTTGATTGGATATTTAGACTCGGAATGACATACGGCTAAAGATACGAGAATCCTTAAAGTGCCGACTACTGGTGCACTTACCCTATTTATTTTAATTCTAATTTTATCACAATTTCTCAAAACGACTGAAAAGGACTTTTCCCAATTTCTCTTGTTATTTTGTGTAAAGAATGCTCACAATTATTTACTAATATCATTTTTCCTCTATAAACCGCCAATAAACAAATTTTTTTACATTTTAAACAAAAATACAATAAGAAATCTTTTATTTCGTTTGTTTACGATAGGTCATTTGGCTACGAGAAATTACTCGCAAATTTATGCTCAATTTCTCGATAATTTTACTCGATAACGAATGCTGTCATCCCAACTTTGAGTACTCGGGTCGAAACAACTCGATATCGAATCACGTAATTAGGCCCCAGGCTTTGCTTTTGGAAAGTCCCCAACCAAAGCTATGATATTCGTCATTATAATTAAAATTGCAAACATGAAAATTTGGGTTTTATTTGCGACTGTTGTGATATCTTCGTTGTTTGATCACCTACGAGAACCTACTTTACATCATTAGAAAGGCGATATTTTCTACTTTTATTGTCAGGTTTTGCTTTTGGTATACCCCGTATGGAAGCTGAGATATTCGCTTTGGAAAAACACGTTGTCTTTTTATCCACATAAGTTTTTTGCCCATTCCGACCCCTAAATATTAACCGACCATCACCAAAATCAATAGGCTTCTTCCCCACCGGGACCCCCATCAACATCCAAAATTTCGTGACGATCCGATCAAAATTGCGACCTGTAGCGTGATTACAAGGTTTAGATGGACAGACGGACGGACTGACGGACGGACACACATAGCCAGATCGACTCAGCTCATCGAGACATTCATTTTGGTATATATAAGTATGGGTCTACGACCATTATTTCGATGCGTTACAAACTTTTTGTCCAAAACCAACTTATAATACCCTCCCCACATAGTGGTGTAGGGTATAATTATTGTAAAAATCTTTCGATGCTGGTTATTGCAGCGAAGATTTTCACAGAATCTTTAAGAAGTATGTTTACTAAAAAAAATGAACAAGTATGAAAGGCGTTAAATTCAGCCGAGCCGAAAATTCATCCCCCACCACGAATTGTATTGCAGTAACATGTACCCCAAATGAAGACTTAATGCCAATTTATGAAGGAGTGTACCTATACCGACAAAATTCTGGGGGAAAGTTTTATATCCCCGAGGAAGACTAAGCAAACAATTTCAGCCATTTCGGAGGAATATTGAGGCTACAACCTCCAAAATACCGAAAATCAGGAGGTATTGTTCTATGAGGGCTATATAAAGGCGTGGATCTATACAGACAAACTTCATATGGATAGTTTTATACCCCAAACTTAGACTAAATAGCAAACAATCTTCCACAATGTTGAGAAATGTTTGCAGGGCTACCAATGCTTTATCAATTTAGAGTGTATGGAATTTTAACCAATATTACATTGGTGATATATAATGAAAAAACTTTATACATACCAAATTAATTATATAAAATAATATGTATGTGTATATACAAACATATATAAATGTAGATAAACGACTATTACATATTTTATATGCATTTGTATGCACATATTATTGTGGAGGCAAAGAAATATAATATCAATAAATCACAAAAAATATTAAAATTGTTTTTTATATCAATTAAACACAATGGGAAATATTATTGAGAACAGTGGACTAATACTGATTCAATGACTTTCAGCCCAAGTATACCTTGAGTGTTTCGATCATAAGTCAGACTAGTAAGAATGGTTATATGTTGGGAACGAGAAATATGCAATGCGGTGTTACAAGAAAGAACTCGATTTATTTTAGGATTTGCGGCTATAACTGCAAGTTGACTATGTTAAAGCTTAAATTCTAAAAATTTCTTAATGTTTTCCCAGTTTTCACCCTTAAAACCAATTTTTTCCTAAGGAACTATTTCATTAAAAATAATAAGGATTTTTTCTCCTTTTTAAATATAATTCCAAATTAAATCATCATCCTCACAATACCTCCTCCACTGTCCAACGACCACAAGTATGCAGCACTACATTGTTTATCCACTGCATTTGCAGAATAAACTCAAATAAATAAATTTCAATAAAAACGAGCCGGAGAGATATTGAAAACCCAAATATAAAGCCTAACGACCAAACAACTGACCACTTTTCAATAAATCTTTGTGAAATATTGAAACCGCACTCTCACATTCTATGATAATCGAGTTGCAGCAGCAGCTACTGCACTCGGCTCCTCATTCACCACCTCCTCTTAAGCAGATGCATCTTCATGCTGCACTCGAAGGCTATACGAAAAACAAAAAACCACTGTCCACATTGGTTGTGGTGGGTAAGCAAATGAAAGTACTTGTGCAGGCCCAACAGCAGGAACTACATTCGTGGAACAACAATAATATAAAACCTCCATCAGCTACAATTACACAAAACCAACAACAATAAAATTAATAATAATAAATAAATGATAACGAGGATAGCCGCTGCTGGACCCACAACAAAAATAACAACAAATACATATACCTACATGCTTTATGACATGAACAAAAAAAACCAACAATGAATGATGGTAGCAAACTGAAACTACTACAGCCAACCAATAACGACTACAAAAAATGTACTCTGTGGCTTATCAGTTGAAATGCAAAACGACCGATTTATAAACAGCACAACCAGCAGTACCTCAGCTCAGTTGGGGATGATATTGACAAACGTAAAAATTGCAAAAATATTTAGAGAATCATAAAAAAATGAATTACTGGCCAGGCGTAGACATCGCAGAAATGAATTCGAAAACAGGTCCATCATCAATCAATCATCAATCCTAGCTGGAGACAAACAATGATGACTACAAATATATAACTGCTCTTTTGTGTGTAGTCATACAGATGCCATACAAAAAAGTGTTACCAATAGTCCTTTTTAGTCTAGCTTATCAGCATGACGAATACCTCATTCCACTCCGAGTGATACAAAAGATATCTTAAATTGATTGACTTGGAAGCACAGTGTAACAATACGGCATTATTGCCATAACTGAGATGTGATCTCCAGCAAAACCACAAATATACACAATTATACCCTCAGCCTTTAGGCAAGAAAGGGTATATCACAAATGTTGTCAAATATTTCATATTCCATTTCAAAAAAAATTTAATTTCTTTTTTCGCTTTACATCAAAGATTTTTGGTACATAGGTTAAGAAACAAATTCCCAGTTTTATTTTCGTTAAACAAAAAAAAACATATTATAAAAACGCTAATTATTTTATCTCGAGCAATTGCTACTAAAAAATTATCTAGAAGTGGCTTGAGTTAGTAGATTGCATAATATTTGTTAAATGTTACTCAGTACTCGCGAAGTGTATAATAAATTGATAAATTATTGAATGTAAGTCAACTTTTTTTCAAAATAAAGGTGCATTTACCCCCTATAAAATTATGAAAAAAATTCGTATGGAAGCAAAACTTCACGGCAAATCAAATGAGATTAAAATCATACAGATTGGTATTATAGTTTCGATGTCACAGCCAAAATAAACACATATTTTGGTTAAAAAAATATTTTTTTTTAATATTTTTTCACATTCATTATCTATATGGGGAATTCCAAGTGAAATCGGACAGTTCGGAGAAAATTAATTTTTGATTTCAATTGTATTTGGTTCAATTAATGCTCCTAGCCAACAGAACATTTTAGTATATTTTATTTTTTTTTTTTTTTTGACCAACGGTACAGAGATATCGCCTATTGAAATTATCACATTTTTAAAGAACTATGTCCAAATAAATACTCATAACTTCTTTAATATTGGTCCAAATGGGACCATCTTTTTTTTGAATTGTTTGTTTTTTCATCAGCTATCGAAAGAAATACTTAAAAGAGAAATGCACAGTGGGCTTCAATGCAATTTTCGGGATTTAATATTTAAAATCAATTTTTAAATATGATTGTACCCTTCGATTTTTTCAAAAAAATTATATGTTAAACTACGTTCAATTACAAAAATTTTAAGCTCTAAATCGTAATGGGATGCGAATAAATACTATTTTTTCTGAATTTTTTAAAATTTGTCAATTTAATTTTTCCTTTATACCTTTGTCTACAATGTATTATTTTATTAAAAAAATTAAAAGTTTCATTTATAAATATTTGTTTTGATGATTTGAAAAAACAAACAATTCAAAAAAAAGATGGTCCCATTTGGACCAATATTAAAGAAGTTATGAGTATTTATTTGGACTTAGTTCTTTAAAAATGTGATAATTTCAATAGGCGATATCTCTGTACCGTTGGTCAAAAAAAAAATTTAAAATATACTAAAATGTTCTGTTGGCTAGGAGCATTAATTGAACCAAAACCAATTGAAATCAAAAATTACTTTTCTCCGAACTGTCCGATTTCACTTGGAATTCCCCATATATATATAAAAGAGCTTAGTGATGAGTAGACATCGGATTTTAGCATGTTTTTTATTTCTTATCCGATTGGACTCAAATTTTGGATCTAGGCGTTTTGAGGGTCAATTTTTCGATATTTGGGGTCATATCAAAAATATGCAAAAAATATGCAAAAAATATGCAAAATATATGCAAAAAATATGCAAAATATATGCAAAAAATATGCAAAATATGCAAAAAATATGCTAAATATGCAAGTGTTTTTTTTTAGGAAAATCGTCAATTAAATTTGGAAAATCATCAAAAAAGGATTCTAAATTAAGTTTTGTGCCGTTTAACATAGTTTTTTGCAGATTATTATGTTATTGAGACTCTCCAGATGTTCCGCCGCAGCAATAAATCTGGACTAATAAGACTTAAATCAGTTTTCACACGGTGAGAAAATGTCAAATAACCAGCAAATAACCATTCCTTCCTATACAAATGTAGGTAATGGAAAATTTTCAAAAACTTAATCAGAAATGTCAAAATCAACGTGTCCAAATATAGTGATACTCGGCCAAAATTGTCTAGCAGAAAAACAAAGGAGCTAGAATTAGTCATCGCAATTTTTGTTTAGATAAAAGCGGAATTTTTTCTTGTTTTTGGAAAAAGGGTTCGTTTTTTAGCACAAAATGGGAAAAAGTACTAGAGTAATATTTACGATTCCAGGTTCTGGAATATAACTATAATTAGAAATATACGATTTTAATATCCACATGTTTAATTTGAATATACTTTATAGCGTTTAGTCCTTTATTCAGTATATGTAGTCAAAATGCTTTTTTGGAAAAATATTCTAACTGCCGCTTTAATATTGATGACATGGTTTTAGTTTAATGCACTAAAAATACATAATTTTATATGTATATTGTACGCATACAACCGCTTAAGGCAGAATTTGGAAATGTTCACTCCTCGGCGAAAAGTAATGCATTATTGTTATACCCATCCACGATGAATAATAAGCAGAATGAAGAACACCCAATGATTAGTGCAAAATAACAGTAATAACAATAGTGGTAAAATAAGTCAAAAACCTTCGAATTATCTTTAACATGACAAAACCACTCACATATTTCTGCTAGAAAAGCATTTGGAATGCTAAAAAATATAGTTCATTCATTCCTGCTACAGGAAAACAATTTAGATAACACAGTCGAAAAGTCATAACCCTTTTGTATATACAATTAATTAACTTATATCTGACCGTGTACTCGATAATTTGTACTAATCATTACAAATGCTTCGAATTTTGACAGTTGTTTAATGGAGAAGTTGCTGTAAAAATTGTTTCAGCAACATTTAGTAAAAATTATCGAGTACAAGGATATAACACCTTTTATAACACATTAGTCTTGTTGTCTAGGATATAAATAAATATATTTAGAAAAATATTCTCCGCAATATTGTCATTAAAGTTGCCAAAGGCACTATACACCTAAAAGGCAAAGATTTCAAGGAATCTTAATTTCCAAAACAAAATGAAATTTCACATCTGTCCCGTGTTTTGCTTACATCCTGATGTAAACTTTAAAAAGTCATATTTCTAGCTATACTTTAACAATCTGATTGGCTTTTCTGTAACTTGGGAAAATTGAGCCTTGTTGCATGGTAAATTGGTAAAAAGTAAGGAAAGGAACAAATACGGGCAATGTCAATAAAAATGTCCGGATTGTCTTATAGAAAAATCTCACTATTTTTTACACGTAGAGCACTTTTTACTTCTTTATTTAATTTAAAAGTTGGCAATTAGAATTTAAAAAAGTATTATTAAATAACTACCACGAGTGATTTAATCATAGAAAATAATTTATTTTCTTTACTATTCGTTAATCCGGACAATTTGATAATTCGGATACCGTCGAAACCTGTGGTGTAGGGATTATCGAGATTATACTGTATATATGTGGGCAATATCCAAATCTGAATCGATTCTTACCAAAATAAACAGGGATCGCGCTAGGGCAAAAAAATCTCCAATTTTTATGCGAAATAGTCTATAAATGTGACCTGTACTTTGTTTTCAAAAAGACATGGCCAGATGGATAAGTGCGAATCTATGCAGATCATCAGAAGGAACTGTGGGTCTATTTCGTTTCCTTTTGCATGTTGCAGACTCATTCACTAAGACATAATACTCTTTGGGCCATTATTACATGTGTTCTTTTACTATCTGATGGATTTGAAAACGCAAAATAAACCAATTTGGAGGCATTAAAAATATAATTTTTACATTGAAAGTTAATTTTAAGAAGCTCCTCCTTGAAATTCGATGATCACTTTTAACTTTAAGTTAACCGGAACGCTATAAATCTGTTCGGTAAATCCAAACTATAACAAAAGAATACTTATAATAATGGGGGTATGGGTATTAAAATATAGTTATCAGAGCAATCATGAATAAAAATTCCGTGCGGAATTTGTTTCAATTCCACAATTTCACAATTTTTTATTTCCATATTTATGCCCAAAAAGCGAATATTTTTGTCATTCGACTAGAATATTCCATAATAAAGCGAATCTAGTAGTTTTCAATATTTAACAAATATTGATTTTAAAATAATTGAGCTACAAATTAAGACTGCACTTTCTAAAATTATTATCCGTGAGGAAAATTCAGAGATTCATGATTGCCCTGTATATGTTTTTATATGTTGTATGTTTTTAGTAAAATATGAACGATTTTATGTAGTCTTACCCCCTGTTTTTGTAACTATTTTTTGTTCGTTCGTCTATATTCGTAATAATTTAGGCATCCATAGCTCAGCCCCCAGATGACACACGGTCCTAATTTTTCGTAGACGCGTTCCATATATAGTTAAGAATTCCTCTTTTAGAAATCAGAGCTCTACATTTGCGCTGAGGCCAGTAAATCCATCTACAAAATTTGACAATTCGTGTGAGAAGAATAAAAACTTTTACAAAAACAGGGGGTTAATTTCTAGCTCATTTGTTATTCTGTCAGACAATTTTGGCCGAGCAGAAACTATCAACATATTTGGATACGTTCATTTTGACATTTCTGTTTGAGTTTTTGAACAAATTTGTATTAGAAAGCAACTTATATTGTAATAAGAAGGCTAAGTTATAGGAAATTTTCTAAGTCTTTTAGTCAAGATTTATCGCTGTGGCGGAATAATAACACTGTGCTACAGTGAAAATTTGCAGGGGTTCTAATGCATAAATTCGGTTTTGTGGGAGTCCACAGAAGACGAAAATACCTTTGGTTTCTTTGGGTCACTTCGGGTTTTGATTTTATAACGGTAAATGTAGTGAAAAATTGGCTTTCTTGGATTTTCGAATTTAAACGGACATTACTTCTTTTTTCCACAACCGATTTGCACACACTGTTTTTCGTTATAAAGGGGAGAGTAATGCCTTTCGAACAAGCCATAGATTTTTAAAATCGGTTAACAAATGGCTAAGTAATAGTGGTTTAAGTGTGACAAAAACGCATTAAAAACAGTAAAATGTTTTTCCTTGTGCTCCAGGCTGCGTAAACGACACCTAACAGTACAATTATTTACTGTTAACAAGTAGGAAATTTAGTTGTCTTTCCAAAATGGGAAAAACCAACAACATCCGTGAAAAATGAATGCGTTATGACATTTGTTGTGTTTCAACTTTTTGGTTTTTTTCCATATTTTCCTTTATAAAACATTGATATCTTGGGCGTAATTGTTAAGCAGGATAATCACAATTAGAATCATACATGATAAGATACCCATCTATATATATAAAAGAGCTTAGTGATAAGTGAGTGAGTGAGTGAGTGAGTGACTGACAGATCATCGCCCAGACGAAATGGCTGAAGCTAAAAGCTTGAAATTTTGAGTGTAGGTTGCTGTTGGTATGTAGGCGTGAGATAAGGCTCGGTTTCTGGAAATTCGAACGGGAAGGGTACGAAAAGTACTAAAAGGTACTAAATATGGTACCCTTTGTATTAGGCAAACGGGAAGAGCTAGAATTCTGAAATTTGGAATGAGGGTCACTGGTAGAGAGTTAGAAAGATGTACCAAAGGATTTTTGGAATTTCAGTCTATAAGTGTACGAAAAGTACTAAAATTTAGTACCAATTGTATATTTTGAACGGCTATAGCTAGAATCTTTATATTTGGTATGGGAATCAGGCTTGGGAAGTGGGATTGATATAAGGAAATGGTTTTGGAAATTCGTACTAATGTGTTCGAAAAGTACTAAATGGTACTAAATTTAGTACAAGTTGGATTTTAGGTGAACGTATAGAACTGGAAACCTAAAATTTGGAATTAAGATTTCTGTTGGAGCGTATGATTCAGATATGGAGGTAGTTTTGGAATGTCGTACTTATGTGTACGAAAAGTACTAAATGGTACAAAATTTAGTACAACTTGGATTTGGGTGAACTTATAGAAGTGGAATCTTGAAATATGAAACTAAGATTAATGTTGCAGAATAGGATTGAGGTAGTTTTAGAAATTCGTACTTACGTGTACGCAAAAGTACTAAATAGTACTACATTTGTTACAATTTGGAGTTGGGTGAAAGGATAGAGCTGGAATCCTAACATTTGGAATTTAAATTGCTATTGGGGTGTGCGATTGAGGTAGTTTCGGAAATTCGTACTTATGTGTATGAAGGGTACTAAATGGTACTAAATTTGGTACAATTTGGATTTGGGTGAACGGATCGAGCTGGAATCCTTAAATTTGGAATTAAGATTGCTATTAGGGTGTGGGATTGAGGTAGTTTTGGAAATTCGTACTTATGTGCATGAAGGGTACTAAATGGTGCTAAATTTAGTACAATTTGGATTTGGGTGAATGGATAGAGCTGGAATCCAGAAATTTGGAATTAAAATTACTGTTGGACTGTACGATTGAGGTACTTATGGGTACGGAAAGTACTAAATGGTACTAAATTTGGTACAATTGGGATTAGGGAGAACGGATAGAGCTGGAATTCGGTAATTGGAACTTAGATTGCTATTTGGGTTTGGGTGAGCTGCAATCCTGGCATTAGAAATTAAGACTACTGTTGGAGTGTAGGATTGAGGAAGTTTTGGAAATGGTACAATTTGGATTTGGGTGATCGGATAAAGCAGCAATCTTGCAATTTGGAATTACGATTACTGTTGGGGTGTAGGATTGGGGTAGTTTTTTAAATTCGTACTTATGGATACTGAAAGTATGGGTACGAAGAGTACTAAATTTTACTAAGTTTAGTACAATTTGGTACAAATGAACGTATACAGCTGAAATCCTGAGATTTGGAATAAAGATTACTGTTATTTTTTTTGTATTAATGTATGTGTAGGGTTGAGATATGTGGTTGTCGAAATACGTACCATAAGTACAAAAAAATTACTAAATGATACTCAATTTGCTGTTGGGTGTAGGGAAAGAGCTGGAATCTTTATTCTTTGGAGTTGGGTGAGTATTAGTGTGTAGCGTTGGTATATGAACATGTTTTAAGAAATACGTACCATAACTTGACGAATGGTACCTAAGCGGCCTAAATTTAGTATAGTGTTTAGGAACAGAGCTGGAATTCTATTTTTTTTTTCAAAAAGTCACTGTTGGTATGTGGGTTAAGATATGGAGATGGTTTTGGAAATACATGCTATGAAAAGTACTAAACGGTAAAGAATTTGATATAATTTGTTATTGTGTGAAGGGGTTCGCAGGAATTTTTGAAATTTTAGGGGGAGGTTTCGGAAATTCGTAAATTTATAAGTAAGTTACTATTCTCGTGTTTGGAAGAACTGATAGAGCTGGAAATGAGCTTCGCGGTTGGTATAAATGGTTGATATAAGAAAGTAATTTTAAGGTTAATGTCTACGAAAAATACTAAATTTGTTACCATTTTGTTATTGCATGAACGATAATTTAAGGAGTTTTTTTTGAAATGCGTACAAATTCTGATATTTGGTATAAGGGTCACTGATGGCTGAAATGGTTTTGGAAATGTCTACCATAAAGCTACAAAAAGTACTAAATGGTACTAAATTGGTCTTGGGTGTATTTGTTTACAAGAATGTTTTACCTTCTGGGGACAGAAAGCCCTTAATTTAAATGCCTCAAAAATGTGGGTCGCTGTAGATGTGTAAAGGTGAGATACGTTTTTTTTTTTGAAAGTCGAACTAAATTGGTACGAACCGTACCTAAATAAAATTTAATAAAGTTTAAAATTGGTATTAGTAAACCAAAAGTTTTCAGTGTTTGCCATTTCCATATTAAATATTGTTTATTTGTTTTTTATATCCCTTCCGCATACGAAGTAGCGGGCATTTTGCTAGTCTTTTATAAAGGAAAATATGAAAAAAGCCAAAAAGTTGAAACACAAAATATGCCGTAACGCATTCATTTTTCAACCGATTTCGTTGGTGTTTCCCATTTTGGAAAGCCAACTAAATTTCCTACTTGTTAACAGTAAATAATTGTACTGTTAGGTGTCGTTTACGCAGCCTGGAGCACAAGGAAAAACATTTTACTGTTTTTAATGCGTTTTTGTCACACTTAAACCACTATTACTTAGCCATTTGTTAACCGATTTTAAAAATCTATGGCTTGTTCGAAAGGCATTACTCTCCCCTTTATAACGAAAAACAGTGTGTGCAAATCGGTTGTGGAAAAAATAAGTAATGTCCGTTTAAATTTGAAAATCCAAGAAAGCCCATTTATCACTACATTTACCGTTATAAAATCAAAACCCGAAGTGACCCAAAGAAACCAATGGTATTTTCGTCTTCTATGGACTCCCACAAAACCGAATTTGTGCATCAGAAATCCTGCAAAAAAATTTTGTCCACTTTTGTATCACAGTGTAATTAATAACATAATAATCTGCTAAGAAATCGACGTTTAACGACAATAAACTTAATTTGAAATACTTTTTGATGACTTTCCAGATTTAATTTGACGATTTTCGTCAAAAAAATTAGTTGCATATTTTGCATATTTTTTGCATATTCTGCATATTTTTTGCATATTTTGCATATTTTGCATATTTTTTGCATATTTTGTGCATATGCAAAATATGCAAATATGCAAAAAAATAAAAAATATGAGCCTGTCATTGCATTCAGTTTTCTTCAAAACGAATTTTGGTCCAATCAGAATTTTCGTATCTTTATTAATAAAAAATATGCAAATATGCAAAATCCGATGTCTAGTGATGAGTGACTGACTGACATATCATCGCCCAGACGAGACCGCTGAAGCTAGAATCTTGAAATTTTGGGTGTAGGTTGCTGTTGGTATGTAGGGGTGAGATAAGGCTGGGTTTTTTGGAAATTCGACATAGAAGGGTACGAAAAGTACTAAAATGTACTAAATATGGTACCCTTTGTATTAGGCAAACGGGAAGAGCTAGAATTCTGAAATTTGGAATGTGGGTCACGGATGGAGAGTTAGAAAGATGTCCCAAAGGGTTTTTGGAATTCGATGTATAAGTGTACTAAATTTAGTACCAATTGTATATTTTCAACGGATATGGCTAGAATCTTGGAATTTGGTATGGAAATCAAGGTTGGGAAGTGGTGTTTATAGAAGGAAATGGTTTTGGAAATTCGAACTCATGTGTACGAAAAGTTCTAAATGGTACTAAATTTAGTACAATTTGGATTTGGGTGAACAGATAGAGCTGGAAACCAGAAATTTGGAACTATGATTATTGTTGAAGTGTAAGAATGAGATATGGGGGTAGTTTTGTATATTCGTACTTATGTCTACGAAAAGTACTAAATTGTACTAAATTTGGTACAACTTGGAATTGGGTAAACAGAAAGAGCTGCAAACCTGAAATGTGGAATATTAAGGTAGCTTTGGAAATTCGTACTTATGTCGAAAAGTCTAAAGTGTACTAAATTTGGTACACTTTAGATTTGGATAAATGATAGGCCGGAATCTTAAAATTTGGAATAGTGAGTACTGTTGGATTGGCAGTTTTGTAAAATCGTATTTATGTCTACGAAAAGTACTAAATTGTACTAAATTTTGTACAACTTGGAGTTGGGTAAACATATAGAGCTGCAAACCTGAAATGTGGAATATTGAGGTAGCTTTGGAAATTCGTACTTATGTGTACGAAAAGTACTAAACTGTCTTAAATTTGGTACAATTTGGTTTTGGGTGAACGGATAGAACTGGAAACCTGAAATTTGGAACTACGATTACTGTTGAAATGAAGGATTGGGATATGTAGGTAGCTTTGGAAATTCGTACTTATGTGTACGAAAAGTACTAAATTTGGTACAATTTTGATTTGGGTTAATGGGTAGAGGCGGAATCCTAAAATTTGGAATAGTGATTACTGTAGGAATATACAATTGTGGGGGTTTTGGAAATTCGTACTTATGTGTACGAAAGGTACTAACTGTTCTAAATGTGGTACAATTTGGATTTGGGTGAACGGATAGAGCTGCAAACCTGAAATTTGGAATAACGATTACTATTGTAGTGTAGGATGGAGTTATGGAAATAGCTTTGGAAAATTGTACTTATGTGTAAGAAAAGTATTAAATGGTAATAAATTTGGTACAATTTGGATTCGGGAGATTGGATTGAGCTGTGAACCTAGAATTAGTAATAATAATTACTGTTGAAGTATAGGATTGAGGTAGTTTTGGAAATTCGTACTTATGTGTACAAAAAGTACTAAAGGTACTAAATTTGGTACAATTTGGATTTCGGTGAAGGGATAGAGCTGAAAACCAGAAATTTGGAATAATGATTACTGTTGAAGTGTAGGATTGAAGTATGTAGGTATTTTTGGAAATTCGTACTTAAAAGGTACTGAATTTGGTACTATTTGGATTTGATTGAACGACAGAAATGGAATTCTAAATTTTGGAAATAAGATTACTGTTGAGGTAGTTTTGGAAATTCGTACTTATTGCGTACCAAAAGAACTAAGTGGTACTAAAGTTGATACAATTTGGTTTTGGTGAACGGATAGTTCTGGGATCCTGATATTTAGATTACTGTTGAAGTGTAGGATTGAGATATGTGAAACTACTAAAGTGTACTAAATTCTGTTACAATTTGGATTTTTGTGAATGGATAGAGCCTGAATCGTGAAATTTGGAATTATGTTTACTTTTTCTTGGAGGATTAAGGCATATTTTAAAAATTCATGTTTAAATACTTTTAAAATACTTTTTGTACACAAATGTTCGAATATCCGACTGGTACTAAATTTGGTACAATTTGGATATGGGTACAATATGGTACAATTTGGAGTGGAGGATTGAGATAAATATTGAAATTCGAATTTTCGTACGAAAAGTATTAAATGGTATATGAATAACGGTGGAATTCTGAAATTTGGTATTATTGTCTCTGTTGGTGTGTAGGGTTGAGATACGGATGTGGTTATATGTATCATAAGGGAACGAAAATAACTAAACGCCACAAAAATTTGGTTAAAATTGTTCGGATAAAGTTGTAAATAAGTATCGCGGTTGGGATATAATTTTGGATATCGCGATGTAATTTTTGAAACTTATACCTAATATAAGTACTAAATTTGGTTGGTTTGTTGGTGTTCAGATAAGGAGTTTTTGAAATGCATACAAATTCTGAAATTAGGTATGGAGGTCGCTAACTACTGAATTATTGAGTTGGTATTGGAAATACGAAAAGTACAAAATAGTACCAAATTTGGTACTGGGTGATGTTGGAATTTTATAATTAGTGTGCGAAAAGTACGAAAGTGCAATAAATTTTGTATTAGGCTAAGGAGAAGTTGTCAGGTTGACTTTAGAGGTGGTACAATAAGTGTACTAGAAGTATTAATAATAATAATTGTTCCACAAACATCCCATAAGGGACAAGGGAGACTTCTCTCATATCAATGAGTGCACCCCGATTCATATTAGCTCAATGATATGGGACCTACTGTTTATCGCCGAGTCCGAACGGCGTGTCTTAAGACACCACTTTGTAAAGAAGTTTTACATGGCTGAAATACTCAGGAAATGTCGCCAACATTACTGAGGGGTATTTTGCCACCGCTGAAAAATGTTTGATGTTGCCCGGCCGGGGAATCGAACCCACGACCTTCAGCGTGCAAGGCGGGCGTGCATACCATTGCACCACGGTGGCAAAAACATTTTTAGGTGATTTCTACTCTCGTAGCTCGCGTTTTAGTAGATGGATTTTCACGGGGAATAATTTATTTGATCCGCAACGTAAAAATCTAAAATTTGCAATCAAGTACGAGTAAATCGAATGCCAATTATAAAAATTAGGCCCGAAAAATATGATTTTTAGAAAAATGTTCGCACAAAATTTTCGTATTTGGATGCAGATTTCTGTGAAGCTGTGTAGGCTACATTCACGACACATATAACAAATAATTCAAACATAATATGCCTCTTTCTCTCGGGACCCCCATAAGCAAACAAAAATTTCGTAACCATCCGATCAAAATTGCGACCTGTAGCGTGATTGCAAAAAAACGGAAGAATTGGATGCATTGTGGTATCTCCCTTGTTTGGCCACCTTCGCCAACCTACTTTATACCAATTTAAAGGTAATAGTTTCTTCTTCTATTGACAGACTTTGCCGTTGGAATACCTCTACTAGAAGCCGATATATTCACAAAGAATAAAAATTTGAATTTGTCTCCACAAGAGTTTTTCCCCATTCCGACTCTTAAATATTATCCGACTATCACTACAATCAATAGGCTTCTTACTCTGTGAGACCCGCATCTACCCCAAAATCTAGAAAACCGGTAGGGTGATTACAAAAAATAAGAAATGGATATATTACTGACTTTTGCGATATCTCGGTTGTTTGCTCACTTACGCCAACATACTTTGCATCAATATAAAGGACATCTTTTCTTCTACCATGCTCCTACCAGAAGCGGAGATATTCGCATAAGCAAAAAACGTTGACTTTCTTCCACATAAGCTTTTTGCTAATTCCTACTCCTGAATATTATCCGACCATCACCAAACTTCTTCCTCTGTGGGACTCGCATCAACTCCCAAAAAAATTCGTGACCATCCGATCAAAATTGCGACCTGTAGCGTGATTACAAAAAAATCGGAAAATGGGATGCATTACCGACTATTGCGATATCTTTTTTGTTTGACAACCTACGACAGCCTACTGTACATCGTTGTAAAGGTGATATTTTCTACTTTCCTAGCCAGGTTTTGCTTTTGATATACTTCTTAAAGAAACAGGCTTTGAAATAAAACTTTGACCTTTTCTCCAAATAAGTTATTGCCCATTTCGACCCCTGAATATTATCCGACCATCATCAAAATCAATAGGCTTCTTCCTCTGTGGGACCCCCATTTACTCCCAAAATTTCGTGACGATCCGATCGAAATTGCGACCTGTAGCGCGATTTTTTTTTTTCATTTAGGATTGTTAGGATTGTCTATCTCGTTGTGAAAAATTTAGGACTCCAGCTTTCTGCGCTCGTTAAGAGGTAGTTAACCAAAAGACATGGACGGTCACACAGTCAATCGTTAGCCTCCCCATTGGGGAAACTCTCATCTGGTGAAAGCTTTTTTATGGAGGTATTTTAGTGAGATTAAGTTAGCTTTACTCCTGTGGGTTGTATATCATATGTAGTCAGTCTCATTGTCATAACTATAAGCGAAAAATTCACATTTAGCGGTAATCAAACCTAGTTTTGGCTATCTTTACGATTTTTCTAATTTTATTGACGATTTGACAATTTCCGATCAGACAATCTTTTTTCAAATATTATAAAACATTAACAAGTCATGACATTAACATTGCAACGAAGATGCGATTTATTTAATGCTACATATGGTCCACTTAACTTTATGCTGCCGAAACATGGACAATAAAATCAACGGACGAAAATAAATTGAACGCGTTTTAAATATGGATTTATCACAAAGCTCTGAAAATTCCATGGACAGATCGTGTACCAAATGAAGAAGTACTAAGAAGAATGCACACAGAACGACAGCTTCTTGAGTCAAGAAGACTCTTGACACCATAAAAAATAGGAAAACAACTTATTTGGGACACATTATGAGAAACGAAAAATACTCAATCATCCAAAACATAATAAAATGCCAATTTGAGGGAAAAAGGCCAAGAGGAAGAAGAGAAATATCATGGATAAAAAATATTCTAGATTGGACAAATACGCCAGATGAGAACAACCTTATAAATGCTGCGAGGAATAGAGAACTCACCATTGCAGAATAAATTTACACAATAGATATTATATATGCATCTAAAATATTCAATTTGTAATTGTATGATCGCCAAAATCCGAATACGGATAGGCAAATAAAGAAGAAGAAGATCAAAAACTGTCGGCAACGCTGGTTTAGACCCCAAGCATGTTTGTACGAAATCTGTTTCAGACAATTTGGAGTCGATTTACTCATGTCCGTCAGTCTGTCTGTATGGTTGGCACGCACCATAACTTATAACGTGACCGTTTCATATACTCCTTCCTTCATATACTCCTTCCTCCTTCGCGTTCATTTTCATCAACTATAACTACACAGTTAGCATAGTGGACAAATTTAACTTCGATGTAATTAACTACAATCACTGCTACCCGAATATGTATTCTGGTTTTATTCACCGAAATGGTCGATCACCAGCCGAACAAAGTACGAATAGACGTGTGGCTCGTCCGCAGTCTAACATACTAGTTAGCCACGATTCGATCCAGATCTTAGCAAGCTCACAGCTCCTAGCAAGCTCCCAGCTCATAGCAAGCTCCCAGCTCAAAGCAAGCTCCCAGCTCACAGTCAGCTCCCAGCTCAAAGCAAGCTCCCAGCTCACAGTCAGCTCAAGCTCATAGCCAGCTCCCATTAACCTACAGCAACCCGAGCCGAGTTACACACCCTACGACTGCCGACAGCAACCCGAATGCGACAGAGCCGAGCCACATACCCGACGATTGCCATCGTGCCGACAGCAACACCAATACAACAGGGCTGAGCCACATACCCAACTTTCCGACAGCAATCCGAATGCCACAGAGCCAAGTCACATACCCGACGATTGCCAACGAGCCGACAGCAACCCGAATACTACAGAGCCGAGACACACACACGACGATTCTAGACGAACCGACAGCAATCCGAACACCACAGAGCCGAGCCGCACATCCGACGACTGCCGAGTTGACAGTCACCCGAATAGCCGACAACATCCGAATACATCAGAACCGACGCAAGCATACACGATTGCCATCGAATCGACAACAACAACCCGGCTACTATTGAGCCCACATCCAAAACCCGATCACCATCGATCCGATTACAACAACCATATTGTCATCTATTCATTGGTTACCTAAGACACATCTCATCCATATTCCTCACACATATTGTTCGTCTATCAAACACCAAGAGTTTTATAATAAACATTGAAATTGTAAACACTCGTGTTTTACTTAAGGTTTGTGGGTCCTTAGGTCGACCCTGGCAACGACAGAGCTTACCTCAGCTCAAGAGAAAACCACTCGTTATAAACTCTCGAACGAATAAACCCGTCAAGTTCAAAATTTTCCATTCCTTATATTTAGTCCAAGCTTAGTTTAAGTTTGAATATGGGCCAATCGCTTCACTCCTATCGGTACCTCCCCCACAAAAGTTTAAAAATGTTCGCAAAATTGGTGCGCACTGTAAGATATATAAGACCAATTTTCTAGGTCACGTAAGTAACACAACAACAACTCTAGTTTTTCTTCAAGATGCCAAAATGTTTGTTTACATGTTCATAGAATTTATTCACAATAACAAACAATTTCGAAATTCACAATAACAAATATTTCTTTATTCTTTTATTGTTATTATGTCAGAAATGAAGCAGGCGTAGATCTTCGAATATGGATTATATAGGTCCACTTCTTCGGGTACCATACTAAATTAAGAAAAAATTAAGTTTAAGAGCTCCTCCCGGATTGTTTTGAAATTTTTTTCAGCAGGTTGTCCTTGCGGTCCCATTTACGACGGTACAATTTTTTAGGGGGCAAGTCCATACTTCCTTAGATAATGGCCTAAATGTTCCAGGAAAACTTTAAGGCACCTACTAAAATAGCAAATCCGCAGGGAGTCCAAACTTTGCACATCGTATAATTTCACCTAGTCACGTATCAGGATGGAAGATGAACTATATCGGTCCAGGCCTTGGAGTACCTCCCACACAAATTTTGGAAAAAAGTGCAATTTAACAGATTGACACGGATAGTTTTGAATTTTTTTTTCTAAAAAATTCTTCTTGCGTACCCTGACACAATGGGTTGTACGTAAGACAATCCTCGAAGGGAGAAGCCGATTTGGTCCTAACGTTGCACATCGTATTATTTCTTGCAGCCTCGAATTACTTACTTACTTAGTTGGCCATTACAGAACATTTGTTCCATAGACCGAACTAAGAAAAGATCTCCATTCCTCTCTGTTTTTGGCTTGACTTCTTGGAATACCGCGCCTTTTAATTTCTTCATCCACTTGTATGCTCCATCGAAGCTTTGGCCTGCCGATTCTGCGTGCACCGCCATGTGGCATGTATTCATACGCCTTTTTAGCGGGTTCATCATCGCTCATTCTCATGATATGGCCTAGCCAACGCAATCGTTGCATCTCGATACGTTTAACTATATTCATGTCTTTGTAAAGCTTATATAGCTCGTGGTTCATACGACGTCGATATTCACAGTCAACGCAAATCGGCCCGTAGATCTTTCGAAGAATTTTCCTCTCAAACACACCAAGCACTGCCTTATCTGCTTGCGCAAGTACCCATGCTTCAGAGCCATACATTCGCACGGGTAGTATCAGCGTTTTGTATAGTGTTATTTTTGTTTGACGAGATGTGGCTTTGTTTTTAAATTGCTTACTTAAACCATAGTAGCATCTGTTGGCCAATACAATTCTTCTTCTTATTTCACAACTGATGTTGTTTGTTGTGTTTATGACAGTGCCGAGGTAGACGAAGTCTTTAACTACCTCAAAATTGTAGGTACCAACTTCCACAGTTGGTCCGAGTCCTATGGACGCTTTGCGCGTCGACACCATCAATTTGGTCTTTTCGCCGTTTACCGCAGACCCACTTTCGCAGATTCTGCTTCGACCTTCCTAAAGGTATCAGTTACTTCCTTTACTGATCGTCCCATGATGTCTATGTCATCAGCATAAGCAAGCAACATGTGGCTATTGGTGTAAATTGTGCCATTTCTTTTGACATTTGCATCTCTCCCTTTTCCAGCAAAATTTTGAATAGGTCACACGAAAGGCTGTCTCCTTGTCTGAAACCTCTTTTGTTAGAAAATTCTTCGGAGAGGTTCTTTCCAATTTTAACTAAGGACCTAGTATCAATTAAAGTCATCTTACAAAGCCAGATGAGCTTTGCGGGAATACCAAATTCAGACATTGCATGGAATACCTTTGATCGGAGTGGACTCTCGAATGCTGGGATTTGCCGCAGGGTAAATATCTGGTCAGTGGTATACTTGCCAGGTCAAAAGCCGCATTGGTATGGTCCAATTATCTCGTTGACCATAGGCTTTAGTCGTTCGCACAACATCCCTGACACGATCTTGTAGGCAATAGGGAGAAGACTTATGCCCCTATAGTTAGAGCATACAGTCTTATCTCCCTTCTTGTGGACGGGGCACAGGATACTCAGGTTCCAATCGTCGGGTATTCGTTCTTCCTGCCAGATGGTGCTAACTAGCTGATGAATACACCTTATCAGCGTGTCGCCTCCGGTTTTGAACAGCTCGGCTGGTAAGCCATCGGCTCCTGCTGCCTTATTACTCTTCAGCCGATTTATTGCTGTCTTAACCTCATCTTGGCTGGGCGGTATACATTCAATACCATCATTTGGGATTGGGACTGTCGTATCTTCGTCGTCTTCGCTGCTATTGGATACCAACAGTTTTGAAAAATGTTCTTTCCATATCCTGAGCACACTATCTGTATCAGTTACCAATTTACCTTGCTGGTCCCTACAGGAGGATGTGCCTGTACCAAAGCCATCAGTTTGATGCTTGATTCTTTGGTAGAATTTTCGGACTTCATTCTGGCTCCTGTACATCTCGATTTTTTCACACTGCCGCTTTTCCATCTCTTTCTTTTTCCTGCGGAAAAGACGTGTCTCCTCTCTCCTTTTCTCCCTGTATCTCTCTCGTGCGCTACGCGTTGCTACGGATTGTAAAGTAGCCCTATATGCCGCATTTTTCTCTTCGGTGGCAGCACGACACTCCTGATCATACCATGGATTCCTTGGTGGAGGCCTCTGGTATCCAAGTATGGATTTTGCGGCTGTTTGCATGGAGTGGGCAATGCTTTGCCATTGCGCTGATATGTTATCGGGATGAGGAGTGCTTTGATTAAGCAATTGGGCTAGTTGAGTGGAATATGCTGTGGCTATCTGTTGTGATTGCAACTTACCGATGTCTAACTTTCGTGTTGTGTCTGTTCGTACTTTGTTTGCTACGTTTAAGCGGGTGCGTACCTTTGCTGCAACAAGGTAGTGGTCCGAATCAGTGTTTGCGCCTCGGAACGATCGTACATCCAACACGCTCGATGAATGTCTTCCATCTATCACAACATGATCAATTTGATTTCTTGTTTTCTGATCTGGAGACAGCCAGGTACCCTTATGAATATCGAGATGATTAAATCTGGTACTGCTAACTACCATGTTTTTTGCAGCTGCAAGGTCTATCAGCCTCATACCATTGTCAGATGTTTCACTGTGGAGGCTGAATTTCCCGACTGTTGGGAAAGATATTCTCCTTTCCAATTTTGGCATTAAAATCGCCTAGAATGATAATAATGTCATGGGCAGGGCAACGGTCATATGTTTCTTCTAAGCGCTCGTAAAATATATCTTTGGTTTGTTCGTCCTTTTCTTCAGTGGGAGCATGAGCGCAAATAAAGCTGATGTTGAAGAATTTAGCTTTTATTCGAATTGCAGCAAGTCTTTCATTCACTGGAGTGAAGCTGGATACCAGATGTTTTAGTCTCCGACTAACTACAAATCCGCAACCAAACTCATGCTTTACGTCATGGCAGCTATAATACAGTGCGTCACCTTTAGGTGTTGTTGTGACGCCTTTCCCAATCCATCGTATTTCCTGTATGGCAGTAATATCGGCCTTGTACTTTTAAAGTACGTCTGCCAATGCGAAGACTGCACCTTCTCTATAAAGAGTGCGAACATTCCAGAACGCGCGGCACATGTTAGCTCACTACCTTTAGCGGGTGTTAAAGGCAGTTCCCCAGGTGACACCACGGGGAGGTCAGTGTCCACTTGAGATGAAAGAGGGACATAAATCCTGGGCTTTGCCATGTTAAAACCGGTCAGGACCGTTGCTTGGTATCTTCCATCCCCTACGTCACTCACAGAACATGTCATGGTTGTAAAATTCCTCTACCCCGTTGTTTTCAGTACATTTTTCAACGACGATTTAATAAAAATGTCAATAATGTGGTAAAATCCGAAATGCGAAAATAAACTGTTGGTGTGAACTGTGTTTGAAATACGTGTTGTAAAAGATATGATGCAAAATACCGGTGAAACAACATGAAATAAGCATTTTAGAGTTTCAGAATGTTCTAAAAAATTGTTGAGAACTTTATTTGGAAGATTTTTGCAAAAGGTTGCTTGGTTCAACTCCCAATATTTTAGCCGATACTGACCAGAGTTTCAGTAATTATGTAAAATTTTCTATATTTTATAGATTTTGATGCCCTAGATGGAGTTTTTCTTGTGTGGTTTTTCCAAAAGATAAGTTCTACTAGTATAGGGCTGCAATATTGCTAAAGAAAGCAAGGCCAAATTCCTATTCGTTTCTGAGATAAAGGCCTGATAAATGCAAAAAAGTGTAAATTTAGGCCGGTTTAGATGAGGCCATGAAATCCGAACTGGATCTGACAGGACAAAACCCTATTAGGGTTTTTGTAGTCTAAATACCTATGTACATACAAAAAATGCATACTAGAAGTTGTTTGCATTTTCAGTGTTGCATAGTGTAACCCACAGTGCAAAATCAATCCCGCATGTTAAGAACAGACACACCACAAATCATCAATCAAATTTTGATGTGTAGTATTTTTGGTTACAAAATAATAATTTCTTTGCAAAAAACGCTAACCACATTTACTGCTGATAACAACCCAGCAAACCAAATGTCGGATTCCGACACGCCTGAACAATTTCGCAAGCAAAACCGTTCTGATTTCATTCCTATTTTTAAGCGATTTTTCGGACATCGGAGCGAATGTCGAAAAAAAATTTTTCCATTCATTATCCAGCCTCCGAATTTTGTTACGATGTCGGTACGATTGGTTTGCTGGGATTACAGGATACATAACTACAGATGTTTAAGAAAAGTCTGCAGAAATAAAAACAAAAACAATTATGTATGAAAAAATGTTTGGCTCCAGCCTTGGAGCAAATAAAGGACAAACAATGCTCTGAATTTCAAGAAAACTCAAAACTCAACTCTCAATCACTCCAAATAATGCATGATGAGTGAAGTATGTACATATGTGTTAAGTCTCCACACAGCTGAACGAGTTACTTGTTTTACTCCACTGCACAACGCTCATGCCATAGGGCATTGAGTAGCGCCACTTGTAAGTGTGTGAATGAGTGTCTGCCACTGAGCATTATTTTGATTGTGGGGATATGCGTCTCCATAAAATACCGGTCTCTGAGCGATACCAAACAATAAAAACAACAACAACAACCAAACATCGGCAACAAGACGCCAATGTGCGACGACAACACAAAACAAAAACACCAATATCGGTGGCAGTGGCAGTAGTTTGAGATTTTGATGTGTAGAGTTATTGGCATCTCCAAACAAATGCAGACAAAATCAAATCAGTTTGACTTTGTCGGGCCACAAAAGATCATTGAATTGTTCCAAGAACGTCTGTTGTGAAAACGAATTAGCCGTCGTGCGATCGGGAAAGTGTAACAAAATTTAGCAAAAGATATACCTATACGCATAATGTTAATTGGTGATTACAAATAAAAAAATCTCAAACAAAAAAAACAACACCAGCATCCTTTTTGAGTGTTTTCGTATTTTGCTTGGTGTAGAATTATCCTTGTTGTTTGTGCCAACATTTTTGTGAGAGTGCTTTTAAACATATTGGAGACACACAAATAATTCTCTTCGAAATCCTTGCAAACATTTGTCAGTGTTCTCCCTATGACATTTCGTTTTAGACCTGCGCAGTTTTTGTGGAATTTGTGAAATAAAAAGTGAGTATTGCCAAAGAGAGATAATTTTTAAACGAAAGCTTTTTTCAAGATAATTTTTGTAATCAAACAAATAAATTTACATGGAATGTGCGTACAATAGGAGTTCCCTTGAAAAGAATAGTTCATCTGTAATAGATAAGCTCAAATTCGTTGAATTGTCGACAATAAGAAAGGCGATTTATCTGGCAAAAGGACTAATTGCCTACATACCTGCCTTTTTGCCTGCCAACCAGACTACTGCCTGTCTTTAACATGTCTTCAAGTGCTTCTTTGTTGCCTCTTAACAAAGCAATAAATATGGCTTTTAAATGAGCAAGAAGTTATGTCTGTCTGTATTTCTGGCCACTGGTACACTACATGGGAGAATGCATTGACTAATTGCGTACTTACATACATTCAAATACAATGAAGTCGAACCCATAGGAAAATCTGTAATGTCGACGTAATAATTGTTGTTCTCGGAACAAATTTCTTTAGAACATTTCTAAATAGGATAAATTACTGGAACAATCGTAAATGATAATTTCGGGGAAAAGGATAATGCGAACTAAAAGAATATAGTAGGGAGGGGAAGGTTAATGAAGACGAGATGAATTAATTAGCTAGATGGAGGAGAGATAGAGTAAACTGGCTAATTTAGTTTAATATTTAATAATTCGATCGATAATGAACATATTTTCATGTGGGTCGGAAAACGTTTAGAAATAAGTTAAACAAGTGAGCCAAGGCTATAGTCGGCTCGGGGCCGACTATGTGATACCCAACACCACTTCCCCTGTGAATAAGCTTTTGACTGGTAAAATTCAAAATATTAAAATTGGGATAGCTTAGCGCCTTTGCTCTGAATGTCTTCATTAATACAGGTCAATTTTATTGAAACGCGTTTAAGTGCATCGTCAGAATAACTCAAATAAAAAAATGGAAAAGTGGGATGTATGCCAACCATCAACCATCACATTCCGACCCCTGAATAATATCCGACCATTACCAAAATCAATAGGTTTATTCCTCTGTGGGACCCCCATGGACACCCAAAATTTCGTGACGATCCAATCAAAATTACGACGTGTAGCGTGATTACAAAAAATTAAAAAATAGGACTTATTACCGACTATTGCTATATCTCCGTTATTTGGCCACATACGCCAACATGCTTTACATCTTCTTTCTACTTTCATAGTCGGACTTTGCTTTTGGAAGGTCCCCACCCAATGCTGTGCTATTCGTCATTATTATTAAAATCGCAAATATGAGATATTGTGTTTTTATAGCGGCTATTGCGATATCTTCATTGTTTTACCACCTACGAGAACCTACGTTACATCGTTGCAAAGGCGATATTTTCTACTTTCATCAGCAGGTTTTGCTTTTGATATACCCCTTATAGAAGCGGAGATATTCGCTTTGAAATAAAACGTTGACTTTTTCTCCAAATAAGTTGTTTGCCCTTTCCGACCCCTGAATATTATCCGACCATCACCAAAATCAATAGGCTTCTTCCTCTGTAGGACTCTCAATAACCCCCAAAATTTCGTGACTATCCGATCAAAATTGCGACCTGTAGCGTGATTACAAAGAAATGGAAAAATGGGATGTATTAACGACTATAGCGATATCTCCGTTATTTGGCCACCTACGCCAACCTACTTTGCATCACTGTAAAGATGGGATTTTCTACTTTCATCGTCAGACTTTGTTTTTGGAAGGTCCCCAACCAAAGCTGTCATATTCGTCATTATTATTAAAATCGCAAAAATGAAAAGTTGTGTTCTATTAGCGGCTATTGCGATATCTTCGTTGTTTGACCACCGACAACAACCTATTTACATCGTTGCAAAGGCGATATTTTCTACTTTCATTAGCAGGCTTTGCCTTTAATATACCCCTTATAGATACGGAGATATTCGCTTTGAAATAAAACGTTGACTTTTTCCGCAAATAAGTTTTTTGCCCATTCCGACCCCTGAATAGTATCCGACCATCACCAAAAAAAAATAGGCTTCTTCCCCTGCGGCCCCCATCTACATCCAAAATTTGGTGAAGATCCGATCAAAATTACGACCTCTAGCGTGATTTCTTTAAAAGTGGAAAAATGGGATGTATTACCGACTATTGTGATATCTCCGTTATTTGGCCACCTACGCTAACCTACTTTGCATCATTGTAAAGACAGGATTTTCTACTTTCATAGTATGGTTTTGTTTTTGGAAAGTATCCAACAAAAGCTGTGTTATTCGTCATTAGAATTAAAATCGAATAAATGCAAAGTTGGGTTCTATAAGCGACTATTGCGATATCTTTGTTGTTTGACCACCTACGACAACCTACCATACATCGCTGTAAAGGTGATATTTTCTGCTTTCATAAGCAGGCTTCGCCTTTAATATACCCCTTATAGATACGGAGATATTCGCTTTGAAATAAAACGTTGACTTTTTCCGCAAATAAGTTTTTTTCCCATTCCGACCCCTGAATATTATCCGACCATCACCAAAATCAATAGGCTTCTTCCCCTCCGGAACCCTCATCAACATCCAAAATTTGGTGACGATCCGATCAAAATTGCAACCTGTAGCGTGATTACAAGGTTTAGATGGACAGACGGACAGACGGACGGACTGACGGACGGACACACATAGCCAGATCGACTCAGCTCGTCGAGACATTCATTTTGGTATATATAAGTATGGGTCTACGACCATTATTTCGATGCGTTACAAACTTTTTGGCCAAAACCAACTTATAATACCCTCCCCACATAGTGGTGTAGGGTATAACAAGTGAGCAAAAGCTATAGTCGGGCCGGGGCCGACCATGTGATACCCTACACCACTAACCCTGTGCATAAACTTTTCACTGGTAAACATTTCTTTTAGAGAATATAATCCGACTACCACCAAAAATAATATGTCTCTTTCACTCTGGGATCCCCATAAGCAACCATAATTTCGTGACCATCCGATCAAAATTACGACCTGTAGCTTGATTGCAAAAAATGGAAGAATTGGATGCATTACCGTCTATTGTGGTATCTCCCTTGTTTGACCACCTTCGCCAACCTGCTTTACACCAATGTAAAGGTAATATTTTCTTCTTCCATTGACAGGCTTTGCCGTTGGAATACCCCTACTAGAAGCCGATATATTCACAAAGAATAAAACATTGAATTTGTCTCCAAACGAGTTTTTCCCCATTCCGACCCCTAAATATTATCCGACTATCACCAAAATCAATAGGCTTCTTCCTCTGTGGGGCCCTTATCTACCCCCAAAAATTTCGTCACTATCCGATCAAAATTCCAACTTGTAGCGTGATTACAAAAAATGGAAATATTGGGTATATTACTGAATTTTGCAATATCTCGGTTTGCTCACTTACGCCAACATACTTGCATCAATATAAACGAGATCTTTTCTTCTTCCATTGACGGGTATTCCTTTTGGAATACTCCATCCAGAAGCGGAGATATTCTCATCAAAAACGTTGACTTTTCTCCACATAAGCTTTTCGCTTAGTCCGTCTCCTGAATATTATCCGACCATCACCAAACTAAATAGGCTTCTTCCTCTGTGGGACCCGCATCAACTCCCAAAAAATTCGTGACGATCCAATAAAAATTGCGACCTGTAGCGTGATCACAAAAAAATCGGAAAATGGGATGCATTATCTACTATTGCGATATCTCTGTTGTTCGACCACCTACGACAACCTGCTTTACATCCTTGTAAAGGTGATATTTTCTACTTTCCTTGCCAGGTTTTGCTTTAGATATACCTCTTAAAGAAACATCGATATTGGCTTTGAAATAAAACGTTGACCTTTCTCCAAATAAGTGTTTGCCCATTCCGACCCCTGAATATTATCCGACCATCAGCAAAATCAATAGGCTTCTTTCTCTTTGGGACCCCCATTAACCCCCAAAATTTCGTGACGATCCGATCAAAATTGCGACCTGTAGCGTGATTACAAAAAAATAGGAAAATGGGATGCATTATCGACTATAGCCATATCTCTGCTATTTGAAGACCTACGACAACCTACTTTACATCGTTGTAAAGGTGATATTTTCTACTTTCCTTGCCAGGTGTTGCTTTTGATATACCTCTTAAAGAAACAGAGATATTGGCTTTAAAATAAAATGTTGACTTTTCTCCAAAAAAGGGTTTGCCCAGTCCGACCCCTAATTATTATCCGACCATCACCAAAATCAATAGTCTTCTTCATCTATGAGACGCCCATTAACTCTCAAATTTTCGTGACGATCCGATCAAAATTGCAACCTGTAGCGTGATTTCCAAAAAAATAGAAAAATGGGATGTATTACCGACTATTGCGATATCTCCGTTATTTGGTTACCAACGCCGACCTAGTTTGCATCATTGTAAAGAGGGGATCTTCTACTTTCAGAGTCAGACTTTGCTTTTGGAAAGCTTTCAACCAAAGCTGTGATATTCGTCAATATAATTAAAATCGCAAAAATGAAAATTGGGGTTTTATTTGCTTCTATCGTGATATCTTCGTTGTTTGATCACCTACGAGCACCTGCTTTATATCATTAGAAAGGTGATATTTTCTACGTTCATTGTCAGGTTTTGCTTTTAGTATACCCCATATAGAAGCTGAGATATTCGCTTTGGAAAAAAACGTTGTCATTTTATCCACCTAAGTTTTTTGCCCTTTCCGACCCCTAAATATTATCCGACCATCACCAAAATCAATAGGCTTCTTCCCCTCCGGGACCCCTATCAACATGCAAAATTTCGTGACGATCCGATCAAAATTGCGACCTGTAGCGTGATTACAAGGTTTAGATGGACAGACGGACAGACGGACAGACGGACGGACGGACGGACTGACGGACGGACACACATAGCCAGATCGACTCAGCTCGTCGAGACATTCATTTTGGTATATATAAGTATGGGTCCGCGACCATTATTTCGATGCGTTACAAACTTTTTGGCCAAAACCAACTTATAATACCCTCCCCACATAGTGGTGTAGGGTATAAAAAGCATCGGAACAAAGGCAAAGGCTATAGTCGGGACGGGCCGACTATGTGATACCCTACACCACAATTCCTAAGCTTTTCACTGATAAACACAGCCAATATGTCTGAAGAGCCTCTACCAACGGCGAAACATGCATGTCACATATTGGTGGTTGTGTGGTTGGGTTCGAATCTTCGGCTTTCCTTTTTCACTTGCAAAAATAAACGGTCATTAAGCTCGATTCTAACGAGAAATTAATTAAAAACATTTCTTTTATTTTCTATAAACATTTCGAAATGGCTTAGGGCTAACTGAACCAAAATAATTAACCATTAATTAAATAACACTGTACTAAAAAAGTTGACTAAAAATATTCAAGCGTTCTGGTGTAAAAGTTCTACCGTGTTGGTGTCTATGGACAACGAAAATGCCTTTAGTTCCTTTGGGCCACTTCGTTTTTTTTTTTTGTTTTATAATGGTAGTCGTAGTGAAAAACGGGGCCAACCTTCATGTGGGCTATACCAAAACGTCGATCTATATCTACAAATTTCTGGCGGAAAGTTTTTAGACTCACTAAATACCACATTTACGATATTTCGGTAAAACCTTCAAAATGACGAAAATCAAGAGGTACGCTTCTATGGGGAATTAGGAACACGCGGACCAATACTGATAATTCTCTTCTGGAATATTTTATAACCCCATATAAAATTGAATAAAAAAATCAGTCTTTCGGTGGGATATTGACGTCACAACCTTAAGAATTACGAAAACTGGGAGGTGCCGTTATATGAGGGTTATATCGAAACGTGGACCCATACCGACAAATTTGAGGCAGAAAGGCTTTTACCTCCAACAAACACTAAATGCCAAATTTCAGCAATTTCAGTGTGGTATTTAGGCTAAAACCTTTAAAATGCCGAAAATCGGGTTGGACCGTTCTATGCGGGCTATACTAAGCCGTGGACCTATACCAACAAATTTCATATGGAACGTTTAACACCCCTAATGAAGACCAAATTCCAAAGCCTATACTAAGGCGTTGACTTATACCGACAAGTTTCTGGGAAAAGTTTTATACCAGCAGCGAAGACTAAATACCAAATGTCAGCCTTTTCTGAAGATTATTGAGGTCACAACCATCAAAACTCTGAATATCGGAAGGTACGTTCTACAGGGGCTATACGAAGGCGTGGACCTATACCGACAAGTTTCTGGGGAAAAGTTTTATACTAACAACGAAGACTAATTATCAAATATTATCCATTTCGGTGGAATATTGAGTCCACAACCTTCAAAATGCCGGAAAAAGGGAGGTACCGTTTTATGCGGGCTATACTAAGGCGAGGACCTATACCGACAAATTTCATATCAAACGTTTAGTACCCCTAATGAAGACCAAATACCAAATTTCAGCCATTTCGGTGGAACATTGAGGCCACAACCTTCAAAATAAATATGGAGTCGAGTTGTACCGAAAGTTTCTGGGTGAAAGTTTTATACCCGCAACGAAGACTAAATACCAAATTTCGGCCATTTCTGAGGAATATTGAGGTCACAAGCTCCAAAACACAGAAAATCGGGAGGTACGTTCCATGGGGGCTATGTGAAGCCGTGGACCTATACTGACAAATTTTAGTGCGATAATGAGGCTAAAATGGGTGCCACCGTGGTGCAATGGTATGCACACCCGCCTTGCACACATAAGGTCGTGGGTTCGATTCCCCGGCCAGGCAACATCAAAACACTTTGCAACGGTGACAAAATACCCCTCAGTAATGTTGGCGACATTTCCTGAGTATTTCAGCCATGTAAAACTTCTCTAAAAAAGTGGTGTCTTACACACGCCGTTCGGATTCGGCGATAAACTGTAGGTCCCATATCATTGAGCTAATATGAATCGGGGTGCACTCATTGATATGAGAGAAGTCTCCCTTGTCCCTTATGGGATGTTTGTGGAACAGTTATATATAAATGAGGCTAAAACCTTAAAATAACGAAAATCGGGTGATACCGTTCTATGAGGGCTATATCAAACCGTGGACCGATATTGGAAATTTGCGTTACCAAACATCCTAGGAGTAATAGAAACTTCTATACCAAATTACAAAGCCCCATCTTAAAAATTGCGAGCTGTATCTTGATTTCAACAGACGGACGGACATGGTTATATCGACTTAGAATTTTATCCTTATCAAGAATATATATACTTTATAGAGTCTCCGATAAATATTTCGATGTGTTACAAACGGAATGACAAATTTAATTATATCCTCCATACTATGGTGGAGAGTATAAAAAGGGTAATACTTTTTGTGCCACTTTTTCGAAAGACATGTGCCTCTTTGGCCGCGTGGTTGTCTCCAGATGGGAAAATCACATCGATCATGTTGTGGTAGACGAAAGGCACTTTGCTAGGGGGTTAGACGTCTAATCGATTTGAGGAGCGAACATCAAATCAGATAATGTCCTTGTAACAGCCAAAGTATGTACTCGTCTTAATGCTGCTGCAAAAGTGCACAAGCAGGAAGACGGCAGTGCTTGTCCCGATAATGTGAAAACACAGTGGCAAAAAATAGCCCACTCTCTTCAAACCACCGAAAAATATATACATCGGTACCAAAACCCAAACACTAAAATCCGTGGTACAGTCAGGAATGTCGTAAGTGTAGTGAAGGGAAGAAGGCGGAATATAGGCCATACCGGTAGCCAGTAGCAAGGAAAGGAGAAGCATATTTTCAGAAGAGAAGGTTAGCACCTGAACTAACATTAAATGAAAGCTGCTTACACTTGGAGAGTTTTTGCGGGTTCTAAACTACAATGTCCATAGATGAGAAAAATCAAAAAATATTAATCAAAAAATATCGCTGGAGGGATTTTTAAATAAATCGAGGTCAAAGTTCGCATTTGTAGGTTTTCACGATTTAGCTTGAGAACGACAAGAATTATCGAAATGGGACTAGAGAACGTGTTATAGTTGTGAAAATTCTATACAAGATTTTTCCAAGGTTTTATCATTTTGAGATTTAGAAGTTCACATTGGAACATTGCACTGACTGCAGGCGATAATCCAATTTCATGACTAGCATTTTTTGGAAACAGGCGTTCATAATCACAAGGATCCGCCAATCCCACGGCAGCGGGTTCTTACGTACCGGATTGACCCAACAACAACAAGGATCCGCGAACAACCCTGAGGTTAATAGAAATATTACATTCAATATGCAAAAGTTGGACCTTTTGATTGTTTTCGTACCCACCAATCATTTTAGGATTTTAAGCTATTATGTCTGACCGCATGTAGCTGTCAACGAAAAAATATTATCAGGAATCAGTGTCTCAAGTCAATGGTGGGCTTTCATACACGCCAGCGTTGATTGTCAACCCTCACGCATTCTTACGCTCTTCGAATCAGTTGCTGCTGAGAAGCCGAAGAATGAACACACGTATGGGGTGCGCGCGTGATTTTCATCTGTACACACAACGAAATCTACAATTATTTTTCAGGGAATTAATTATGTTGTTAAAAATTTATGTAACAACATAATAAATATTTTGTTATTTTACAAAAATTGTTACATGTTTTAAGAAAACATTTTTGCGCATATTATCATAAATTAATACGCATAATATTATGGACAAATTATGTATATTATGATGAAAAAAATACAAAAGTTTAAATGTTTTTTTTTTTTAATTTTTCTCTTAACAATACAAACATGTGTTTAAAACAATATTATTTTCTTATTTAATTTTTTGAATGCACAAAGCATACGATATCATGTACATGTTTACAGATCATTAAGGCAGCGACCACAAAATGCTTGGACTTAATTTCTTTCAGTGCATTTTCATTCTCTCTCTCACTCATACTCTCAATTTCATTTTGCCCATCTATGCTCAAGTACTAAAAATTTGAAATAGATCATCGAACATTCCTTAATATGCACTTATGATAATATGTTAAAATTTTGTGAGGGAAATACCCAAAAGATTTACCCGGCGCTCTTGAACAAACTTTAAATGGAAGGTGCTTACATCTGAGAAGTTTTTGTGGATTCTGAAACTACAATGTTCACAGAGGAGAAAAATCAAAAAACAAAACAAAAATAGCGCTTTTTAAACAAATTGCGGTCAAAGTTCACATTTTTGGGGATTTTAGGTTTTCATGACTTTGCTGGAAAACCGCAAACGTTATCAAAATGAAACTAAAGAAAATGTTGTAGCCGCAAAAATTCTCTACAAGATTGTCCTCTATGATATTTTCATAGGTTTTATCATTATACCCTACACCACTATGTGGGGAGGGTATTATTAGTTGGTTTTGCACAAAAAGTTTGTAACGCATCCAAATAATGGTCGTAGACCCATACTTATATATACCAAAATGAATGTCTCGACGAGCTGAGTCGATCTGGATATGTGTGTCCGTCCGTCCGTCTGTCCATCTAAACCTTGTAATCACGCTACAGATCGCAATTTTGATCGGATCGTCACGAAATTTTGGGTGTTGATGAGGGTCCCGGAGGGGAAGAAGCCTATTGATTTTGGTGATGGTCGGATAATATTCAGGGCTCGGAATGGGCAAAAAACTTATGTGGATAAAAAGACAGCGTTAGTTTCCAAAGCGAATATCTCAGCTTCTATATGGGGTATACCAAAAGCAAGAACTGACAATAAAAGTAGAAAATATCACCTTTCTAATGATGTAAAGTAATTTATCGTAGGTGATCAAACAACAAAGATATTACAATAAAACCCAATCAAACCCAAATTTTCATTCTTGCGATTTTAATTATAATGACTAATATCACAGCTTTTGTTGGGGATTTTTTAAAAGCAAAGTCTGACTATGAAAGTAGGAAATCCCATCTTTACAATGACGCAAACTTTGTCGGCGAAGGTGACTAAATAACGGAGATATTGCAATGGTCGGTAATACATCTAATTTTTCCATTTTTTGGAAATCAGGCTACAGGTCGCAATTTTGATCGGATCGTCACGAAATTTTGGGTTTTGATGAGGGTCCTGAATAGGAAGGTCTATTGATTTTGGTGATGGTCGGATAATACTTAGGAGTCGTAATGTTCAAAAAACTTATTTGGATAAAAAGACAAAGTTTTTTTCCAAAGCGAATATCTCAGCTTCTGTATAGGGCATACCAAAAGCAAGACCTGACAATAAAAGTAGAAAATATCACCTTTCTAGTGATGTAAAGTAAGTTATCGTAGGTGATCAAACAACGAAGATATCACAATAGTAGCAAATAAAACCCCAATTTTCATTTTTGCGATTTTAATTATATTGACACAGCTTTGGTTAAAAATTTTCCAAAAGCAAAGCCTGACTATGATAGTAGAAGATCCCATCTTTACAATGACGCAAACTAGATCGGCGAAGGTGACCAAATAACGGAGATATTGCAATAGTCGGTAATACATCTAATTTTTCCATTTATTGGAAATCAGGCTACAGGTCGCAATTTTGATCGGATCGTCACGAAATTTTGGGTGTTGATGGGGGTCCCGGAGGGGAAGAAGCGTATTGATGTTGGTGATGGTCGGATAATAATTAAGGGTCGGAATGAGCAAAAATGTTATTTGGAGAAAAAGTCTACATTTTATTCCAAAATTTGGCAATGAAAGAAGAAAATATCACCTTTGAAACAATGTAACGTAGTTTGTCGTAGGTGGTCACTAGGGTTATGACTTTTTTACAACCTCATATCCCTGTATCGTAGCGTGATGAGTTTTGCCATAAGATTATATAAAATCATAATTATAAGGTGATTTGGTGAAAAAACCTCACGCACAAAATGATTTTAAAATTTGAATTTATCAAAATTATGGACAATTTTTTGAAGTCACTGTAAGTAGATATACAATTGAAAATAAACTTTAGAGTCAAATGAGATAATTAAACTGACATAACATTTATTTCTCACTAATTTTCTTCAATTCTGAGAATCGTAAAAATGTCGTGAACGCTTTAATTCAAAGATATAATTTTTTAACAAAAAACAAAAATTAACCCCCAGTTTATGTATTTCGAAACGAAAATGTGTGCGCATGAAACACACCCAAACTTTAGTTTTTGAAATATTATTGCCTTTGCTTTTACTTCAAAACAAAAAACAAATTTAAAAAACACACTCAAATTTGGTAGTCTTTCTTGCGCATTCATTTTCTTATCGACATACATGAACAGGCTGTTAAAAATTTTTCAAAGTGGTTTGTGCATGACCTTTTTCAAAATTTGAATGAAATAAACATTATTATAGTTATTAGTAGGCTTATATTTATTCATTCATGCAACAAAAAATAATTTTTGAAAAAAAAAATTTTTGCATTTAATACATTTTTTCAAAAAAATTTAATTTTAAAATCGATTTGTGCGTGAACTTTTTTTATATTTCAATGGAATAAACGATAGCGTAGTGATTATTAGGCAAAAGTTCATTCATCCCTGCTACAGGAAATCATTTTTGAGAAAAAATGTCAAAAAGTCATAACCCTAGTGGTCACACAACGATGATATCGCAATAGTCGCTAATAGAACCCAACTTTCCATTTTTGCGATTTTAATAATAATGACGGATATCACACATTTGTTTGGGGACCTTCTAAAAGCAAAGCCTGACTAAGAAAGTAGAAACCCCCATCTTTAATATTATGCAAATTAGGTTGGCGAAGGTGGTCAAATAATAGAGATATCGCAATAGTCGGTAATGCATCCCTTTTTCCACTTTTTCTGCAATCACACTACAGGTCGGAATTTTGATCGGATCATCATGAAATTTTGGCGACGTCGAGAGTAGTCAAATATAAAACTAAATATTAATAATATTGGTTCAGTTCGCCTTAAGTCATTTGGTATAAAAGCCAGATAGGTGAAAACTTTCGTATCTCCCTGAAAGAAATGTTTTCGAGTGAATAGATTATGCACAGGTGTAGTGGTGTAGGATATCACATAGTCGGCCCGGTAGCGACTATAGCCTTTTCTCACTTGTTTTTAAGATATGGAAGTTAAAATTGGGACAATTCACTGACTGTATCGTCTCCTTATAAAATAATGTCATGACTGCAATTTTCCAATTTAAACTTATATATCTCAAAAATGGTACAACCTAGGAAAAAACAACGAAAGCCACTCTTGTAGAGAATTTTGTTAGATATAAGATTTTCTCTAGTCCCATTTCGATGCAAATTACCGTTTTCAAGCACATCGTGAAAACTTAACAAAAAAACCCAAAAATTTGACTTGAACTTCTATATCTCAAAAATGGTAAAACCTAGGAACAAATCATAACGGTCAATCCTCAAGAGAAAGAGCTACAACATTTTCCTTAGCACCATTTCCATAGGACTTGCGGTTTCCAAGCAAAACCGCGAAAACCTAAAAATTTATTTAAAAATTTATTTATTTAAAGGTCCTTCTCGCTTTTTTTTTTTTTGTTTTTGGTTTTTTCTCAACTATGGACATTGCTGTTTCAGAATCCGCAAAAAATTCCTAGGTGTAAGCGGATTTCATTTAAGGATAGTTAAGGCGCACCGTACATAACATTGATTTATAAGGAGGCGGTACATATCTCAAAAATGGTAAAACCTACGAAGATTTCAAAAAGATCAATCTTGTAGAGAATTTTCACTTTTATAACTTTTTCCTTAGTTCCGTTTTGATAGGACTTGCGGTCTCCCAGCAAAATCGTGAAAACCTAAATAACCCCTAAAAATGTGAACTTTTACCGGAATTTATTTAAAAGGCGCTGCGGCGATATTTTGGTTTTTTTTATTTTCCTCATCTATGAACATTTTAGTTTCAGAATCCGCATAAACTTCCCAGGTGTAAATTGCTTTCATTTAAAGTTGGTTCAAGAACACCGTATTTGTTGTGCTCGTCAGTAGTTTTAGTTTCTACTGGCTCAGGAAGTATGGAGATTAGGCCGGGGCGATTTGTTTGGAAGAAAAAAATGTTAAGGGGCGCCTGGAGTTTCTGGTTCTTGGGATTGTACTGGGCAAAAAAGTCTACAAGAATATATGCCTACAGTGAAAATCGAGACCCCGGACTTTGGCTTGAAGGTTTTTTAAGTTTTTTTTTTTTTTTTTGGATATTTTGGCATATAACAGCCAAACCACTAAAATATCGATTAGTCATCAGCGTTTTAAGAAAGAAAGGACGAACGAATATGGAGGGAATTGAGTTAGAGGTATGAAATGTTTTACAAAAAGATTAGCCATTCGATTTGACTGAAGAGATGTAATCTCAAAATGAAGCTAAAATAACGCTAAACAGAGATATAAAGCTATCTTCTCACAAATTAAGGGGCCAAAATTAAACCATTAATCACGCGATATCTCAGAAACTTGACCTAGGACACTCATCAAGGGCTTTCATCTCCAAAAGGAATTTTAAAGCCCATGAATTTGAGCCCCATTCTGTAGCACAGTGTCATTTATCGATATTTTCCGAGAAGTTTCCACTTTCTCAAGGCCAAAACTGCCTGATGGAGCGTTCCAATGCTTTTGCGATGTACTAGAAGGTTCTTAACAATTGTCTTGGCTACAATTTTTGTCTTTGTGTTGGATCGAAAATTTCAGTGGTTTGGCTGTTATATGCCAAAATATCCAAAAACACTTGAAAAAAAACTTCAAGCAAAAATCCGGGGGTTCGATCTTCACTGTAGACATATGGTCTAGTAGACTGTTTTGCTCAGTACAATCCCAAGAAACAGAAACTCCAGGCGCCTGAGATGGTGTTCAAATCGCCGAACCCAAATGCACATCGCCGCAAAAAAATTATATAACGACATTGGGCGTTTTGTCAATTCGAATTAAGGGTTGCATAGCATTCAAACGAGCAAGGAGAGGTGTAAGTGGTGTGAGGTGTATATAAAACATATTTTGGATTATACATATACATTCTTCCCATTAACATACCAAAAGGAAGTTGGGAGACTTTTCTTATATCAATGAAAACATACCGATTCATATTAGGCCAATGTTATGAGACCTCCTCTTTATCTCCGAGTACGAGCGGTGTGCCTAACGACATCACTAGTAGACAACTTGTACATGGTTCAATAATTCTTTGAAATGTAAGCTAACATTAACCTAAAATGTTTGGCCTGGGAATCGAATCCGGATATTCATATTGAAATACGGCCTGCTTAACATGCACCACGGCGGTATCGAAATTTGGGATGAAAGATTGTAAAGCTAACAAAAAACTACCAAAAACGTCGTTTTTTGGAAATCATTTTGCAAGCGGTTAACAGCAAGTAAATAATCGGTATACATAAATATATTTAACAATAATAGATAACATCACATGTTTCAACGATGGTAAACCCCCTTAGCGTATAATAATCCTTGTATGGTATGTAGTAGCAGTCAAAAGGACGTTACATTCTCCTTGAACGCCATGAAAAATATAACATATTCTAAGGAGTCACAACAATGTAAAGAAATTCCATTGTTTTAAAACAATTTTTATCGTAAACGTCAACTAATGTATCATAAAAATGTTCACAAAAAATCCACTAAAAATGACAACTTCCAGAAATCTCTTAAAACACTGCCGAAGAAAAATTCTTCCACGTCCCTTCAATGTCTGATCAATTTCAATGGTTGTCAATCACACAGCCAACGGTTTTAAGAACACACAATTTCAAGCCACAGTCCCACACTACCCCACCCACTCACAACAAAGAAGAGATTTTAACTCCATTTTAGTGTCACCATTAACGTCACCTTTACTATTGGCAATATAAAAGAATACTCCCTTTCTTTGTCCCGTAAAGTCCTTTGGCAAAAAGAAACAAACGTGCAATATATCAAAAAACCAGTAGAAATTTTATTTACGCAGTTCATTGGTCATGGGGATCCCCTAGCAAGTACGTGAAAGCCTTTTCAACCCCTTCTGCACACTCCTTTCGTGTCAAAGGTTTATAAAATAAATCTCATTTTGGTGTGTGTAAAAATGTTTATGATTTAAAGACAAACAAAACACTGCTATGTTATAAAGGATATTTATTTTTTTACACAGCTTTAAATGAAACATATGGAGGATGTTGTGTCTGTTCTAATGGTTACAACGCATTATTGTTGGAGAGGAAGTATTTAAAAAGTCTTCGTGCCGTTTAACATAATATGGAGTTGTAGCAAATGTTTACTTAAGAATAGAAAATAATTCATCAAAAAAATGGGATTTCAACCCTTTTTAGTTTTTGCAATGCCGATTGTTCTGGAGGAAGGAAAATATGAAAAATGTTTGCAAATAAATTTGGTCCTATATAAAGATGTTTCAACTATTTTCAGGGGTAGCAAATAAATATTTATTTACTGGACAGTCGGCAATTGGTGTGCAAAAATGAAAAACTGTATACCCATTTTTGATTTATATGTGAGCAGATGGGATATTATTTCGAAATGAATATTTCGAATATTTATCACTGTAATACTATGTTAAATTTGTTGAGGGTCAAAAGTAGGATGATTTACTTACAAAAGCCTTTTAATTTAGTCTCCATTAAAATATAGCTTTCAAAAAACTATAGGAAAGGCCTACCAAATTGGTCTTTGTGGGTGGAAGTGTCACCCACTCCAAGTGTTTATGGTAAAAAAAAATGTTAGGATAAACGCTTGAAACTTCGTGAAAATGGCTACATCAAAAGGATCCACTGCGTCCAGTTTATTAATCACTTTCCTTGTTGGGTGTTAAAAAAATATTCTTTAAAATATCCACGCTTTGATGGCTGGTAAAAACATTCTTTAAAATATCCACGCTCTGATGGGAGGTTAAAACATATTCTTTAAAATATCCTCGCTCTGATGGGAGGTCAAAACTAAATAATATCCACGCTTTGATGGAAGGCCAAAACTAAATAATATCCACGCTTTTATGGAAGGTCAAAACTAAATAATATCCACGCTTTGATGTGTGATAAAAACATTCTTTAAAATATCCACGCTCTTATGGGAGGTTAAAACATATTATTTAAAATATTCACGCTTTGATGGGTGCTTAAAAAAATATTCTTTAAAATATCCACGCATTGATGGGCGGTTAAAAATATATTCTTTAACAAATCCGAGCTTTCTTGGGTGGTTGAAAAAAGTATACTCTTTAAAAAATCCACACTCTGTTGGGCGGTTGAAAAAATATTCTTTAAAAAATCCACGTTGAAAAAATGTTCTTTAAAAAATCCACGTTGAAAAAAATGTTCTTTAAAAAATCCACGTTGAAAAAAATATTCTTTAAACAAGTGAGCAAAGGCTATAGTCGGGACGGGCCGACCATGTGTTACCCTACACCACTACCCCTGTGCATAAGCTTTTCACTGGTAAACAATTCTTTTAGGGAATATAATCCGAATACCATCAAACATAATATGCCTCTTTTTTTCGGGACCCCCATAAGCAACCAAAATTTCGTGACCATCCGATCAAAATTGCGACCTTTAGCGTAATTGCAAAAATGGAAGAATTGGGTGCATTGTGGTATCTCCCTCGTTTGGCCACCTTCGCCAACCTACTTTACACCAATTTAAAGGTAATATTTTCTTCTTCTATTGACAGGCTTTGACGTTGGAATACCCCTACTAGAAGCCGATAAAGAATAAAACTTTGAATTTGTCTCCACATGAGTTTGTCCCCATTCAGACCCCTAAATATTATCCGACTATCACCACAATCAATAGGCTTCTTCTTCTGTGGGGCCCGCCACCAAAATCTCGTGACTATCCGATCACAATTCCAACCGGTAGCGTGATTACAAAATATGAAAAAAGGATATAATACTGACATTTGCGATATATCTGTTGTTTGCCAACTTACGCCAACATACTTTGCATCAATATAAAGGAGATCTTTTCTTCTACCATTGGCGGGCTTTCTTTTTGGAATACTCCTACCAGGAATATTCGGAAATATTCGCATAAGAAAAAAACGTTGACTTTTCTCCACATAAGCTTTTCGCTTATTCCGACTCCTGAATATTATCCGACCATAACCTAACTTAATACGCTTCTTCCCCTGTGGGACTCGCATCAACTGCCAAAAAATTCGTGACTATCCGATCAAAATTGCGATCTGTAGCGTGATTACAAAAAAATCGGAAAATGGGATGCATTACCGACTATTGCGATATCTCTGTTGTTTGACCACCTACGACAGCCTACTGTACATCGTTGTAAAGGTGATATTTTCTACTTTCCTTGCCAGATTTTGCTTTTAATATACCTCTTAAAGAAACAGAGCTATTGGCTTTGAAATAAAACGTTGATCTTTTCTCCAAATAAGTTTTTGCCCATTTCGACCCCTGAATATTATCCGACCTTCATCAAAATCAATAGGCTTCTTCCTCTGTCGGACCCCCATTCACTCCCAAAATTTCGGGACGATCCGATCGAAATTGCGACCTGTAGCGCGATTTAAAAAAAAAATTGAAAAATGGGATGTATTACCGGCTATTGCTATATCGCCGTTATTTGGCCATCTACGCCAACCCGCTTTGAGTCATTGTAAAGGTGGGATATTCTTCTTTCATAGTCAGGCTTTGCTTTTGGAAGATCCCCAAACATTCATTTTGGTATATATCGACCATTATTTCGATGCGTTACAAACTTTTTGGCCAAAACCAACTTATAATACCCTCCCCACATAGTGGTGTAGGGTATAAAAATCCACGTTGAAAAAAATATTCTTTAAAAAAAATCCACGTTGAAAAAAAATATTCTTTAAAAATTCCATGTTGAAAAAAAAAATTCTTAAAAAAATTCACGTTGAAAAAAATATTCTTTAAAAATCCACGTTGAACAAAATATTCTTTACAAAATTCACGTTGAAAAAAAAATATTCTTTAAAAAATCTACGGTGAAAAAAATATTCTTTAAAAAAATCCACGTTGAAAAAATATTCTTTAAAAATCCACGTTGAAAAAAATATTCTTTAAAAAATCCACGTTGAAAAAAATATTCTTTAAAAAATCCACGTTGAAAAAAATATTCTTTAAAAAATCCACGTTGAAAAAAGATTTCTTAAAAAATCCACGTTGAAAAAATATTCTTTAAAAAATTCACGTTGAAAAAAAAATTCTTTAAAAAATCCACGCTGAAAAAAATATTCTTTAAAAAATCCACGTTGAAAAAAATAATCTTTAAAAAGTCCACGTTGAAAAAAAAAATTATCCTTAAAAATCCACGTTGAAAAAAAATTATCCTTAAAAAATCCACGTTGAAAAAAAAATTTTTAAAAAATCCACGTTGAGAAAAAATTATCCTTAAAAAATTCACGTTGAGAAAAAATTGTCCTTAAAAAATCCAGGTTGAAAAAAATATTCTTAAAAAAATCCGCGTTGATAAAAATATTCTTAAAAAATTCCGCGTTGATAAAAATATTCTTAAAAAAATCCACGTTGAAAAAACATTCTTTAAAAAATCCACGTTGAAAAAAATATTCTTTAAAAAATCCACGTTGAAAAAAATATTCTTTAAAAAAATCCACGCTTTGTTAGGTGGTTGAAAAACAAAATTCTTTAAACAAATCCTCGCCTTGTTGGGTGGTTGAAAAACAATTTTTTTAAAAAATCTACGCTTTGTTGGGTAGGTGAAAAACAAAATTCTTTAAAAAATTCACGATTTGTTGGGTTGTTGAAAAAATTTTATTTAAAAAAACCACGCCTTGTTGGGTTGTTGAAAAAATTTTATTTAAAAAAACCACGCCTTGTTGGGCTGTTAAAAAAATATTGTTTAAAAAATCCACGCCTTTTTTGGGTAGTCTTTAATATTTTTTCAAATCAAATAAAAATCATATCATTAATTATTGTGACTCACGTAGGTGACACACGTCTTTCTCAATTCGCTAATAAATTAAAATATTATTCATATTTTGTTCGGTTTTGCAAATAAAAGAACCGCATGGTCATTAATGATATTAAACTTTATATGAATGTATGTACATATGTATGTTCATTTTGTAGCACACCCACAAAATACTCCAAACTCTTGCTTGAGTGTAAATTAAAATCGACACTGGTATCCAATGGACCCATATTCCAATTTTCAATGAAAATATTGACATCATGATGGTAACTGACGATGACGATGATACATCTGAGGCAAACAATGTCACCCCAAATGTGTGAGAACATCCAAAAAGGGGGACACTATCATATTGTGTGTCATATTTGCAATTCACACTAAGTCCCCTTCCTATGACCCCGCACTCTATAAACAAGGATAGCATTTTTTGGTTTGTGGGGAACATACGTATAAATTTCCTTGTTGTATATATAAAAGGGTGTGAATGCGGTTTTATTCCTCTTGCATGTTGAAATAAATTTAATGTATTTGCTACTGTTTGTGGTAATGTGGGGAGGATTCATTTTGCTCTTGTGCAGTTTCTTTTTTGGTGTGTGTTGTTGTTATTAAACCATCACCCCATCCCCACCTCCTACACCATTCCCCATTTCCATTTATTCTGGTTACCATTATCTGGACATATCAGATGGCAAGCAACGAAGTTGATCGTAGTGATGATGTTGTATCAACATTATTGTTTATACTATATGTTTATTATTGTTGTAGTTGTTTTTGGATTTTGTTTTTGTCCAAGCGCTTGGAAGAGAATGAGTGTTCAAAATTGGGTGTTAAATTTCATTATTTATTCGTCACTCAATATTAATGAAGTCTGACGGTAATATAATGACGACCGGCACCCATTTACAATGCCATGGACAATATGACATTGTTATTGAGGATGATGATGCTACGAGTATTGTTAATGTCGTTGTGCCTTTGTTATCTTTGTAAATAATAATCAGGAGAGGGTGATGGATTTTACACTTTTGGTGCACCATTTGAACGTTTTTTTTTTCATTATTTGAATACTAAGGGAGAAATTGAATTTATCAAATGAAATATTTATTTTATTTTGGCATACAGAAAAAGGAAGGGACTTGGTTATTAACAAAGAGTCATCTTCGAATAGTTTTGAGTGTGCAAACTTAAGAGCTTCCCCGGAGGAGTTTCCTATTAAAATAACTAATAAATGTGTTGAAATCAGATGCAAAAGCTATATTATGACCAAGGTAATAATATCAAAAAAAAAAAAAAAATAAATAAATTTAATTTGTTACTATCAACCTTCGTCATCTGGAGCCCCCATTTTTATACGTGCAACATTGCAAATTTGCATTTCTAAATTTTTAAAACTGAAACTTTTTTATTTCAAAAGACGAGTCATTTCTCCCCCCTTTTTCTAGAAATCAAGTTTTACACCCTCAGCCTTTAGGCTAAAAGGGTATATACAATTTGATACGGACAAAAAGGGCCTGCTCGAAATAACGGTTTTAGACCCCAAGTATATTTGGACGAAATTCGTTTCAGACAAAAGGAGTCGATTTAGCCATGTCCGTCCGTCTGTCTGTATGTATGGCTGGCTGGTGCTCACGATAACTCTCGAACGGATCAACGGATTCGAACCAAATTTTGGGTATCGTAATATGTTGTCCAAACTTAGTTTATGGTCGAAGATTAGAATTTAAAATCTGTCTGTAAAACGGTGTGAACGATAACTCTCGAAGGGAGCAATCAATTGGGTACAAACTTTACACATCGTATTATTCCTTACAAATATAGATTGGGTCCGAATATGGGCTATATTGGTCCACACCTTCGGGTACCTCCCACACAAAATTCGGATAAAGTGAAGTTTAAGAGCTCCTCTCGGATCGTCTTAAAATTATTTCAGTAGGTTGTCGATGCGGCTCCCTTTGCGCAAGTCCATACTTCCTGAGATATTGTGAAAAATGTTCCATGAAACCCTGACGGCACCACCCAAAATGGCAAAACCGCAAGATAATTCTTGCAGGGAGTTTCTGATTGATGAAGACTTTGCACATCATATTATTTCATCGAGTCATGTGTCAGGTTGGAATATGGACTATATTGGTCCACTACTTCTGGAACCTCCCATACAAAATTCGGATAAAGTGAAGTTTAAGAGCTCCTCTCGGATCGTCTTGAAATTTTTTCAACATGTTTTCCATCCGGCTCTCTTTACGACGGCACAATTTTTTTTCTTGCGCAAGTCCATACTTCCTGAGGTATTGTGCAAAATTTTCCAAGAAACCCTGAAGGCACCACCCAAAATGGCATATCCGCAAGGTAATTCTTGCAGGGAGTTTCTGATTGATGCCGACTTTGCACATCATATTATTTCATCCAGTCATGTATCAGGTTGGAATATGGGCTATGGTCCACTCCTTCGGGTACCTTCCACACAAAATTCGAAAAAGCGATGTTTAAGAGCTCCTCTCCCATCGTTTAGATTCCTTTTTCAGTAGGTTGTTCTAGCGGCGTCATTTAAAACGGTACAATCTTTTTCCGGAATAAGTCAATACTTTCTGAAATAATGGTCCAAGCTCCAAAACAATTGATTAATTATAATGAAAAATTGATATCTATCGAAGCCCTAACGCTATACTTACCCAGCAAAATGTTTGCTCCCAAAGATGCAGTTAAATCATATGTACAAGTGATCTGGAAGTGCATCAAATTATGAATTTTCACACATGATTTTTACAAGAGCGTGACTACTGAAAGATGCACTCCATTAGCACCGCATTTTAACTAACCCTTAGGCACTGCATTTTAACTATCCCTTTGGAATGGCATTTTAACTGACTGGGTAGAATAGGATGCAGTCCATTTTGCATCCAAAGCACGTGTTTTGATGCAGTGCTTCGGATTGAATTTAAAGGCACTCTTCGGAATGTGTTTTTATGCAGTTCAAAGATGCAATAAAAATGCAAGCCTTAGCCGGATGCAATTTAAATGTGAGAAATGGGTGTCAATTGTTGGATCGCATCCAAATGCTGTTAAAATGTAAGGAATTGGAGTGCCTTCTTCATGACTCCGATTGAACTGCATCCAGATGCTGTTAAAATGTGAGGAAAGGATGTCATTCATTGGATCGCATCCGAATGTGGTTAAAATGCAAGGAATGGAGTGCATCTTTCATGACTCGGTTTGAACTACATCAAAACATGCCGTGAAAGAACTTGTCGACATTGCAATACTTCCAATTTATTTTGCTGGGTAATTACTTAATTACACCTTTTTCAGATGTAATTCGAATTATTTCAATTGTAATTCGAGAATTCTATTTGTAATTCGTAACATTACATTTGTAATTCGAGAATTCTATTTGTAATTCGAATTATTCCATTTGTAATTCGAAATATTCCATTTGTAATTCGAATTATTCCATTTAAAATTTGAATTATTCCATATGTAATTCGAATTATGTTATTTGTAATTCAAATTATTCCATTTGTAATTCGAAATATTCCATTTGAAATTCGAATTATTCCATTTGTAGTTCGAATTATTCCATTTGTAATTCGAATGATTTCCTTTGTAATTTCAAATAAAATAATTGGAATTACAATTGGAATAATTCGAATTACAAATCAAATAATTCGAATTACAAATCAAATAATTCGAATTACAAATAGAATAATTCGAAGTACAAATGGAATAATTCGAAATTCAAATGAAATGTTACGAATTACAACTAAAATGTTTCGAATTACATCTGAAAAAGGTGTAGTTGGCCTTTTACAGAACATCTGCTCCATAAGCCGATCCCAATCTGGGATATGGTGTTTTCTGATGCCGTATTTCACTTGTTCGATCCATCGAAGCGTTGGCCTTACAGCCCTGCGTGAACCATCACGCGGCCCGTATGACATGGCCTTATGACATGGCCTTCTTCAGGTACCTCCCCCACAAAAGTTCAAAAATGTTCCGAAAAGGTGTGCGCATGATAACTCTTGAAGGGATTAACCGATTTAGTCCATACTTTGCACATCGTGAAATTCCTAGCAGACTTACATGAGGTCTCTGTTTGTACATCGTGAAATTTTTACCAAACTCAGATGAGGTTCCAATATGGGCTCAATCTGTCCACTCCTTCGGGTACCTCCCACACAAAATGTCGGATAAGTTCACTTTAAGACCTGCTCTCGAATCACTTTGATTTTTGTTAAAGAAACTTACATTTGCTCCCTCAATTACGACGGTAAACGTTTTTTTCAGGGGCCAGTCCATGCCTCTTAAGAAACCATCCCGAAATGAGAAAAAAAGCCCCATGGCACCATATTTAGTAGCTGGAGAGCATGATAACTCTCAAACTGATTAACCGATTTGGTCCAAAATTTGGCCTTCGTCATATTTTGTCCAAATTTAGTTTCAGTTCGAAGATGGGCAATACCGGTCCACAACTTCCGGTACGTCCCCCCAATGTTTAAACAATGTCACTTAAATACGGGGCAACTAATTTGGTTCAAACTTTGGATCTCCTAATATTTTGTCCAAATTTAGTTTAACTTCTAGCATGGCCCATATCGTTCGTATCCTTAGGGTACTTCCCCCACAAAAGTTACACATTTGTGTCTATGTGCAGTTTAGGGTATGTTCGAAGATCCTTTGGTCCTGTTTACAGCGATATTATGTTTTCCGTGGACAAGTCCATGCTTACCGGCTTACAGGTACAAAAGTTTAACGATGACCCACTGAAATGACTAGTGGGCGCTATATCTATCGAGAAGATATGGATTCTTAAATAAGATCCACTTCCATAATGGACTATGTTGGTCCATTCCTTTAAGTTCAAGGGCCACCATATTCTGAAAAGACCTTAAACAAGTTCGAACTGTCCGTAGATGTTTCAATTCACATAGGCTGACGGTTTATCTCTGTCGGCAATGCCGACTGATACTTTTTTACTTGTTTTCGCCAATTTTTAAATATCGCCAATTTTTGCCACTAATAAATTATTTTTTTAATAAAATTTTAAAACAACGACTATGGGATTAAGCCGGACTATTTTGAAAAGCAAAATAGAAGTCGTCGTCCTAAATAAAAATCGCCAATCCTCCTGAAAAAATTTTCAAAAATTTTGAAGTGTTAAACGGTATGGGACTGGCAGAAAGTATGTATGGCCTAAAATAGGATACCCTCGGGCATCATTCTGCGAAAACGGAACTTTGCTCCAAACTGCTCCCTAAAAGTTATAGTCTAAAGGTGGAATTTCACTTCAGGAAAAATATAATGGCTCGCTCACTTCGAGTAAACACTACGGTAATTTACTGAAACGGCTTTTAAAGAAAACACTGTTACCTACCTAACAAAGATACCATGAACACAATAGTTTAGTTTCCGCGAAATAGCTATTTCTTTCTCCAGAAATTGCAAAAATTACGTATTTTCCAAAATTGCGAAAAAAAAATGTTCGTCTTGTGGAGCACGACACGCCCACACCTTCCAATATTTTGACTAAATTGTTTGGTTTCCTTAGTTTTAATATGTTTGCTATCGAATTCCACATAGAAATGAACAATCGTTGACGACAAAAATTCTCCTATTCTCCTTCTTATTTCACAAGTGGTGTTGTTTGTTGTGCTTATGAAGGTGCCGAGGAACACGGAGTCTTTTACTACCTCAAAATTGTAGGTACTATGTTGGTGCGAGCTCTATGGACGTTTTGTGCAGATTCCGACGTATGCAGATAATAAACTCTTCGGAGAGGTTCTTACCTATTTCAACTGAGGACCGATTATCAGTTAGTGTCATCTTACAAAGCCGGATGAGCTTTGCAGGGATACCAAAATCAGACATGGCTTGGTATACCTTTGATCGTATAGGGCCTTTAAAGGCTGCTTTATAATCAACAAAAATGATCTCTTGGGTCTTCTCTAGGATTTGTCGCAGGGTAAATATCTGGTAAATTGTGGATTTGGAAGGTCTAAAGCCGCATTGGTATGGCCCAATTATTTCATTGACCATATGCTGTAGTCGCTCACACATTGTGACAGATACTATTTCATATGTATAGTCCGGTCAAAATAGACATGCGTATAAGGGGGAAATAGCAAAAATTCCCACAAAGCTGAATTTTGGTGGAGAGCTAGGGTTCGCCATTAGAAGCAACGTCCTAAAAGTCCCCATCGATCCCATGTGTGCAAAACAAGTTATTCGGGGTCAAAGGTCATTTTTGTAGGCATTATTCGGTTTTTTTTTAATTTTTCTCGAAAACGGTAATACTAAGCAAAAGCCCGCTAAAGTAAAAGTTGTAGATTCAATAATTGTCTATAATAAAGGTCAAATAAAAAATTAGCCGTGTAAGTAAATTATGAGGCGAACCGGTTAAAGTAACGACACTATGTGTTAGATACATCCGTAAGCTTTTAAGTAATCGGTTCACTAGAACCGGGTCTAAATTTGGCTTTTTAAATTTGGCCTTTCGGGTCTAATAACCAGCGAACCGGATCCGCAACCGTTGAAAATTATACATTTCCGTAATCAGCGTAACAAACCCTACCTTCGGACAAAACTTGAAAAAAATCGGAGAGTTTTCGTTGGGGTCGTTCCCGTTGGGCTTTCGATTATACATGTGGGTTAAATGGGCTATTTTTGCATAAAATGACTCAAACATTGAATAACTCTACTAAACACACTCCGATTTTGTTGGAATTTTTTTAAGAAGATAGCTATAATTTCGCTCTTCAAGAAAATATATATTTTTTTGGGGGACAGACCCGATTACTTCGTTTATTTTAGCCGGTTCATCTGAATATGTGCATATTTCCCTTATAAGTGCATAAAAATCATGTGTTTTTTAGAACAGCTATATCTCAAGAATGGTTCCTTCTAAGAAAAAAATTATAAGGGTCAAACTTGTAGATAATTTTTCTGTCTACAATATTTACTTTAGTCACTTTTTGATTAGATCAACCGTTTTCAAAAAATAAATCCGAAAACCTAAAAACCCTTAAATTTTGACCTTTGACCCCGAATAATTTTTTTTGCACACATGGGATCGATGGGGACTTTTAGGACGTTGCTTCTAATGGCAAACCCTAGCCCTCCACCAAAATTCAGCTTTGTGGGAATTTTTGCTATTTCAATGTCTATTTTGACCGGACTATAATAGGGAGCAGTCTTATGTCCCTGTAATTGCAGCACATAGTCTTATATCCCTTCTTGTGAACTGGACACAGGATGCTCACGTTCCAATGGTCGGGTACGCGTTCTTCCTGTTCGAGAATATAGAGAAGACTTCCTTCATCTGTGTTTGAAATGTTGGGTAATCAACACCATTCTATTGCGGAATTAATAAAGTAGAAGTCGAAGACCTTAAAGGAAACAAGGAGTTCTCCAAGGGGTAGAGTTGGGTGGTGATATCTCCGAAACTGTTTGATGTCTATTTTCTGAAACTGTATGAAAATATTCGCCGCTAAATCCACTTCCACGTGGTCTTGGGTCTTCTGGTTAATGGTGGATTTGCCAGGTCTAAAGCCTTATTGGTGTGGCCCAATTATTTCATTGACCATAGGTTTTAATCGTTATGCCAGATACTATTTTATATGTAATAGGGAGCAGACTTATGCCCCTGTAATTGGAGCACACAGTCTTATCTCCCTTCCTATGGAGTGGGCATAGGGTGCTCACGTTCCAATAGTCGGGCACTCGTTCTTCCTACCAGATGGTGCTAACTAGCTGATGCATACACCTTATCAGAGTGTCGCATCAGGTTTTGTACAGCTCCGCTGGTATGCATCGGCTCCTGCCGGTTTATTGCTGTCTTTACCTGATCCTGGTCGGTCGGCATACACTCAACACCATAATGGATACCAACAGTTTGGAAAATGCTCTTTCTATTTCCTGAGCACACTATCTGCATCAGTTACCAAATTACCTGGCTGTTCTCTACAGGATGATGTGCCGGGTGTGCCTGTACCAAAGCCATCGGTTTGTTATTTCACTCTTTGGTAGGATCTTGGGATTTCATGCTGGCTCCTGTACATCTCAAATTTTTCACACTCCCGGTTTTTCAATTCTTTCTATTTCCTACCGCAAACACGCTTCCCCTTCCCACCCGATACCTCTAATGCGTTACGCATTGTTACTGATTGTAAAGGAGCCCTATATGCTGCAGTTTTCTCTTCGGTGGGAGCACGACACTCCTGGTCATACCATAGGTTCCTTGGTGGAGTTCTCTGGTATCCAAGTATGGATTTTGCGGCTGTTTGCATGAAGTGGGCAATATTTTGCCATTGATCTGACAAGTAATCGGGACGAGGAGTGCTGTTATTAAGCAATTGGGCTAGTTTAGTGGAATATGCTGTGGCTATTTGTGTGTTTGCAGCTTACGATGGCCAACTTCCGCGTTGTGAGTGTTCATGCTTTATTTGCTACGTTAAATCTATTGTAACGTGGTTTTGTCTTCAGCTAGGATGAGTTCAGCCGCGTCCAGGTTTTCCATAAGGACCCACTAAACCTTACGAAATGAGAAGACTAGTATTCTCCCTTTCCTGGGAGTTTAATAAAGATTTTACTGATTAAATACTAATTTACAATCTACTTGTGTTTGAATGCGGTAAGAATGAGTTCAATTTGAGATTTTGCAGACTCACTGGGGTTTGGCAGCTGAGGAGCCCTTGTTGAATTAGCGAGTTCTTCTTCGATGAAAACGGCGATGTATTCGGTGTTCGGCTGTAGATGATCGGGAACACAATGTATTCGGTGTTCGGCTGCAGACTATCGGGAACACGATGTATACGGCGTTCGGATGTTGATGGGATAGATTCGTCTCTTGGGTGTTAGGCCCTGTAGAACTGTAAACCTGAAGATCCTGTGCCGATTTGAATAGCTGACTCGAAGGCCCTGTAGAACTGTAAACCCGAAGTTCCAATGCCGAGTTGAACAGCAGACGCGAAGACCCTGTAGAACTGTATTAGCCACCACAACTTAATGGATATCTCTCAAAAAGTGTTTCCAACTCTGTAACACCAAGGTGTACGTTGGCGGATTTAGAACAGCCTTTAGTTCCTTTCAAAATGAATTGCATAGTCGATGGTCAGACTAGCAAGGTTTCTTGAAACCAATTTCGGTAAAGTTTCTTTTCAAGTTTCGTTAGTGTCCACACACGTTAACGTGAAATTTAAGATTTTTGCGTGTCCTCTTTATTTTACCATTCGCATTTGTTGTGTTTCTCATACCAATAAAAACAAAAAAAAAAGACATAAATAAACCAAAAAAACAACATAAAATAATTAACATTAATAATTAAATTAATATTAATAGTTAAATTTTCACTATTTCATTAATTAAATCTTTTTATGTTTCTTTTGTTGTTAACGTTTGCTTGAGAAAATAAAAATGAAAGAAAATGGAAGAAATAGTCTTGCAACGAAAAACAAGAAGAGGCAACATAACAAACACAGAAAACCATGTACATGGGTTTCACTACTTCATACCCCTCGCCTATAAACTTGACGTCGCCATGTTGAAATCGTGCTAGTCTGACCATCGACATATATATACCAGTTACCAAGCTTAGCCTTCGTCTGCCACAAACACAAAATCGTAATATGCCTGATGATCGGACTTAACCAGCCATGAAACGTAGAATAATGGTTGGATGGTGTGTGGGACTTCGGAAGGCTTCTCATTTTTCAATGTACCTCAACTCAAAAGAGAATTAATTAAATTAAAAAAAAATCACTAAAAATTACCTTCGTTTTAATAAGACAAAATTAAAAGTGATCAATTTTATTTCTAGTGAATTATTATTTTATATTGTTAATTTGTTCTTTGAATTTGTAATTACACTTCCAACATAATAAGGCATTTAAGTTGTGTTTAAGTATTTATCTTACATTTCCCAGGAAATCCACTAACATAAAACATTTTCACGGGAATTGCATATTTATGAAGCATTGCAATTTAAAATCACACATCAGTAGTTTTTCCTAATAACAGCTGTGATATTCAAGGTAACTACTATCAACTTAATATTTATATTTCCACAGCATGTAAAACGAATGAATGAAGTGGAACGTTTTTTATAGTTAATTTTTTAATATGTACATTTCACTGCAATTCTTTATACCATTAAATTCTTAAATATATATTGCAAATACTTAAAACTAATCCTCCCTTCACATCCGCACAGTCTCAATACTTTCCCGACCAATTAAAATATAGAGTTTCTTTCGTTTATTTAAATCGTTTTTTATTGCGAATTGCATTGTTTATTTGCAGTTTATCGCCCCGTTTATTTGTGTGTTTTAGTTGATTTAAGTTTATTTTTAGCATAGAATTTCTATTTAATTTTCTTTTATTTTCTTCTTCTTTTTTCTTTTTATAAACACTTGACCAAGTGTTCATTCATTCGTTCAGTGTTTTTTTCTGCTTATCGCTCACTTTAGTCATTTCATAGAAAATTTACAATAAATGTTCATATTGCATGAAGTGGTCTCTAGTTGTTCAAAGATTTCTAGGGTATACCCACTCTTCTTATCAATTGATCTCCGAAATCACAAAGAAATTTAATAAAAATGTCATTTTAATGATGGATAGAGAGAGAGAGAGAGGATGGTGACAAATTTTATTGGTCATTAGGGAAAGACTTGTTTGTTGCAAAGAAAATTTGTTTTAAATCCTTTAAGTGATAAATTTAAAATACACAATATCACAATTGTCAACGTTCGCTTAAGCAGACAGCGTACTGTTCACTTATATTTCTTGAGTATTTCCCAAATGTTTGAAAATTCATAAATTTAATTGTTAGTGTCCTTGATATAGTCGTAACTATTTATATTAGTAATAACTTTCCTGAATAATAATGATTACCAACTTTAATTACAAATAAACAATGACAAATATACAGCTATACAATGACAAGCGTTTCTCAAAATTTATTTTTATGCAGTTAATCGGTGTGTGTACTGGGCGGCTCAAATAATAGTCCGGTCAAAATAGACATTGAAATAGCAAAAATTCCCACAAAGCTGAATTTTGGTGGAGAGCTAGAGTTTTTCCATTAGAAGCAACGTCCTAAAAGTCCCCGGCGATCCCATGTGTGCAAAAAAAATTATTCGGGGTCAAAGGTCAAATTTTAAGGGTTTTTTGGTTTTAGGATTTATTTTTTGATAACGGTTGATCTAATCAAAAAGTGAATAAAGTAAATATTGTAGACAGAAAAATTATCTACAAGTTAGACCTATATAATTTTTTTCCTAGAAGGAACCAATCTTGAGATATAGCTGTTCTAAAAAACACATGATTTTTATGCACTTATAAGGGAAATATGCACATATTCAGACGAACCGGTTAAAATAAGCGAAGTAATCGGGTCTGTCCCCCAAAAATGTATATATTTTCTTGAAGAGGGAGATTATAGGTATCTTCTAAAAAAAATTCCAACAAAATCGGAGCTTGTTGGCTTTGTATTGTTGGACTGCAAAATAATACTTGTTGTGTATTTATTTCAGCTATAGTCCATATTTTGTTGCTTCAAAATTTGAAGAAACAAAATGTTTAACAGTGGATAATGAAATTGATTACTACGAGCGGAGGCAGAGAATACTATAGTTTCGGAAGCAGCCAAACTTCCTCATCAGTTCTCTTAACCGCTGACTCGGTGTCGATAAACAGGTCAATAAGAGTGACCAGAAAATTAAACAGAACGAGAAATTTTCTGTATCCTCCTAAGTTTAGTAGAGTTATTCAAGTTAGAGTCATTTTATGCAAAAATTGCCCATTTAACCCACATGTGTAATCGAAAGCCCAAAGGAAACGACCCCAACGAAAACTCTCCGATTATTTTTCAAGTTTTGTCCGAAGGTAAGGTTTGTTGCGCTGATTACTGAAATGTATAATTTTCAACGGTTGCGGATCCGGTTCGCCGGTTATTCGACCCGAGAGGCCAACTTTAAAAACCGGGTTAGACCCGGATCTACTGAACCGATTCCTGCAAAGTGGATATCGTCTGAAAGCTTACGGAAGTATCTACCACATAGTGTGGTTACTTTAACCGGTTCGCCTCATAATGTACTTACACGGCTAATTTTTTATTTGACCTTTAGATCGCGATATCTCGATAATGGTAAGTATTTTTTAAGTATCATAAAGACCATTCTTGTAGACAATTATTGAATCTACAACTTTTACTTTAGCCGGCTTTTGCTAAGTCTTACCGTTTTTGAGTAAAATTAAAAAAACTGAATAATGCCTCCAAAAATGACCTTTGACCCCGAATAACTTGTTTTGCACACGTGGGATCGAGGGGGACTTTTAGGACGTTGCTTCTAATGGCTAACCCTAGCTCTCCACCAAAATTTAGCTTTGTGGGAATTTTTGCTATTTCCCCCTTATACGCATGTCTATTTTGACCGGACTAATAACCCATAATTCCCCAAAATTATAATATCTGTAAGGAAAAAACAAAGTCGAGCGGAGCCGCCTATGTTATACATTGACCAATATCCGTCATTTTCAAATTACATCAAAACATGAAATCCGGCTAAAATATATTTGGGAATTACATTCAAACCTGAACTGTTTCCAAATAATTAGGCGTCACTATTTCTATTCCAAATTTCGTTAAAATTGGACGAACACGGGAGGTATAGTTCATCAACTAGATGAAATTGGGCAAAAATATATAAGGGACCCATATCCAAATGTGAACCAAATTGCGATATACTTTGCCAAATTTATTTATAGACCAAATAAACCCGCTATTTGCTAACTGGGTAATGCTAAAAGTAGATTTGAGCTCATGTAATTCACATTTATTTTCCGATTAATATACATGACATTTATTTTTTTGGGAAAATAACGAGTGGCTGCAACATGTTCAGATTTGGATTACTTACTTAGTTGGCCCTCTACAGAACGTTTCGCTCATTTTTTTAAAGAGCGACACATATCAAAAAATATAGATAAACGCGTTTGAAGTTAGCGAATGAAATTTGACTTCCCAACTTAAAAAATGTATTACACACAAAATAAAATAACAATTTCGACTATATTTTGGAAACAGGTAGCCAAATATCTGTGCTAAATTTCTGTGCAAGTTCTAATATGATTTAAAGTGTTTTAGTGCTTCACCACGGATGACAAACATTTTTTGCAGCAAACATATATTTGTTTGCAATCAATCCCAAACATAACATATGTTTGGATCCTGCAAACAAATATATGTTTGGGTGCAAACAAATTATATGTTTGGGCGCAAAAAACTTTTATATTTGGATGCAAACAAACATTTGTTTGGGTGCAATCAAATACACACCCAAAAGCCAAAAAAACAAGCGCTTTCTGAGAGCAATGGAGTGTTAATTTCAATGTGATACACATTGAAATGTATGCTCACTTGGTCTCAGTAAGCGCTCATTGGCTATTTTAAAACATATACACACATTTATAAATGGCGGTGGTTTGTTGAAAGGAAAAAAAGCAAAAGCAACAACAGACACATATGTACACAAGAAATTCCAAAGAAATGCACAACAGACTTTAATAAAAGAAAAACTGAATTAAATAATTTATAAAAAGTCGCACAAATTATATAGAAACATCGTTGGACGCTTCTTCATAGTTGTGAAAGTTGAAATCATCAGCGGGAAATCGGCATCTGGAATTAAATGATTATATAATGTAATAAATAGGTTTATCCATATTTCAAATATACATATGTATGTACACGCAGAAAAATATATGTTTGGATCCACAAAGAGCTGTGTAAAATTCTGTAAAATTCAACAAAGCAGTCGTTGCTTTACTAAATATATTATTAAGGACCACGACAAAATCGTGCATCATAGGACCCATATGTTGTCTATATATGCACTAGACAATAGCCGTAGACCTCCAACGCATTTTCATATACAATATAAGGTACCCTTGACTTATCCTGTTTACGCAATTTTTATTTAAAGTACTAAAAATACACAATTTTACAAAGTACGATCAGGAGTTTCTATATTTTACAAATATATATTCACCATAAGTATTAAAAAAGCCTTCTAAAATGAAGCACGCAACTTCTTCGGGACGTATTCGTGACGAAAAAAACCATCGCACAGTGGATCCACTTGTATGGAGAAAGTGGCCAAAAATATTTAGAGTGTAAAAATCAAGCCAATGTGCCGGTTACAGCTTTATGCTTCTGCGAAGAGTGTTTTAAGAAACCACGAGCGTAACATTCTCCCCCCTTTCCCCTCTGGAGGGGGTATATGGTAAGTATTGTTTTATGCTGCTAATACAAAATGGCATGAACAAAGGTACCGATTACCTTATGATGCTTAAGTAGGCTTGGGGAAACAAAACAATCTCCAAAACAAGTGAGAAAAGGCTATAGTCGGTTCGGGGCCGACTATGTGATACCCTACACCACTGCCCCTGTGCATAATTTTTTCACTCGAAAACATTTCTGTTACGGAGACGAACTGAACCAAAATAATTAATATTTAGTATTATATTTGACTACTCTCGACATCACAATATCCATAGGCTTCTATCTCGGTGAGAAAATTTCGTGATGATCCGATCAAAATTCCGACTTGTAGTGTGATTGCAGAAAAAGTGGAAAAAGGGATGCATTATCGACTATTGCGATATCTCTATTATTTGACCACCTACGCCAACCTAATTTGCATAATTTTAAAGATGGGATTTTCTACTTTCTTAGTCAGGCTTTACTTTTAGAAGGCCCCAACCAAAGGTATGACATCCGTCATTATTATTAAAATCGCAAAAATGAAAAGTTGGGTTCTATTAGCGACTATTGCGATATCTTTGTTGTGTGACCACCTACGCTGAGATATTTGCTTTGGAATAAGATGTAGACTTTTTCTCCAAATAACTTTTTGCTCATTCCGACCCCTAAATATTATCCGACCATCACCAAAATCAATAGGCTTCTTCCCCTCCGCGATCCCTATCAACACCCAAAATTTCGTGGCGGTCCGATCAAAATTGCGACCTGTAGCGTGATTTCCAAAAAAATGGCAAACTGGGATGTTTTACCGACTATTGCAATAACTCCGTTATTTGGTCACCTACGCCGACCTAGTTTACATCATTGTAAAGATGGGATCTTCTACTTTCATAGCCAGGCTTTGCTTTTGAAAAGTCCCGAACCAAAGCTGTGATATTCGTCATTATAATTAAAATTGCAAACATGAAAATTTGGGTTTTATTTGCGACTATTGTCATATCTTCGTTGTTTGATCACCTACGAGAACCTACTTTACATCAATAGAAAGGTGATATCTTCTACTTTTATTGTCAGGTCTTGCTTTTGGTATACCCCATATAGAAGCTGAGATATTCGCTTTGGAAAAAAACGTTGTCTTTTTATCCACATAAGTTTTTTGCCCATTCCGGGACCCTCATCAACACCCAAAATTTCGTGACGATCCGATCAAAATTGCGACCTGTAGCGTGATTACAAGGGTTAGATGGACAGACGGACAGACGGACGGACGGACTGACGGACGGACACACATAGCCACATCGACTCAGCTCGTCGAGACATTCATTTTGATATATATAAGTATGGGTCTACGACCATTATTTCGATGCGTTACAAACTTTTTGGGCAAAACCAACTTACAATACCCTCCCCACATAGTGGTGGGATTTAGCGGATTAAAAAAAATCAATATTTTTGTCTGAAAATTGGTAAAATTTTAAATATAGGTCTTATGGCATTCTTGCTGGAAGGCACATTCCGCCAACGTAAGACTAATTTGGAAGAAGATTTCTTCATCTTGCCACTGATGCCAATTATGTCAATGTACGTGGTCAGATAAAAGAGTTATACGCTAATATATCCATAGAAACCTCATTCTAGGGCAGCTTTATTCAGCGACCTACCGTTTATAGTCTGGCACTAGATGGCAGCTGATTTTGATACTGAATAATCTTAAACCCATGACCTACTTTGGAAAATTATTCCCGAGGTGGGCACTGGTGGGCCCTTAAATCAGATTTAGGCATATGATCGAATTAGCATTACAAAATACACTAAGAAAATATGCAGCTAACTAGAATTCCACAACAAGCTAAAACACTATTTTTTTTATTGAAAATTAAGCTATTATCTCATCCTTCAAAATCCACTATAATTTTGTGCTATACGTATTAATTTCCCGATATTTTGAATATATTTACTTGCACTTAAAATATAGGTTGTACTCACAACAAAAAATATTAGTCAAATGTTCCGACTTTTGAAGCTATACTTAAGAAGATCGCGTTCGAATAAAACAAAAACTTATATATTTTTAAAAGGCCGATAGCCCTAGTTGCTAGTGCTTGTTATTATAATTTTTATTATAATTTTTAATTGTAATAAATATTTTTAAAATAAAAATAAATAAAATATTTTTAAAAAGGTCCATGTCATAGCTGTCATAGTTGCCAGATGTTGTACCAGAATTTTGACATTCATTTTTCTCGTACAGCTAATAAATAAATAATGCTTATTCTGTGACATTATTGGTCTGTTCCAGAACTGCAAGAAGCTATTAATTTTTACTATTCTCTTCGATAACATAAAGGAAAAAATGTAACCGTATTAAAAAATAGTAGCTGGGGTATTTTGCCACCGTGGAAAATTTGATGTTGACTGGCTGGGTAATCGTACCCACGGCCTTCAACGTGCAACACGGATGTGCATACTATTGCACCACGGTACAAGGGGTACAAATTTGTGTTTTTTCCATACTGTTTCCCATATTAATTATAGCTTTTTATACACGCAAAAAAACGGCCTCTCTAACATATGTCCCAAACATATTTTGCAGCAAACATATTTAAATTTGCAACAGTCCCAAACATAATATATGTTTGGGTCTGCAAACAAATTTATGTTTGGGTGCAAACATATATATGTTTGGGTGCAAACAAATTTATGTTTGGGTGCAAACAAATTTACGTTTGGGTGCAAACATATATATGTTTGGGTGCAAACAAATTTATGTTTGGGTGCAAACAATTTAAATGTTTGGGTGCAAATAAATACAAACACAAAAGCCACAAAAAAAAGAAACACATGCACCAGTGGGCGCTTACTGAGAGCAAGGGAGTGTAAAATTCAATGTAAAACACTTTGAAATGTACAGTATCGGCCAAAACTAAAGCACCCCCTCAGTACATTGTTTTGAAATGATAATTTTTGTATGAAAACAAAATTATAAATTTATTTTTTATTTTTCTTTTTATTTATTTATATCTTTATAATTTAAAAATACAAAAATAAGGAGATCAGAATTCAATAAACAAAAGTTAAAATTCAAAAAATATTTTAGGTCGCAAATATAAGCGCACAAAACTAAAGCACCCCCCCCATTTGAGGTACAGCAAAAACTATTGAAATCAATATTTCGTTGCTTATCCTCTATTCTGGATGACACAATCACATCTTTTAGGCATAAAGGATACTAAATTATTAATTACTGCAGGCGCAATAATTGATTTTCGGAAAATTTAGCTTAAATCCTCAAAATACTGAAAATCGGAAGGTACCGTTATATGGAGGCTATACCCAAACGTGGACCCAGGTCCACGATTTTTGGTGGATATGTTTTGTGACCACTAAGAACCCTTAGTACCAAATTACAGCTAATTTAGTAGGAAAATCTGGCTTAAATATCCGAAATACCGAAGATCGGAAGGTACCGCTATAAGGGGGCTATACCAAAACATTAGCCGATATTGTTCATATTCATCCAAAAATGATGCTACAGCATTCTCTGGTCAAATACTAAATCCCTTAAGTTTAAAAATTAGCAAAAGAACGAATTGCAGAAGAACGATAGACGCCGGCTTATTCAGTCGACGACCAGCAAAAAAAAAACCTTTCATATCGACTAAAAATGAAGTAGCCAGACTGGCATTCGCCAAGACCCATTTGAACTGTTTTCTGATGAATCTATGTTTAATTTAAAGTATTCAGATGGTAAAAGGGTTGGACCAAATGGGCAACCGTTAAATCCTAAATATTGCAAAGAAGCTCTAAAACATGGAGGCGGAAGGTTTTTTGCTGGTCGTCGACCGAATAAGCCGGCGTCTACCGTTCTTTTGCAATTCGTTCTTTTGCTAATTTTTAAACTTAAGGCATTTAGTATTTGACCAGAGAATGCTGTAGCATCATTTTTGGATGAATATGAACAAGATCGGTTGTACCTCAAATTGGGGGGTGCTTTAGTTTTGTCCGCTTATATTTGCGACCTAAAATATTTTTTGAATTTTAACTTTTGTTTATAAAATTCTGATCTCCTTATTTTTGTATTTTTAAAGTATAAAGATATAAATAAATAAAAAGAAAAATAAAAAATAAATTTATAATTTAGTTTTCATACAAAAATTATCATTTCAAAAAAATTTACTGAGGGGGTGCTTTAGTTTTGGCCGATACTGTATGCTCATTTGCTCTCAGTAAGAACTCACTGGCTATCTCTATAGTATACAACAATTTTGATTTATTCACTCACTTTACCGTCTTGACGCTACGCCGGCAACTAAAACACTGAAAAAAGAAAAAACAAAATAATTCATACCATCTCTTCTTATCTTCTTCGTTGGTTAACAACAACAAAACAAGAAACACACGAGTTTTACGCATACGCGCCATTAAAGCACCAAAGCCCCCTTCTTCGCTTTTACGTCTTCTATTATACAATACACACAACTCTTTATTATAAAACAGCATTCCGCAGCCGCGAGAACACTGTTATTACTCTCGTTGAGAAAAATCCTCTCTCCACCCATGAAAAAGATGTTCTAACATAAAAATTATGTTTTACCCTAACATATCAAATTGAGATATGTTACAAAATGTTGCAAACATATATTTGTTTGCAACCGGTCCCAATCATATATTTGTTTGGATCCAAACATATTTCTAACATAAATTTTTCTGCGTGTACAAATGGACATTATTTTTAATATATGAGTTTTTATAAGAATTTTATGAGTTTTATGAAAACCCAAGGAGTATCTGTTTTTAATTTTGGAAAAAATTAAATTAAAAAAAAATCAGAAAAGTTCTTAAACAATTTTTTTCCAATACTTATTTTAATTCTTTGTATTTTTTTTGGTTTATTTATTGGTGTTTGACCTTGTTTAAATAGTTAGAACATTTTAATTTTGACCTTGAATTCCTCCGCAACTACTAGACCGAATACACTGGTCAACAGGACTTTTGTTTCAACCGAAGTTGCAGTTGTTTCTAGATGAAATCGGCGAGTTATTTTCAAATCCGGTCCCCGTTTTTCTCCATCAGCTCTTGTTTTTGAGATATAGCTCAAAATCGGTTTTTACGAGTTTAACCCAGACTTTCGTTATTTTCGGATACAAACAAATATTTGTTGTGGGTTTTTCAACATTAATATATTAAGGAGATGTTGTACGCTCGATACAAATCGTGTTTGAAATAGCTATAATGAGTATATATCAAAAAAATATAGAAAATATACGACGGACCTTGTAAAAATTGCATATTTTGAGTACTTTAAGCTGTAATTACGTCATCGGGGGAAGTCATAGGATCTTCATACGGTACTCCGGATATGCTTAGGGTGTCTACTATATAATCCAGTATTCAAATGTATAATATAAAGTTCATAGCCCCCATGATTCGGCCATAACCTAAAAATCGCCATGAAGACTGCTAAAGGGAAATAATTTACCAGTGATATCATTACCACATAAGCCATTTACTTTTCAATGGCAGTCTTCATGATGATTTTTAGGTTATGGCCGAATCATGGGCGCTATGAACTTTATATTATACATTTGAATACTGGACTATAAAGTAGACACCCTAAGCATATCCGCATTACCATATGAAGATCCTATGACTTCCCCCGATGACGTAATTACAGCTTAAAATACTCAAAATAAGCAATTTTTACAAGGCCCGTCGTATATTTTCTATATTTTTTTGATATATATACTCGCCATAACTATTTCAAAAACGATTTGTATCGAGCGTACATCATCTCCTTAATATATTAATGTCGAAAAACCCACAAAAAATATTTGTTTGTATCCGAAAATAACGAAAGTCTGGGTTAAACTCGTAAAAAACGATTTTGAGCTATATCTCAAAAACAAGAGCTGATGGAGAAAAACCGGGACCGGATTTGAAAATAACTCGCCGATTTCATCTAGAAACTGCAACTTCGTCTGAAACATTCAACTTTTTCAATTTTGTTGGGCAGTGATATCAATGCATCGGAAAGCTGATTATGTTATCTGTACAACAATACATTGAATTGTTATTATTATTGATTGACTATCTGCAAAAGGGTAAAACAATAAATTCAGAGTACTATTGCAACCTTTTGGATCAATTAAATGTAAAAATTCGAGAAAAACGTCCTGGCTTACAACACAAAAAAAAAATAATTTTTCATCAAGACAACGCACCAGCGCACAAGAATTAAAGTACGAGTTGGTTGACCACCCACCTTATTCTCCTGATTTAGTGACTTTTACTTCCCAGCAAAATAAATTGAAAGTAGTGCAATGTAGACAAGTTCTTTCACGGCATGTTTTGATGCAGTTGAAACGGAGTCGTGAAAAAGGCACTCCAATTCCTCACAATTTAACAGCATCCGGATGCAGTGCAAACGGAGTCGTGAAAAAGGCACTCCATTCACTACATTTTATTAGCAGTTGTTAGAGATCCCTACATGTACATAAATCAGTTTGTACATCTCTACAGGCAGCGGAATACATTTCCAAAAAGAGATAATCGTGTTAACATTTCCAAACATTTGTTAATACAAACTAAATAAGCTGTTAATACAAACTAATAAGCACTTAAGCTTGGATTAAATGAAGAGCGGAGGAAACATACATGTTTGCGATTGAATTTCATAGAGAATTTTCATAATTTGTGTTAATTTAATAAAGTTATTATTATTTTTGTTTTACACAAATAATAAATTCCGTTTTTTTTTGTTATTCAAAACACGTGCTCTGGACTGCCTCCTATTCTACCCCAAAGGGTCAAAAAATAATAATAATAAGCTAGGATATTGAAATTTCGGGAAGTGTTGCAATGCATAAAGAATATTAACACATCTTTTTTGAAGTATGTTTTCAAATGATTTTTTAGTATTTAACTTTTCAAGGACATTTTTGATGTCCTTGTTATCCTTGAATGTAATAAATGAATATTACTATATAAATACAATATTCTCCTCTTTAATATGACACCAACACCAGCATCGTGCGATGAGTACAATTATTTAAAATATTTTGTTTGAAAAATGTTGTCCTTTGAAATTTGAATGTCCTTTAAAAGGTCAACAGGATGAGAAAATGAAAAATCTTAAGGGCCAATTTACTGCATTTTTCCTATAGTTTCAGACCTATATAGTACTGTTTATGTGTAACTTTGGCTGTCGGAAACTTACAAAACATTTTTTGACACCTACGAAAATGCTATTAACATTTAAAATTAGGGATCTGTGTACATTGCGTGTAGGTACCATAACTGTATTTTTGTACAGTCACAGGCTAAATTGATTTAACTAGGGATAGGTAATGGAATGCAATGATCGATTTTTCCACTTTTCGATTTTGGTCTAAAACTAAAAATACGATTTTTCGGTCTTGCGATTATTTCAGTTGTCTGAAAACTCGACTTTCGACTTTTTCATAACCACAGAAAATCGATTATAATCGACTTTTCGTCGATGTTCGAGTTTTCTTTTGAAACTGTAAAATCTATGGGCAAACTCGAAAATCGATCACAAGACAATCGATTATGCGATTTTCCCTCCAGACAAAAGTCGACTACGAATTTTAGATTTTTGACTGCAAAAATCGATTAATCGGTTAACCGAAAGTCGACTTACCTATCCCTAGATTTAACAGTCGGCAAAGTCGACTCATTCGTTTTTTAATTGATAATATAGTGTTTTTATTGTCATGGGCAGAGGATATATTTCAATACGTAATGACGACTGATCCTCTTTTAAACAGGTTTTTAGTATTTTCCATTTTGAACAACTTTTCAGATTTTTCTTTTATTTGAGTTTTATCATGATATCCTATCATGACACACTAACCTACTATTTTATTACTATTTTTATACCCTCCACCATAGTATGGAGGGTATATTAAGTTTGTTTTTCCGTTTGTAACGCATTGAAATACTCATTTGCGACCCTATAAAGTATGTATATTCTTGATCAGGGTAAAATTCTGAGTCGATCTGTGCACGTCCGTCCTTCCGTCCGTCTGTGATAATCACTCTAGCATCTACAAAAATAGAGATAGGACGCTGAAATTTTGGGAAAATGCGTCTTTTGTTTGCAGGCAGGTCAAGTTCGATGATGGGCTATATCGGTCCACGTTTTGGTATAACCCCCATGTAACGGTACCCCCCGACTTACGGTATTTTGACGGTTTTAGCTAAATTTTTAGACCGATTCAGCTATAATTTGACATTTAGAGTTCCTACGTGTCAATAAACTTATATAACAAAACTAGTGAACATAGGTTCACGTTTTGGTGTAGCCCCCATATAACAGTACCCCCCGATTTACGGTATTTTGACGTTTTTAGCTACATTTTCAGACCGATTCAGCTATAATTTGACATTTAGGGTTCCTAAGTGTCAATAAACTTATATAACAAAACTTGTGGACATAGGTCCACGTTTTGGTGTAGCCCCCATATAACGGTACCCCCCGATTTACGGTATTTTGACGCTTTTAGCTAAATTTTTAGACCGATTCAGCTATAATTTGACATTTAGAGTTCCTACGTGTCAATAAACTTATATAACAAAACTAGTGAACATAGGTTCACGTTTTGGTGTAGCCCCCATATAACAGTACCCCCCGATTTACGGTATTTTGACGTTTTTAGCTACATTTTCAGACCGATTCAGCTATAATTTGACATTTAGGGTTCCTAAGTGTCAATAAACTTATATAACAAAACTTGTGGACATAGGTCCACGTTTTGGTGTAGCCCCCATATAACGGTACCCCCCGATTTACGGTATTTTGACGCTTTTAGCTAAATTTTTAGACCGATTCAGCTATAATTTGACATTTAGAGTTCCTACGTGTCAATAAACTTATATAACAAAACTAGTGAACATAGGTTCACGTTTTGGTGTAGCCCCCATATAACAGTACCCCCCGATTTACGGTATTTTGACGTTTTTAGCTACATTTTCAGACCGATTCAGCTATAATTTGACATTTAGGGTTCTTAAGTGTCAATAAACTTATATAATAAAAGTTGTGGACATAGGTCCACGTTTTGTTATAGCCCCCATATAACGGTACCCCCCGATTTACGGTATTTTGACGTTTTTTGCTACAATTTCAGACCGATTTAGCTATAATTTGACATTTAGGGTTCTTAAGTGTCAATAAAATTATATAACAAAAGTTATATAACCACGTTTTGGTATAGCTCCCATATAACGGTATCACCCGATTTACAGCATTTTGACGTTTTAGCTACATTTTCAGTCCGATTTAGCTATAAATTGACATTTAGGGTTCTTAAGTGTCAATAAACTAGTGGACATAGGTCCATGTTTTGGAATAGCCCCCATATAACGTTACCGCCCGATTTCAGGTATTTTGACGTTTTATGTCACATAGACCGAATTAGCTATAATTTCATATTTAGGGTTCTTAGTGAAACTTATATTCGAAAAAATTATGAACATAGTTCCATGTTTTGGTATAGCCCCATATAACGGTAACTCCCGATTTTCGGTATTTTGAGAATTTTACCTACAAGTTTTAACCGAATTATCTGCAATTTGAACATTTGACTTTTGAAATTCTTAGTGGTCACCACACCTCTCAACCAAAAATTGTCAAGAAAGGTCGATGTATTGATAAAGCCCCCATATAAAAGTACCTCCCGATTTTCAGTAATTTGATGATTTTAGCTACAATATTAAACCGAACTAGCAGTAATTTGACATTTGAAGTTCTTAGTGGTCACAACACCTCTCCATCAAAAATTGTCAACATAGGTCCATGTTCGGATATAGCTCCCATATAACGGTACCTCCCAATTTTTAGTAATTTGGCAATTTTAGCTACAATTTTTAACCGAACTAACTGTAATTTGAGATTTGAAGGTTGTAGTGGTCACCACAGATCTGCATCAAAAATTTTCAACATAGCCCCAATATAACGATACTTCCCGATTTTCGGTAATTTGAGGATTTTACTTAAAATGTTTAACCAACGTTGGTCCATGTTTTGGTATAGCCCAAAAACAAACCTCCCGATTTTCTGAACCTTAGCTTTATTTTTTGACGAACTTTCTGTAATTTGAAATTTAAAAGCCAACAAAAATTCTGTATCAAAAATTGTTCATTTAAGTTCATATTTTCGTATAGCCCACATACCTCCGAACTAGCTGTTAATGACATTTGAAGTTCCCACTTTATGTACCAATTTTCGGTATTTTGAGGATTCTAGCTGCAATTTTTAACCAAATTAGGAGTTATTTGACATTAAAGGCTCCCATCAAAAACTGCCAACATAGGTCCATGTTTTATTATAACCCCTATATAACGGTAGCTCCCAATTTCTAGCCCACCAAAAATTGTCAACATACATAGTTAGATATAGGCACCATAAAAAGGGCCTCCCGAAGGAAGCATTTTATGTACATTATCTGACATTTTAACGTACCGACTAAAAGTTGGGGACAGGAATAAAAACTAATTATTCCATTTTAGGTCAGAATATTTTATGGTGGAGGGTATGAAAAGTTCGGCCCGGCCGAACTTAAAGCTTTTTTACTTGTTCCTTTTTTCCTCTTTTCCTGTTCATACATCTCAAAACTGTCCTTACTTCCATCGTAAATTTAACTAACATACAAGCATCCTCTTCTTTACAGTCTAACTAACCATTGTGGTCAAGTTATGAAATTTTGTGTTTTTATTAATTTCTGTTTCTTCATATTTTGAACATAAAATTACACAACAACACCAATTTTACAAGAAACTCTGGAAAACTTGAAGAAACAAAAATTCAATCAAAAATCATCTGAACCACAGCAATCATGACTGAGAGAAAAAAAACGATAACGAAAAGTGTGCGCTTGAAAACTACCACAAAACCACATCCATCCTCCTTTGTGAGATGATGATTTGTGGCAATGAAAATTCAAAGTATCAGTAAACCAAAATGAAAAAAAAAAAAACAAAACAAAAATTAATTTCATGTATTGCTGATATTGTTTTAGATTTTCTGACCGTTCCATGGCAAAGAGTGATGTTTGTATTGCACAAAAGTCCAATACTAAGATGTGAACAGTAGCAATGTGCAAAGACTATAAAGATGATCTCCTACAGTGTTATATCGCCATTAAACAGGCAACCTATGGCCCATTTAGTTTGAGGCAATGTAAACATGGCACTAGAATTGCTCATGTTACCACTACAAGAAATGGTCAGCTTATAGTGAAGCAACAACTTATTGTGCATTAGAATTCAGGGTGGTGCAATAACAGACACGTGATATCTATTAGTAATTAAAAATATGTAACCTTATAAAAAAATAATTTAAAATTTAACAAGTAAGAGTGGCAGGCCGTGCCGAACTACACCACTACCCCTAATATTACGGACTTTTAATAACTATTTATTTAGCTTTAAATAAGGGGTTAGTATAGGATTTTGTAATGAGTATTTTCGTGGGTAACACTACGGGTACCTACCTACACGCCCAAATGGCGTACTCAATCTAAGTCCGACTGCCTATTCAACAAAAAGTAAAAAACGAGTATCAATTATTGTACACCTCTGTGTTTGTCTTGTTTTCCCAATGTTTTTGTTTCTTCTTTTGCACTTTTGAGAATTTTTCAATTAGGCAGAAAATTTGCTAGAACGATGATACAAACATCTATTGTCTATGCAAAAAGTTAGTTGCTTTAGAATTCGGCTCAGAAAAAAATCAAAGTTTCCGATAAATACCGTTTAAACCAAAGAAACAATTGTGCATTTGTATGTAACATGCCTAAGGAAACGAGATAGACCCATAGTTCCTTTTGGAACTATCACTTTCTGAGTCGAGTTATGCATGCCCATCCGTCCGTCCGTTCACCCATAAGAACGTTAAAAACTTGGGTAGAAAAAAGAGCCTACTGTGAAAAAACGAAAGAAAAGAAAAACAAACCCCTCTAAAGTTGACGAACCCCGCAAAAGTTTTAAGGACCATGATCTGCGAATCTGCACTTGGAATGTTCGCACTCTTTATAGAGAAGGTGCAGTTTAGAAGGTGAAAAGTACAAGGCCGACATTACTGTCATACAGAAAATACGATGGAATGAGAAAGGCGTCACAACAACACCTAAAGGTGACGCACTGTATTATAGCTGCCATGACACAAAGCATGAATTTGGTTGCGGATTTGTATTTGGTCGGAGGTTAAAACATCTGGTCTCCAGCTTCACCCCAGTGAATGAAAGACTCGCTGCAATTCGATTAAAAGCAGAATTCTTCGACATCAGCTTTATTTGCGCTCATGCTCCCACTGAAGACAAAGACGAACAGACCAAAGATATATTTTACGAGCGCTTAGAAGAAACTTATGACCGTTGCCCTGCCCATGACATTAAAATTTTACTAGGCGATTTTAATGCTAAAATTGGAAAGTAGAATATCTTTGGCCCAACAGTCGGGAAATTCAGTCTCCACAGTAAAACATCTGACAATGGTGTGAGACTGATAGACTTTGCAGCTGCATGAAACATGGTAGTTAGCACTACCAGATATAAGCATCCCGATATTCATAAGAGCACCTGGCTGTCGCCAGATCAAAGAACAAGAAATCAAATTGATCACGTTGTGATAGATGGAAGACATGCATCAAGCTTGTTGGATGTACGATCGTTCCGAGGTGCAAACATAGACTCGGACCACTACCTTGTTGCGGCAAAGGTACGCACCCTGTTAAACGCAATAAAGAAAGTATAAACACACACAACACGGATGTTGGACATCGGTAAGCTCCAATCACAACAGATAGCCACAGCATATTCAACTAAACTGGCCCAACTGCTTAATCAATGCACTCCTCGTCCCGATAGGATATCAGGACAATGGCAAAACATTGCCCACTCCGCAAAATCGGTACTTGGATACCACAGACATCCACCAAGGAATCCATGGTATGACCAGGAGTGTCGTGCTGCTACCGAAGAGGAAAATGCGGCATATAGGGCTACTTTACAATCAGTAGCAACGCGTAGCGCACGAGAGAGATATTGGGAGAAAATGATTGAGGAGAAACGTCTTATCCGCAGGAAAAAAGAGAGAGATGGAAAAGCGGGAGTGTGAACAAATCGAGATGTACAGGAGACAGAATGAAGTCCGAAAATACTACCAAAGAGTGAAACATCAAAATGATGGCTGAAGAACTGACACATCCTCCTGTAGAGACCAGCAAGGTAATCTAGTAACTGATACATATAGTGTGCTAAGGATATGGATAGAGCTTTTTTCCAAACTGTTGGTATCCAATAGTAGCGACATCCATGAAGATACCACAGACCCAATCTCAGAAGATGGTATTGAATGTACACCACCCGGCCAAGATGAGGTAAAGACAGCAATAAACCGGCTGAAGAATAAACCGGCTTACGGCCTACCAGTCGAGCTGTTTAAAACCGTAGGCGACACGCTGATAAGGTGTACACATCAGCTAGTTAGATCCATCTGGCAGGAAAAACGCGTATACGACGATTGGAACCTGAGCATCCTTTGTCCCGTCCATAAGAAAGGAGATAAGTCTTTATCCTCCAACTATAGGGGCATAAGTCTTCTCGCTGTCGCCTTGAAGATAGTGTCAGGGATATTGTGCGAACGACTAAAGCCCATGGTCAACGAAATAACTGGAGCATACCAATGCGGCAAGTCCACCGTTGACCAGATATTTACCCTGCGGCAAATCCTGGAAAAGACCCAAGAGATGCAGATCGACACCTACCACCTTTTTGTCGATTATAAAGCAGCCTTCTACAGCCCGCTACGTTCCAAGGCATTCCAAGCCATGTCTGAATTTGGTATCCCCGCAAAACTCATTCGGCTTGTAAAATGACTCTAACTGACACAAGATCTTCAGTTAAAATAGGAAAGAACCTTTCCGAAGAGTTTTGTACCAAAAGAGGTTTCAGGCAAGGAGGCAGCCTTTCGTGTGATCTTTTCAACATCCTGCTAGAAAAAGTTATACGAGAGGCAAACGTCAAAAGAAGTGGCACAATCTACACCAATAGTCACATGTTACTTGTTTATGCTGATGATATAGACACCATGGGACGATCAGTAAAACAAGTAACCGATACCTTTATGAAGGCCGAAGGAGAATCTGCTAAAGTGGGTCTGGCGGTAAACGGCGAGAAGACCAAACTGATGGTGTTGATGCGCAAATCGTCCATTGAGATCGGACCAACTGTTGAAGTTGGTTCCTATAATTTTGAGGTGGTAAAAGACTTTGTATACATCGCCACCGCCGTAAACACAACAAACGATATTAGTTGTGAAATAAAAAGAAGAGTTGTATTGGCCAACAGATGCTACTTTGGCTTAAGTAAGCACTTCAAAAACAAAGCCACAACTCGTCAAACAAAAATAACGCTTTACAAAACACTGGTACTACCTGTGCAGATGTATGGATCCGAAGTTTGGGTACTTGCGCAAGCAGATAAGGCAGTGCTTGGCTTGTTTGAGAGAAAAATTCTTCGAAAGATCTAAGGACCAATTTGCGTTGACGGTGAATATCGACGCCGTATGAACCACGAGCTGTATCTGCTATACAATGACACCAATATAGTTAAACGTATCGAGATGAGCGATGATGAACCCGCTAAAAAGGCGTATAAATTCGAACCACATGGCGGTGCACGCAGAATTGGCAGGCCAAAGAATAGATGGCGGAAACAAGTGGATGAAGAGATGACAAGGCGCGGTATTCCAGAAAGCGAAGCACTAAACAGAGAGAGTTGGAGATCTTTTCTTAGTTCGGTCTATGGAACAAATGTTGTGTAATGTAAGTATCCGTCCGTCCGTTCGCAACTTACAAGCCGCATTTATTGTCCGATTCAGCTGAAAATTTGGGATTATCATTTTTTTAGTCATATGGAGAACGCTATTGCTTTTGGTGAAAATGGGTTTATATTTGGATATAGCTCCCATATATATTTTCGGCTGATTTCACATATTTGTTGCACCAAACACGCTATATATGTCCGTTTTCGATGAAATTGGGAATGTGTGACTGAATTCGGCCTAGAAATAAATTTGCCAGTTTATATCGAAATCGGTTTAGATTTTGATACAGCTCCCATATATATTTACCGCCGATTTAACGTATTTGCTGCACCCAACACGCTAAATATGTCCGATTTCGATAAAAATTGGAATGTGTGACTAAATTCGCACATATTCACAGTGATGTACACCTGTTTTCAGATGTAATTCGAAACATTTTAGTCGTAACACTTCATTTTTAATTCGAATTATTCCATTTGTAATTCGAATTATTCCATTTTTAATTCGAATTATTCTATTTGTAATTCTAATTATTATATTTGTAATTCGAATTATTTTATTTGAAATTCGAATTATGCTATTTGTAATTCGAATTATTTTATTTGAAATTCAAATTATTCCATTTGTAATTTGAATCATTTTAGTTGCAATTTGAATCAATTTATTTGTAATTCGAAACAAAAAAAAAAATACAAATAATTTTTTGTATTGATTTTATAGCTGGCTTTTTCACATAACAATTAAAATGTTTCGAATTACAAATGGAATAATTCGAATTACAAATGGAATAATGCGAATTACAAATACAATAATTCCAATTACAAATATAATAATGCGAATTACTCATGGAATTTTCGAATTACAAATGAAATGTTACGAACTTCAAATAGAATTTCGAATTACAATTAAAATAATTCGAACTACATCTGAACAAGTAAGAAAGTATCAGTCAGCTGAGCCGACAGAGATATACCCTCAGCCACGTACCCGAAGAAAAGAAGTTAACACAATACTTCTGTAGGTTTTTTAGCTGTTGGGAGTGATCCGATGTAGTACACATTCGGACCTAATGCAAATCTGTAGGAATTAATACGATTTACAAAGTTTGAGCTAAATCGATTTCTCTCTTTTACACATCAGCCATTCTAGGTGGTGCCGGTAGGATTTTCTGGACCTTTTTGGGTCATTATCTCAGGAAGTATGCACTTGCCCAAGGAAAAAAATTACAACGTCGTAACAGGGGCCGCAAGTGCAACCTGCTGCATCACAAATTAATAAGATCAGAGAGGAGTTGTTAAACTATACTTTTTCAAAATTTTGTGTGGGAGGTACCCAAATGAGTGGACAGATATAGTCTGTATTAGAACCCGATCTATGCCTGAAAGTAATATTACCAATAGCAAAGTTTGACTCAATTCGGTTACTCCATCCTAAACTTATCATGCCCACAATCTTGGCGAAAAATGTTGAACCTTTGTGGGGGAGATACCGGAAGGAGTGGACCGATATGGTCTATCTTCGAACTTAAACTAAGTTTGGACAAAATATTGAAAGACCCAAAATTTGAACCAAATATGTTGATCCGTTCGAGAGTTATCGTGCGCTCCAACTACGACACATGGTATTATATGGGTTGTTTGCAGTTTTCGTGCTGATTTCTGAGGAAGTATGGACTTGCTCCTGAAAAAAAATTATATCGTCGGTGGTAGTGAATTCAAGTGGCTGCAACAAAAATCAAAGCGATTCGAAAGCAGGCCTTAAACTGCACTTAAGCAAAATTTTGTGTGGGAGGTACCCGAAGGAGTGGACCAATAGGGTCCGTATTGGAACCTCATTTATATCTGGCAGAAATGTCACGATGTGCAAAGTATGGACTAATTCGGTTACTCCATTCAAGAGTTACCGTGCGGACAATTTTTCCGAACATTTTTCAACTTTTGTGGGGGAGGTACCTGAAGGAGTGGACCGATATGGCCCATCTTCGAACTTAAATCAAATCTGGACAAAATATTCCGATACCCAAAATTTGAACCGAATCGATTGATCCGTTCGAGAGTTATCGTGCGCACCAGCCAGACAGACGGACGGACATTGTTAGATCGACTCAAAATTTTCTGAAACGGATATCCTACAAACATACTTGGGGTCTAAAACCATTATTTCGATGAGGCACATTTTTGGTCGTATCAAAGTGTAAATACACTCTTTAGCCTAAAGTCTGAGGGTATAAAAATGTGTAGATTATCATATAGTCTGCCCCGCCCTACGTTTATCCTTTCCTTACTGGATCAATGGTATCGTTTTTTTATTAGGATAGCATTTGTAATTTTGTTTTTTAAATAATCTGGCTAGTGGAGAAAATTTGGCATTGTTCGCCAAAGGGTAAGGCTGGGAAGACTAGTTTCGATCCCCGCCACTGAATCTCATAAGTTCCCTTGTTTCTCGTTTGTGGATATTCTCCACAGAAGTAATTTTTCTATAACTTGTTCAACAAAAAACTGTTTATACCCAAACATCAATTTTCATTGACTAACAACCACCACACACCACCAAACAAAGCAAAGACAAATTTTGCTGCTTTTTTATTTATTAATTCCTTAATTTTGTAATAATGTAACTTACTGTTTCTTCTAAAGATTTTCACTGTAGTTGTTATCGTCTTGTAAGCATAGCAGAACAATATGAATCATATGTACATACATGTTGAGTCTATCAGCGCTAGGTTGATATATTAGATGTTGCCTTTATATTAAAGAAATTACAAATTTGTAGTTGCGAAGTATTGACTATACGAACTTTGTTTTTTCGACACCAAACGCACTGTAGTTGTTTGGTTTGTCGGTTTGTCAGTTAACTAACAACAATTGTTGCGACAGCGGTAGTTGTTGTGTGTGTGGTTTGTTGATAAAGTCTCAATGTTATCGTGAGACGATGGTGGGGGTTGTGTTGTGGTTTGTTGATACATTGTCAATGTGATGGTGAGACGATGAGACCGATGAAAGTGTAGGGACCCTGTAGGGACTGTGGCCGATTTAAAGCTCACATAAAGCTAGCTTTTTTTTAAACATAAGTGGCATTTTATCGATCATTTTGCCTTATGCCAACTGACTAATTTTACAAGGCGATGAGCGCCTGATTAGTCAGTATTGTCCAACGCCAGATAACTTTTCGACTGATAATAAACTAACTTCTTTTTGCCTATTTTTAGTCAGTTTAAAACATAATGTCAAAAAAAACAATTTTTGATTCTGTGTGTTTTTTATTTTTGACTTTTCATATTCTCTCTCTCCCTCCCTTTATCTCTCTCTTTTTTGTTAGAGAGAAGAAGAGGCAAATTTGTATATTTCCTTTGCGTACCTTTTTAATTACTGAGTAATATGTACGAATATGTTCAGTCCATCAACACTGTATTCTATAATTGGATGCTGCATTTATACGAAGAATATTAAGAAAAAGAAAGTGTGAATTATTTATACATTTGTGCCTTATTTTTTCGACAAGCACAAATACTGTGCAGAAGATACATGTTTCTATTTTCAGAGTGGTTAATCTCTAGATAACTTTTCGACTAACTTTTTATTGGTCGAAAAGTTATCTAGACATGGACAATTGCCGAATTTTTTTTCTGTTCAAAGTGTTCATCTCTAGATAACTTTTCAGCCAGTTTTTAGTCAGTTTAAAAATTATCGATCTATTATCAATCATTTTATCAACTGGTTAATAAAAGTCCGACAGGGGAATAACAGCCCGGCAAACCAATCGTACCGACATCGTAGCGAAATCGGAGCAATGCACATGCACACAGCTCTTTATTATAAACCAGCATTCCGCAGCTGCGAGAGGCCTGTTGTTACTCTCTTTGACCAAAATCCTCTCCACCAATAGAAAATATGTTCTAACATAAAAAATATGTTGGTACCCAAACATATTAAATTGAGATATGTTACAAAATGTTGCAAACATATATTTGTTTGGACACAAATAAATTATGTTTGGATCCAAACATATATTTGTTTGCAATCAGTCCCAAACAAATATTTCTCATATATATTTTTCTGCCTGTACCACCCTCCTTAGTTGGTACTCGCAGGCTTTTTTTTTTTTTGAGATTTTGGGCTATTACCTCAGGAAGTATGCATTTGCCCCCGAAAAATATTGCGCCGTCGTATCAGGGCTGCAAGAAGAACTTTTTGGGCAAAAATTCAAAACTATCCGAGATGAAATTTTGTGGGGGAGGTACCAGCAGGACTGCAAAAATATAGCCCATGTTCCAACTTGATAGATGAGTAGATGAAATAATGCGATATACAAAGTTTGGACAAATCAGAAACTCCCTGCCCTGTCAGTTATCTTGCTGATTTGGTGCCGTCAAGGTTTCTGGGAGCTTTTAGACCATTATCTCATTAAGTATGGACTTGCATTCGAAAACATTGTAACGTCATAATGGGGACCGCAAAAACAATCTGCTAAAAAATCAAATCGACCCGAGAAGGGCTCTTAAACTTCACTTTTTCCGATTTGGTGTGAGAGGTATCCGAAACAGTGGACCGATATAGTCCAAATTCAAACCTGACAGAAGCCTGGAAGTAATATTACCATATACAAAGTTATGACCAATTCAGCCAATCCCTTTGAAAGTTATGGTGTGCACAATTTTAGCGAAATTTTTTGAAATTTTGTGGGGCAGAAACCGGAAGGAGTAAATCAATATGGTCCGAACTGGATCTAATATTCATCGTGTGCACCAGCCAGCCAGAGAGACTGACGGACACTGCTCAATCGACTCCAAATTGTGTCATACAGATTTCGTCCAAGCATACTTGGAGTCTAACCTCATTATTTCGATGAGACACGCTTTTGGTCATATCAAAGTGTATATACCAGGCCGGGGCGATTTGGAAACCTTAATGGGCCCTTCGCGTTTCTTATTCCTGGGATTGAACTGAGCAAAAAACTCCACTAGAGCATAGGTCTACGGTAAAAATCGAGCCTCCCGATTTTGACTTTAAGTTTTTTATCCACGTTTTTCGGACATTTTGGCATATAACAGCCAAACCATTGAGATTTTCGATCAAACACAAGGACAAAAATTGTATCCAAGACAGTAATTAAGAACTCTCTAACACATCTCGAAAGCATTGGAACGCTTCTTCAGGCAGTTTTGGCCTTGAGAAGGTGCAAACTAACCCCATTATGTCGGTTTTGTAGCACAGTGCCATTTATCGACATTTTTCGAAAAGTTTGCACCTTCTCAAGGCCAAAACTGCCTGAAGGAGCGTTCCAATGCTTTGGCGATGTATTACTTACTTACTTAGCTGGCCTATTACAGAAGATTTGTTCCATAGACCGAACTAAGAAAAGATCTCCAATCCTCTCTGTTTTTCGCTTCGCTTTTTTGAATACCGCTCCTTTTCATTTCTTCATCCACTTTTATGCTCCATCGAAGCTTAGGCCTCCCGATTCTGCGTGCACCGCCATGTGGCATGTATTCATACGAATTTTTAGCGGGTTCATCGTCGTCTTATGATATCGAGCCCTTCCCGCGAAAAAGGTGTAAGCGACAAAAAGCTAATTTTACAGGAGACGGTTTTTATTGAATAACTTTTGATATAACCAAAATTGTTTATTCAAATTAGGTATAGTTCTGTTATTAAATCCTATTTACTGAAAAAATAAAAAAAAATGTGGAATATCTTCAATATGACGGTAGTTTGTGTCGCTTACATCTTTTTCGCTGTCACGCAATCAGGCTTTTACTTTGAGAAGTGGCGGTTACATCAAAAAAAATTATTTGAAACAAATCATTTTTAGAGTAATTCTTATCTACAATTTAAAACAAAGCACACTAATTTTATAGCAAGTATTTATTCGAAGAATTATAAGATTAAAACGTATTTCTTGTAATATAGTTGCATAACGACATGGTATGTAAATGTGCAATTTGATGTAAGCGACAATTCGCTGTCACAAACAAATGTACACAAAAAGCAAAAATGGCGCTTACATCAAAATTGTTTTTGCTCTAATTTCGTAACGGTACATGGCTGAGTTCTAAAAATTTGGGAGATGGTGTGTTGGAATATTCTTCATAAATTTCCGTAAAAAAACGAAAATCGAAAAAATGTCGCTTACATCATTTTCGCGGGAAGGGCTCGATATGGTCTAGCCAACGCAATATTCATGTCTTTGCATAGCTGATATAGCTCGTGGTTCATACGACGTCGGTATTTATTCCTCTCAAATATACCAAGCACTGCCTTATCTGCTTGCGCAAGTACCCATGCTTCGGAGCCATACATTAGTACGGGCAGTATCAGCGTTTTGCATAGTGTTACTTTTGTTTGACGAAATGTGGCTTTGTTTTTAAATTGCTTATTTAAACCATAGTAGCATCTGTTGGCCAATACAATTCTTCTTCTTATTTCACAAGTGATGTTGCAACTACTTCAAAATTATGGGTACCAACTTCCACAGTTGGTCCGAGCTCTAAGGACGCTTTGCGCGTCGACACCATCAATTTGGTCTTTTCGCCGTTTGCCGCCAGACCCACTTTCGCAGGCTCTCCTTCGACCTTCCTAAAGGTATCAGTTACTTCCTTTACTGATCGTCCTATGATGTCTATGTCATCAGCATAAGCAAGTAACATGTGGCTATTGGTATACATTGTGCCATTTCTTTTGACATTTGCATCTCGTATTACCTTTTCCAGCAAAATGTTGAATAGGTCAAACGAAAGGCTGTCTTCTTGTCTGAAACCTCTTTTGGAACTGAACTGTTGGGATAGGTTCTTTCCAATTTTAACTGATGACCTAGTGTCAGTTAAAGTCATCTTACAAAGCCGGATGAGCTTTGCGGGGATATCAAATTCAGACATTGCATGGAATACCTTTGATCGGAGGGGACTGTCAAAAGCTGCTTTATATTCGACAAAAAGGTGATACGAGTATGTGTCGATCTGCATCTCTTGGGTCTTCTCAAGGATTTGCCGCAGGGTAAATATCTGGTCAATGGTTGACTTGCCAGGTCTAAAGCCACATTGGTATGGTCCAATTACTTCGTTGACCATTGGCTTTAGTCGTTCGCACAATATCCCTGACACTATCTTATAGGCAATAGGGAGAAGACTTATACCCCTATAGTTGGAGCATACTCCTTTCTTGTGGACGGGACACAGGTTGCTCAGGTTCCAATGGTCGGGTACGCGTTCTTCCTGCCAACTTATCAGCGCGTCGCCTCCGGTTTTAAACAGCTCGGCTGGTAAGCCATCGGCATCTTCGCTACTATTGGATACCAGCAGATTGGAAAAATGTTCCTTCCATATCCTGAGCACGATACCTGTATCTGTTACCAGATTACCTTGCTGGTCTCTACAGGAGGATGTGCCTGTACAAAAGCCATCTGTTTAATGTTTCACTCTATGGTAGAACTTACGAACTTCATTCTGGCTCCTGTACATCTCGATTTTTTCACACTCCCGATTTTCTATTTCTCTCTTTTTCTTGCGGAAAAGACGTTTCTCTTTCCTTTCCTTTTCTCCCGATATCTCTCTCGTGCGCTACGCGTTGCTACTGATAGCTCTATATGCCGCATTTTTCTCTTCGGTAGCAGCACGACACTTCTGGTCATACCATGAATTCCTTTTTGGAGGTCTCTGGAATCCAAGTATGGATTTTGCGGCTGTTTGCATGGAGTGGGCAATATTTTGCCATTGTGTTGTTATGTTATCGGGACAAGGAGTGCTCTCATTAAGCAATTGGTTTGCAGCCTATCGATGTCCAACCTCCGTGTTGTGTCTGTTCGTGCTTTATTTGTAACGTTTAGACAGGTATGTACCTTTGCTACAACAAGGTAGTGGTCCGAATCAATGTTTGCGCCTCGGAACGATCGTACATCCAACACGCTCGATGAATGTCTTCCATCTATCAGAACATGATCAATTTGATTACTTGTTCTTTGATCTGGAGACAGCCAGGTGCCCTTATGAATATCGAGATTATTAAATCTGGAACTGCTAACTACCATGTGTTTTGCAGCTGCAAAGTCTATCAGCCTCATACCATTGTCAGATGTTTCACTGTGGAGACTGAATTTCCCGACTGTTGGGCCAACGATATTCTCCTTTCCAATTTTGGCATTAAAATCGCCTAGAATGATTTTAATATCATGGGCAGGGCAACGGCCATATATGTTTCTTCTAAGCCCTCGTAAAATATATCTTTGGTCTGTTCGTCCTTTTCTTCAGTGGGAGCATGAGCGCAAATAAAGCCGATGTTGAAGAATTTAGCCTTTATTCGAATTGCAGCAAGTTTTTCATTCACTGGGGTGAAGCTGGATACCAGATGTTTTAGTATCCGATTAACTACAAATCCGCAACCAAACTCATGCCTTACGTAAAGGCAGCTATAATACAGTGCGTCACCTTTAGGTGTTGTTGTGACGCCTTTCCCAATCCATCGTATTTCCTGTATGGCAGTAATATCGGCCTTGTACTTTTCAAGTACGTCTGCCAATGCGAAGACTGCACCTTCTCATTCCAAGTGCAGATTCGCAGATCATGGTCCTTAAAGCGTTTGCGGGGTTCATCAACTTTAGATGGGTTTGTTTCTCTTTTCTTTCGTTTTTTCATAGTAGGCTGATTTTTTCTACCGGAGGGTTCCTAACCCGACGCCCAAACCCAAGTTTTTAACGTTCTTATGGGTGAACACGCTGCACATGTTACCTCCCTACATTTAACGGGAGTTAAAGGCAGTTCCCCAGGTGACACCACGGGGAGGTCAGTGTCCTCTTGAGATGAAAGAGGGACCAAGATAAATCCTGGGCTTTGCCATGTTAAAGGCGGTCAGGACCGTTCCTTAGTATCTTCCAACCCCTACTGTCTTGGCTACAATTTTTGTCCTAGTGTCTGATCGAAAATCTCAATGGTTTGGTTGTTATATGCCAAAATGTCCAAAAATCGTGGATAAAAAACTTAAAGTCGAAATCGGGAGGCTCGATTTTCACCGTAGACCTATGCTCTAGGGGACTTTTTTACTCAGCTCAATCCCAGGAATCAGAAACGTGAACGGCCCATTATGGGCTAAGGCTGAGGGTATTAAAATACATTACATTCCCATTGAACTGTATTTCAATGTGCGTCAAAATGATATTATGGAGATTTGTTTTATTACACAACAAACTTGCCAAATGTTTTAATGCCATGTCAATATTTAGCACATTTTTTTTTTTTTTTGTTACGGTATCCCCTAAAACCAATAATGCAATTGTTTATACATTAGGCAGCACATCGACTGATCAATCAATCAAAATTTCATAAACATATTGCCAATATTTATCTATTCGAATTATTAATTCAATAGAATGAAAAACAGACAAAAAGAGCAACACAACCACTGTAATTAATACGAACGAAACAAACTGAGCAAAAATGTATTCGAAATTTGAATTGAATTGATTTGAATAATATTTATCACACGCCAATAAATTATGTTTATGTAATTAATATTTGTGTTGCTGCTCTGTGTTTAGATAATCTCATGTGAAAATTGGAAACACCAGTCACTTGCATGTGTGTATGGCATGATTTTCATGTATGAATACATGAGTTTTCCAGAATGCTAACGGTTGGTGATGATGGTTGGTTGGTTTGCTTGCTTGTTAGGCAGATAGCTAGCCCACATATTATCCGCTATCTATTCATTTTTGTGTAACAAAATTCATTAATTTTTGCCTAGGCACAGCCTCTTCAATTCAGTTGTATCTATATATATAAAAGAGCTCAGTGAGTGAGTGAGTGAGTGAGTGAGTGACTGAGTGACTGACATATCATCGCCCAGACGAAACCGCTGAAGCTAGAATGCTGAAATTTTGACTGTGGGTTGCTGTCGGTGTGTAGGGGTGAGATAAGGCTGGGTTTTTGGAAATTCGACCTAGAAGGGTACGAAAAGTACTAAAAGGTACTAAATATGGTACCCTTTGTATTAGGCAAACAGGAAGAGCTAGAATTCTGAAATTTGGAATGAGGGTAACTGATGGAGAGTTAGGAAGATGTACGAAAGGGTTTTTGGAAATTCGACCTATAAGTGTACGAAAGGTTACTAAATTTGGTACCAATTGTATATTTTAACCGGATATAGCTACAATCTTCATATTTGGTATGGGAATCAAGGATGGGAAGTGGTGTTGATATAAGGAAATGATTTTGGAAGTTCGTACTTATGTGTACGAGTAGTACTAAATGGTACTAAATTTGGTACAATTTGGATTTGGGTGAACGGATAGAGCTAAAAACCTGAAATTTGGAATTTAGATTACCGTTGAAGTGTACGATTGAGATATGGGGGTAGTTTTGGAAATTCATACTTATGTGTACGAAAAGTACTAAATGGTACCAAATTTGGTACATTTGGATTTAGATAGATATGGAAACCTGAAATTTGGAATTAATATTACTGATGGAGTGAAGGATTTAGGTAGTTTTGGAAATTCTTACTTATGGGTACGAAAAGTAGTAAACGGTACTAAATTTGGTACAAATTATATTTGGGTGAACGGATAGAGCTGGAATCCTGAAATTTGGAATTTAATTACTTTTGGAGTGTAGGATTGAGTTAGTCTTGGAAATTCGTACTTATGGGTACGGAAAGTACTAAATGGTACTAAATTTGGTACAATTTAAATTTAGTTGAACGGATAGAGTTGGAATCCTAAATTTCGAATAAGGATTACTGATGGAGTGTAGGATTGAGGTAGTTTTGGAAATTCATACTTATGGGTACGGAAAGTACAAAATGTACTAAATTTGGTACAATTTATATTTGGGTGAACGGATAGAGTTGGAATCCTGAAATTTGGAATTAAGATTACTGATGGAGTGTATGATTGAGGTAGTTTTGGAAATGCATACTTATGGGTACGGAAAGTACTAAATGTACTAAATTTGGTACAATTTATATTTTGGGTGAACGGATAGAGTTGGAATCCTGAAATTTCGAATTAAGGTTACTGTTGGAGTGTAGGATTGAGGAAGTTTTGGAAATTCGTACTTATGGGTACGGAAAGTACTAAATGTACTAAATTTGGTACAATTTATATTTGGGTGAACGGATAGAGTTGGAATCCTTAAATTTGGAATACGGGTTATCGTTGGAGCGTAGGATTGAGTTAGTCTTGGAAATTCGCACTTATGGGTACGGAAAGTACTAAATTTGGTACAATTTAAATTTAGTTGAACGGATAGAGTTGGAATCCTGAAATTTCGAATTAAGGTTACTGATGGTGTGTAGGATTGAGGTAGTTTTGGGAATTCATACTTATGGGTACGGAAAGTACAAAATGTACTAAATTTGGTACAATTTATATCTAGGTGAACGGATAGAGTTGGAATCTTGAAATTTCGAATTAAGGTTACTGTTGGAGTGTAGGATTGAGGAAGTTTTTTGAAATTTTGTACTTATGGGTACGAAAAGTACTAAATTTGGTACAATTTGGATTTGGGGGAACGAATAGAGCTGGGATTCTGAAATTTGGAATTATGATTACTGTTGGATTGACTTAGTCTTGGAAATTCGGAAATTACTAAATGGTGCTAAATATGGTACAATTAAATTTAGGTGGACGGATAGAGCTGAAATCCTGAAATTTAGAATTATGATTACTTATGGAGTGTAGGATTCAGGTAGCTTTCGAAATTCGTACTTATGGGTACGGAAAGTACTAAATGGTACTAAGTTTGGTACATTTTGGATTTGGGTGTACAGATAGAGCTGGAATCATGAAATTTATAATTAAGATTACTTATGGAGTGTTGCATTGAGGTAGCTTTGGAAATTCGTACTTATGGGTACGAAAATTAATAAATGGTACTAAATTTGGTAAAATTTTGATTTGGGTGGACGGATAGAGGTGGAATCCTCAAATTCGCAATTACTGTTGGAGAAAGTTATTGAAATTCGTACTGTCATACGAAAAGTATTAATGGTATTATGAATAGAAGTGGAATTCGGAAATTTTGTATTATAGCCGCTGATGGTGTGTAGGGTTGGGATATGGATGTTGTTTGGATATACATATTTGGTCCAAATTGTTATTGTGTAAAGGGGTAGAGATAAAATTTTGAAATTCGGTATTAGTATAGCAGTTGACGTTTAGAGTGGAGATAGAGAGGAAGTTTTGCAAATTCGTGCTAATGTATACGAAAAGTACTAAATCGCGGTTTGGATATATGTAGTTTTGGATAATAGGAAATAATTTTTGGAACTTATACATATTATAAGTACTAAATTTGGTACCAGTTTGGTGTTGCACGATGGGATATAGGTGGAATTTCGAATTGTTGTATAAGGGATTGTGTTGGTGTTTAGATACGGATTTTTTGAAATGCATACAAATTCTAAAATTATGCTGAGGGCTGGTTGATTTATTGAGAAATACGAAATGTACTAAATGCTATTAAATTTGACGTTGGGTGCAGCAATGAAGATGGAATTATATCATTAGTGCGTGAAAAGTACAAAATTGCAATACATTTGGTATAGAAGTGAAATTCTGATATATTATTGATTTGTCAGGTTCATTGTTAGAGGTGGTCGTACAATAAGTGTACTAGAAGTATTAAATAATACTAAATATTGAAGCACTGGTACTGGGTGAATCGATAAATGAAATTTGTTATGCGAATAACTGTTGAGATTGGATCAGAATGTTTATTTAAATCCGCCTTTAAATGTATGAAAGTTTTCTACATGTAATACCATTGACATTGGGTGAACAAGTAGAGCTAAAACTGTGACATTTGAGCTAAGGTCCTGGATTTTAAAAATTGTACTGAATAATGTACTATTGTTTCTAGGTTAACACGAATTCGGTTTCTAAATAATGCACTGAAATCAAAAAGTCAAACGTACCTTTCCAACAAAATTGTTTTTATCTTTGTTGTATATTCTAAACGTTGAACTTACAACATTTGAAAATGTAGATCTATGCGGCTAATGTTTTACAAGAAGGTTTTTGCATCCTGAGAAAAAATAAAATGTCTCAAAAATTAACTGTTATATAGGGTAACATCTTCTGAATAAAGGTTTTCTACATTTTGATATCACAAATTCCAAAATTCGGTTGGAAAGTGTGGATAAAATTTTCAAAATACCCACACCGTTCTAATAAAACATGGCCAGAATTTAAAATTTAGGCCGCTGTGGAAGTGTAGAGGTCTTTTTTTTTGAAATTCGAACAAAACGTTTACGAGCAGTACTTGAAAGAAATTAAATATCAATTCAAATAAGTATTAGTACATCAAAATTTTCAGTGTTCTCCATATTAAATATTGTTTATTTGTATATTATTCCTTTTCCGCTTACGAAGTGGCGGGCATTTTGCTAGTGAATTTATAAATTTGAAAATTTTAATTGCAACGTGTAGTTGTTGCTTTCATTTATGATCGTATAGATTTAATTAATTTCTGAACCCAAAACTATTTACACACATGGGGGATTATTTCAATTTAGTTTTGTGGGAGTTATATGTAACGCCGTATTCAAGTATATTCTTCTTCAGAGCCAATAAGAGAACATCTACTACTGTATTTAGATGATAGATAGGTGCCTGAATACCTTGATCAATTGAGTTACTTCCCCATTTGTGGCTACAGGTCTTTAAATTAATTTCTTCTCCTGATCAAGTACAATTATAATAATTTTGAGTGACTTTCTTTATCTAATATTGTAGATTTCAATAGACAGACTATCGCGCAATATAATTCAATATTTATTTATTTTTCTGTAATATTAAATTACAAAAAATGTTCAATATTCATGTACATTCGCCCACAATGTTTCACAACAGATATAATCTTATATTTCAAATTATATGCATTACAATTTTATTTTATTGTCTAAAGCTCACAGCAATACAATCTGCAAGCTATTTAAATAAATTTATTAATGAAAATTGTCTTAAAATGTAACAAATCGGAAACTTTAGTATGTAAAATAAATTAGAATAAAAGTAGATTAACGACCCAAAAGCCCACACGAATACTTTAGCTTTAATGAACCATGTTAATGGATGGCAAATATTTACATTCATATCTTATATTTATTTACATTTCAAAAAGTTATTTGCAGAGATTTTAATGTTTACTCCAGTTTGTGTCCATTATTAAGGTTCAGGTGTTAATACACCTGCATGTTTTAAAATGGATCAATCTTAATGGTTATCTGTAATGTAAATATTATGCAAAAATAATGTTTTGAGAAAATAATTTATTTGAACCTTTTTACAATTTTAGACACAAGGTAATTACATTATGGGAATTATGTAAGCGGACACAAGTAAAATAAAATCAGTCGACTTTGTCGACATCTGAATACCATATAACTTTACAAAAACATAGTAACAGGAATGGTGGACCTAAACGCCCTGTGAAAAGGTCCCAAATTTTGAAAAGAAGAAGTATTGTTGTTGTAACAGAATTTTATATGTAATATGTTCGGTTTTTTACTTAATCTGGCTTTGAGTCTACCTCCAGTTCTAGGAATGTGGCAGCTTCGATGGTATGTAACAACACATCTACTGGAGTTATGTTTGAGTAGGTTTGTCTGGTGCAGTGTGTTGTAATCGATCCTTGTCCTATAGAAATTCAGGTGGCTGCACCATCCCGAGCGTAGTTGAGCCAAAACTACTATGGTTTGTCGTGACAGCTGACCTCTCTTTCTAGATCATGAAGGTCACTCCTGGCATGCCTGGGTCGGGGGTTCTATACACCATGTAATGATTAGGATGGATTTCACGGTAACACGCGAGCAATTACTGCAACGAGAGCATGTAATTGTGTTGCTGTACTGGAAGAATCTTTGTCTTCTAAGAACTATGTCTCCTCCACTAACGACATGAGGAGGCAACCGTTTGCAGTTCTCAGGGCGGCATACCGACAAGTTTGAATATTTTGCCATCGCGTTGCAGTTATATTAACGGAACACACTGGCGGCGCATAATTTACCACAGATCGACCTATTCATTTATATGAGTTCAGCAAGGTTTCTTTAGTTGCACCCCAAGTGCTGGCGCCTACGGACTTATTGTTTAAATTGTTCTTAAATTCACGTACGACTACCGTCCTCACATATAATTGATTATCCAAAGTTTCAAACTTGACCCGAGTGTTGTCTGCTCAATATCCACACACCACTTGGATAACATCTGGATAGCTATTTCTGACGCTGGGGAGAACTAGAGCAAAGCAACTCTTCAGATGATTAAACCACTTGTTCCGCTTATGCTCACCGACCTGTTTCAACTCCGTGGCTCTGGAGTCACTGGGGTTGGGAAGTTTGGTCTCACAGCAGTGCAGCAGTGATGATGTCACGGAACGTCCTTTCTGCTACTCGAACATCAGAAGGGTTGGACAGATCGGTAATTAGTGAACTCCTCATTGAGCAATCAATCTGCTCAGCTAGCACTCTAACCCTCTGGTCATTGCCGAGGACCGAATGCCACAACTCATGAAGAGCATTAAAGTCCTTCAAGACCAGATGGTTTTGACCTTTCAAAAGCGGGCTAATGTTGGGCTTATAACCTGGAGTCCAGCTATTTATCGGCTGGATGTATACGTTAAGCAATTCTACCACGACAGTTTCACACCTGACCTATACATTCCATGCTCAAGCGATATAGGTCTGTATTGAACAGAGTAGTGCAATAGGAAAGCTAATCCCTGACATCCAATTCATCGTTTGTTTTTAAATGTTATTTCTGTTTGACGAGATGTAGCTTTGTTTTTTAACAGCTTACTCAGGCCAAAGTAACATCTGCTGGCCAGTACTATTCTTCTGCTTATTTCACAACTGATTTTTTTGGTGTTTATGGCGGTGCCGAAGTAGACGAAATCTTCAACTACTTCAAAATTAGAGGAACGAACTTCCACAGTTGGTCCTAATTCGGTGGAAGCATTTCACCCATTTTTTTCAGATTTTCTTTCGATTTTTTCAAGCATATCCGTTACTTATTTTACTGATCGACCCATAATGTCATATTGTGCCACTATTTCAAGCTTTTTATTTCGTATAATCTTTTTCAGCAGAATGTAAAAGAGCTCACACGAAAGGATATCTCCTTGTCTGAAACCTCTTTTGGTACTGAACTGTTCGGAGAAGTTCCTTCCTATTTTAACTTTGGGGATACCAGCTTTGACCTTTGAAATCAGAAATGGTGGATTTACCAGGTCTTAAGCTGCATTGGAATGACCAATAGTTGCGTTTACCACAGGTTTTATTTATTCACACAATATCCCTGACACCATCTGATAAATAATAGGGGCAGACTTATGTCCCTATATTTAGAGCACACAGTCATATCTCCTTTCTAGTGGACGAGACACAAGATGCTGAGGTTCCAATCGTCGGGTATGCGATTACTTTATCAGCGTGTCAAACACGGTTGTGAACAGCTCAAGTCGTAAGCCATCGGTTCTTATACTTCAGCCGGTTTATTGGTGTTTTTACCTCTTCTTAGCCGGGCGGCTAATACCTCAATACCATCTTCTGAGATTGGATCTGCGGTATATTTTTTTTACCTTCTTTAGTATTGGATACCAGCAGTTTGGAAAAATGTTCTTTACATATCCTCAGCACACTATATCGACACCTCCAAATAATAGTATGCTAAGTCTAAAAAATGAGTTTTGCAGGAGAAGCTCTCAAAGTTTGGATATTTTTTTGAACTTCAGTACTATGCTAAGTCAATATTTGTTTATAACTTCTGTTCGGATTGTCCGATCATTACCAAAATTAGACAGAATTTAAGTTAAAGAACGTTCGACACCTCCAAATAATAGTTTGCTAATTCTGAAAAGCGAGTTTTGCAGGACAAGCTCTAAAAGTTTGGAAATTTCTTTGACCTTCAGTACTATGCTAAGTAAATATTTGTTTATAACTTTTGTTCGGATTGTCCGATCATTACCAAAATTTGACAGAATTTAAGTTAAAGGACGTTAAATATAAACAAGTGAGCAAAGGCTATAGTCGGGATGGGGCCGACCATGTGATACCCTACACCACTACCCCTTTGCATAAGCTTTTCACTGCTAAACATTTCTTTTAGGGAATATAGTCCGACTACCACCAAAAATAATATGCCTCTTTCTCTCAAAATTACGACCTGTAGCTTGATTGCAAAAAATTGAAGAATTCGATGCATTATCGACTATTGTTGTATCTCCCTTCTTTGACCACCTTCGCCAACCTGCTTTACACCAATGTAAACGTAATATTTTCTTCTTCCATTTACAGGCTTTGCCGTTGGAATACCACTACTAGAAGCCGATATATTCACAAAGAATAAAACTTTGAATTTGTCTCCAAATGAGTTTTTCCCCATTCCGACCCCTAAATATTATCCGACTATCGCCAAAATCAATAGGCTTCTTCCTCTGTGGGGCCCCCATCTACCCCCAAAATTTCGTCACCATCCGATCAAAATTCCAACTTGTAGCGTGATTACAAAAAATGGAAAAATTGGGTTTATTACTGAATTTTGCAATACCTCGGTTTGCTCACTTACGTCAACATACTTAACATCAATATAAACGAGATCTTTTCTTCTTCCATTGACGGGTATTCCTGTTGGAATACTCCAACCAGAAACGGGGATATTCGCATAAGAAAAAAACGTTGACTTTCCTCCACATAAACTTTTCGCTTATTCCGACTCCTGAATATTATCCGACCATCATCAAACTAAATTGGCTTCTTCCTCTGTGGGACCCGCATCCACTCCCAAAAAACTCGTGACGATCCGATCAAAATTGCGACCTATAGCGTGACTACAAGCAATTCAGAAAATGGGATGCATTACCGACTATTGCGATATCTCTGTTGTTTGAGCAGCTATGGCAACCTACTTTACATCGTTGTAAAGGTGATATTTTCTACTTTCCTTGCCAGGTTTTGCTTTTGATATACCTCTTAAAAAACAGAGATATTGGATTTGAAATAAAAAGTAGACCTCCCATTAACCCCCAAAATTTCGTGACGATCCGATCAAAATTGCGACCTGTAGCGTGATTACAAAAAAATCGGAAAATGGGATGCATTATCGACTATTGCCATATCTCTGGCTCTGGCTTTGAAATAAAACGTTGACCTTTCCCCAAATAAGTGTTTGCCCATTTCAACCCCAGAATATTATCCGACCATCATCAAAATCAATAGGCCTCTTTCTCTTTGGGACCTCCATTAACCCCTAAAATTTCGTGACGATCCGATCAAAATTGCGACCTGTAGCGTGATTACAAAAAAATCGGAAAATGGGATGCACTATCGACTATTGCGATATCTCCGTCATTTGGTTACCTACGCCGACCTAGTTTGCATCATTGTAAAGACGGGATCTTCTACTTTCATAGTCAGGCTTTGCTGTTGGAAATTTTACAACTAAAGCTGTGATATTCGTCAATATAATGAAAATCGCAAAAATGAAAATTGGGTTTTTATTTGTTACTGTTGTGATATCTTCGTTGTTTGGTCACCTACGAGCACCTACTTTACATCATTAGAAAGGTGACATTTTCTACTTTAATTGTCAGGTATACCCCGTATAGAAGCTGAGATATTCGGTTTGGAAAAAAACCAAAGTTTTTTGCACTTTCCGACCCCTAAATATTATCCGACCATCACCAAAATCAATAGGCTTCTTCCCCTCTGGGACCCCCATCAACATGAAAAATTTCGTGAAGATCCGATCAAAATTGCGACCTGTAGCGTGATTACAAGGTTTAGATGGACAGACAGACATACGGACGGACGGACGGACACACATAACCAGATCGACTCAGCTCGTCGTATATATAAGTATGGGTCTACGATCATTATTTCGATGCGTTACAAACTTTTTGGCCAAAACCAACTTATAATACCCTCCCCACATAGTGGTGTAGGGTATAAAAAGTAAAGAACGTGAAAACATGCTAAGTCGACTTAGCATACTATTGTTTGGAGGCGTCGATATAAGGAGGCGATACAGTCAATACATGTTTTTGATTTTTCTCATCTATGAACATTGCAGTTTCAGAATCCGCAAAAACTTCCCAGGTGTAAGCAACTTCCATTAAAATTTGGTCCAAGAGCACCGTGGAAAATGTTTCAATATATGAGTTTCTATAAGAGTTATATAAGATATACGAAAATGAACTTTTGCCACAAACACAGGCGCCACAGGCTATACTTAAGTTATGGAATAAATTATTTTCTTATTATTTTTAAATCATTCATCGTTATAGTAATTCCTATCAATTGTTTCCTTTTTGCATATAAAATATGGTGTTAATAACGGTTTTACTGAAATCGTCTAGAATAATTTTGATATCATGGGCAGGACAACGGTCCTATATTTCTTCTAAACGCTTCTAAAATATGTGTTTGGTCTATTCGTCCTTGTCTTCAGTGGGAGAATGAGCGCAAATAACATTTATTTTGACAAATTTTGCTTTTATCCGTGTTGTAGCAAGTCATCCACTCATTGGGGTAAAGAATTTTTAACCTCCAACCAACTACAAATCCGCAAACAATTATTGTTTTAAATCGGTTAACAAATGGCTATGTTATAGTGGTTTAAGTCTGAAAACCCCCACAAAAAAGCTATAACTGAATTTCTCACAATTTTCAAAATAAATATTGAACAAAACAAAAAAACATTATATTTTTAAAAATTATGAGAAATTCAGTTATAGTTTTTTTGTGGGGGTTTCCAGACTTAAACCACTATAACATAGCCATTTGTTAACCGATTTAAAACAATAATGGCTTATGCAAAAGATATTATTCACCCCTTTAAAAGGAAGAAAGGAAGAACAAATCCGTTGTGAAAAAAATAAGATATGTCCGCTTAAATTTGAATATATAAGAAACCCAGATTTTCACTACTTTTACCGTTATAAAAAAATAAAACGAATCGACCTAAACGAACTAAAGGCATTTTCGTTCTCCATGGATCCCAACACGATGGAATTTAGCAACAGAACGCTTGAATATTTTTCTGGTCAACTTTTGTAGCACCTTCTCGAGACAAAAACTGCCTGATAAAGCGTTCCAATGCTTTTGCGATGTATTAGAGAGTTCTTAATTACTGTCTTGGCTGCAATTTTTGTCTTTGTGTTGGCTGGAAAATCTCAATGGTTTGGCTGTTATATGTCAAGATGTCAAAAAACGTAGATAAAAAACTTACAGTCAAAATCGGGAGGCTCGATTTTTATCGTACACATATAGTCCAGTAGACTTTTTTGCTCAGTTCAATCCCAGGAATCAGAAAAGCGAAAGGACCATTAAGGTTTTCAAATCGCCCCGGCCTAGTGTATATATCCTACACTTTCATACGGGCAAAATGTGTTTCATCGAAATAACGAAAAAATATGCCTCTTCGAAATTCAGGCAATTTGGAGTCGATTTAGCAATGTCCGTCCGTCTGTCGGTCTGGCTGGTGCGCACGATAACTCTCGAATGGATGAGCCGATTTGGTCTAAAATTGGCTTTCGTAATACTTTGTCCAAACTTAGTTTAAGTTCGAAGATGGGTTATGTCGATCCACTCGTTCCGGTACCACCCCCAAAAAAGTTCGAAAATGCTCGGAAAATTTGTGCGTACGATAACTCTTGAACGCAGTAACCGATTTAGTCCATACTTTGCAAATCGTGAAATGTCTACCAGATTACATAAGGCTCCAATATGGACTCAATCGGTCCACTCCTTCGGGTACCTCCCACACAAAATTTCGGATAAGTTCAGTTTAGGGCCTGCTGTCGAATCAGTTTTTGTTGTAGCGACTTATATTCATTGCCCTCCATACGACGGTTCAAGTTTCATCGGGGGTAAGTCCATACTTCCTGAGAAAATAACCTGAAACTTGCAAAAAACCCCTTTGACACCGTGTGTATTGGTTGGAGCGCAAGATAACTCTTGAACGGATCTGTCGATTAAGTCCAAAATTTGGCCTTCGTAATGTTTTTTCCAAACTTAGTTTAGGTTCGAAGAGAAGCCATATCGGTCCACTCCTTCAGGATCTCCTGCTTCCGTAATATTTTTCCAAGCTTTGTTTAATTTCGAAGATGGGCACTATCGGTGCGCAACTTTGGATCTCCTATCATTTTGTCCAAAGGTAATTTTACTTCAGAAATGGTCCATATCGGTCTTTATCCACAAAAGTTCAACATTTTTGTTTAAGGACAGTTTAGGATCTGTTTGAAGATCCTTTGGAAGTTAGGGTATAATTGAGGGTATAACTCTGTCGGCAAAGCCGACTGATACTTTTTTTTTTCCATTATTTTATGCTATATTTTATGGTACCTCGATTTAATTTTTCCGAAACGCATAAGTGCAGATTCTGAAAATATTTTACAAAAGCGTTTTTCTAAAATTAGCTTCAGATTAATTGTATTGCTCTTTTTGTCTCCTTAATATGTATTGAAATTCACACTTTATTAGAGAGTAAATTAAAGTGTCTCGCCAGAAATCTACAAACCCATTTAAGTCATTCAACATGATTTCACATACATAACTAGATCAACATCGACCGACAATCATGCATACGCTTAAATGATGGCGCGACTAATATTTGCAATTATTCGATAATTTATCATAATTCACAATAGACTGACATTTGGCACTTGAGTATTGAAAGTGGAAAATCGAATATTGTCGACGCGTCTATCCATTTTGAATGTGGTAGCGAATAAACATTTATTCGCCACCGAAAGGCAGACGGCACATCAGTGTCTGTTTAATTGAAACAGAAGCAAACTCTACAATAGCAACAACAACACGACAGAGCTAAATAAATAAATGACCCCAATAATCGGATGCATTCTCATCTTCGTTGCATACTAATTAAAAAAATGAGACATACAAACATATTCACGTATTTTTATTCTCCATGGATGTCGCTTGCAAAAGTTGGCTGGCGGACTTGCTGTGTGACTTCTTTTTTTGTTTCTTCCTTTTGTCATTTCTGTGCAATCAATGCTAAGAAAAATAACGAAAAACAAATGAAATCGCTCAGTGCAAAAGAAAATGATTGTGTGAAAAAACGAAATACGCATTCATTATTGTTTTGCGCAACTGATTCAGGGCAAAGTTGCATTTGCTGACGGTTGCCTGGTAGGCTGTTTTGCAGATTGCAAATGCTGATGATGTTATTATAGTTGATAGTTTTGTTGTTGTTATAAATGATGTTATATTTGTTTTAAAACTCCCATAAATTTTCATAACATAACTTTTTGATAATGTTGCAAAAGATTTTTCATTGTTTTGTTATATCTGCTCTATGTGGAGATTCGCATTAAATATTATATAACAATAAATTTGCTGTTTTGCAAGTTGAAATATTAGGTAATGGAATATTTATAAGAAAAATCATCAATCAAAGCTAATAAGATTTTCTAGAAAATATATACAAATATACTAAGGAGATAACAGATCTGCCGATAGGAAAATAGACTCAGCCTGTGAGAGTAAAAAAGTAAGAGGAATTGGGGACTTAGGTCTTCTGAACAGATTCCCTAATTTAAAAACTGATGAGAGCCAGTGGCGTGGATCGAAACTAGTCTTCCCTGCCTTACCTCTTGTTGTTAGTTGTTTTAAAATAATAAAACAGCAACAATGGGATTAGGCCAAACTATTTTGATAAAACAAAATTGTATCAGCTATCCCAATAAAAACCGAAGCCACCAATGTTCTAATTTAAAAAATTTATTCGCATTTTCGTCGGTGACAAAAGTAGATATGGTAGTTTTCAGTTAAGGTAAAGTTACATTTTCAGTTAAGGTAAGGGTATACATATTTGATAAAAAAGGGTGTGAGCCATTTTTTTTTTTTTTTGCCACAATGAACAGCAAGTATTATTCAAAGGCAAACAAGAAAACAGCTGATTTTAGGAAAACAAAAATATATGCTAACAACATTTGTCCAATGTGCATTCGCAATGAGCGCAATGTGAACACATAATCAACTCTATATGAAATTCACACTTGTTTGGGCAAATAGGGGAAAACAAATTTGGATGCCTTATTTGGCTAATGTGATCTTACCTTTAGGCGTTTGTGGGGTAGGTGTCGTAAAAAGTGGGCCAAACTACAAAACTACAACTTTAGTGCAAGATGTGTATGAAGAACAAAACGAACAAAACAAATGTCAGATGTCCGACATATCCGAATTCTATACGATTTTTAATAGGGCAATTCCTTCTGATTTCGGAGAAAACGTCGGAAGTAAATTTCTCTTCACATATACCAATGTTTTTCTTCCGATTTCGGTACGATTTCGAATCGATATGTCGCAAACAAATTTCGCTTCGCACAACAACCACCTTTTTATATATCTAACAGTAAGGGCTTGGTTTCATTTTAGTTTGTTGTCAAAAATTCGCACATACAATTTTTAAATATTTTAAATAAAAATGCAACATATAATAACTCAAGCTAGCGCTTATAGACTCAACATATTCGTACACAAAAATTACATTATTCTACTATAAATACAAAATGATAACAACAGTGAAAATCATTCCCAGCAAAATATGAGGAAAGGGGATCCATACGATGACGTGATTTCATGGCATCTTTTGCATTCGTTCAAACGAAGTCGTGAAAAATCCGATCTTTTCATCAGCATTTGAACCCATGCAAAGGCAGTCGTGAAAGATCCGATCTTTTCATCAGCATTTGAACCCATTCCATCGATCCAACAGAGATGAATTTTGTGTTTTTATTTATACACATTTGTTTAAATATATAAGATTAATTATTTGCAATAGGTTTGATTTTGTCGGAGACTCGCAACCAACGTTGTTAAAACTCTCGTCGTAATGATAATGTCATTGCAAAGGGTTGGTAAACATGACATGCCAAAGTATTGGTGGAAATGACATGCCAAAGCATTGGTGAAAATGGCATGACGAAACATTGGTGTAAATGACATGCTTTGGATCCAAAAATTAATAGCATCATCGATGAAGATGCTAAAAAGATGACATGCCAAATCACTTTCACCCATTATTTAATGTCATCTTTGGCATCGAGTGTGAGTGAGCAAATTGACACACACCGACAGCAGAAGCGCGCCCTTTGAGCAGCCTTGTTCTACATATATCAAGGGTGCTCGCTCAAACGGCGCCCTTCTGCTGTCAGTGTATGTCAATTTGCTCACACACACAATTTAAAAAGAGAGCTGTTGTTCTCGAAATGAAAATTTTCAATACACATTTTTTTACATTACACAAGACAACCCAACAAACCAACATTACTCGAAAAAACATTGTATTAGAATTGAAAATTCTTGTATAGGCAGTGGAGAATAAACGAAACATGATTCTCTTGAAAATAATGAATGAGTATGCTAACTATTAGCTTAGCCGGGTAATTATAGAATGTGTTCATATGAATTATTTTTCGTAAATTTTATAAAATCAGACTGAACGGTATGTTGGGAAACTCTTAAAATGTTTGTGTTTCAAAATCAACACAATAACAAAATGTATTTGTATATGTATGAACAGCCCTATTCTATATTCATACATTATTCCAAAATCGTTCAGAAATATTTACGAAGATTCGGAAGGTAGCTCTGATTTTCATACCACATTATTCCTATATCGTTCAGAAATCTGTACGAAAATTCGGAAGAAAAAATTCGACTTCCGAATTTCCCAAGGATTTTCTTCCGATTTCGTTCCGAATTCTGGCCGAAATCGATCCGATTTCGCTCCGACATTTCGTGTCGAAATTTTGTCAACCACTTCATACAACTTTCGGTACGTTTTCGTACCGACATCGGACGTAGCGTCCGATTCTGATGTCGGCACGGTTGGTTTGCTGGGTTGGTATATTGCGGGCCCCCGTATCTCAGGATGTATTGTCTTACCTTAGGAAAAATCTTAATGTTGTGGTCATGATCACAACGACAATTCACAATTAATGTTTCTACACAATCCGGCATTTAATTGGATTAAAGCTCAAATGTGTTGAACTTTTGCGGAAAAGGAACGTGATGAACAAACCGACATAGTCCATTTTGGGACTGTATTAGGTGTTATTCTTTTGTATTATAATCGTGGTCACTAAAGGATTTTTTATGCCATTAAAAATAGATGTGCCAACATTAGCAAGAAATTTTACTGTGCGCATCACTCGTTTTAGTTGGTGCCGGTAGGGTTTTTGGAGCTTATGACTTGCACCAAAAAAAAAAAAAAAAAAAAAAAAAAAAAACATGATACCGCCGTAAAAAGGGCCAGGTAACAAAAAATTACGAAAATCGGGTCAGATTTTGATATTGCTCCAAAATGCATATTTGACCAATTTTAGGTAATTCGGCCATATAAAGTAGCTAATTTTAAAATCCGAGCCGATTTTTCACTATTTTTTTTAGGATTAGTTTCTTACCAATGAACTAGTAAAATCTCGATTGGACAACAATTCCGGTATATAGAGCAATTTCATGAAAATCCATCCACAAATTACTATGGGAAATACAGATCGCTAAGGGGACGCGGGCTAACGTTAACTGATATTCATAAAATTGTTGGATCCACAAATTTTCCTTTTTTGGGTCACTTTAGTACGAAGGATACTAGATAAGTTTCTGGTCTAATAATGAAAATGCGAATATTTTTCGTCAAAAAATCTTTCTTCGACAATTGGTTTGAGAGCATGCACTTTTGCATGATCTCAAACCAATTGTCGAAGATAGCTTTTTCCGCTTCGATTGAGACACTAGGGATAGGTAATGGAAAGCAATAATCGATTTTTCGACTTTTCGATTTTGGTCTAAAACTAAAAATGCGATTTTTCGGTCTAGCGATTATTTTAGTTGTCTTAAACTCGACTTTCGACTTTTTCATAACCGCAGAAAATCGATTATAACGGCTATTCGTAGATTTTCGAGTTTTCTTTTGAAACTGCAAAACCGCCAAGTCAACGATCTATGGGCAAACTCGAAAATCGATCACAAAATAATTGATTATGCGATTTTCCCTCCAGACAAAAGTCGACTACGATTTTTAGATTTTTGACTGCAAAAAGTCGATTGATCGAAAGTCGACTTACCTATCCCTATGAGACACATCCAAAACATGGTTTTCAACGCAACAACTACATCTTCTGACAAAAAAAAATCGTTGGCCTGGCATTTTTTCTTCAACTGCGGGAATGAAAAGAAGTCTTTGGGGGCCCTGGCAGAACTGTACAGCGAATGACCCATCAATTCAAAATTTTGAACGGTCAAAAATGCGTTAGTTTGAGTCGATGTGTGAGAACTCGCATTGTTATGGTGCACAATGGTTCGTCTTCTCCTGTCCGTTTTTAGAATTTCTCCTTAGGCAAACAAATTGTTGTGTACCATTCAGAACTGACCTCCTACGTTGCCAAAGCTGATTAGTCGTCACAGTTTTGCCGACGAAACAGGCGACCATTTGCTTCGAAGGGGTTGTTCCACGAACAATTTTCGTAAAAACCGATTTTGAGCTATATCTCAAAAACAGGAGCTGATGGAGAAAAACCGGGACCGGATTTGAAAATAACTCGCCGATTTCATCTAGAAACAACTGCAACTTCGTCTGAAACATTCAACATTTTCAATTTTGTTGAGCAGTGTAATTGATGTACGTACTTGTTAATTTTTTTAAGATCAATTTTCCCAAAAAATAATGAAAATAGTTATGAGTAAGATCGAGTTGGGCTGTGTAACTTATCATTTCGTAAAAAGGGAAGAGTTTTTTACCAATTTCCATCGAAACATCCTGCACATTTTTGCACTTTTCGTTTTTATGTGATATTTTGTCTTTCAAGTACATGAAGAAAAGACAAAATTTTTTAGTTTTCCATCGAAAAAAAAATTTAAAAAATTCGTAATAATGTCACTCTTACGAAGTCAAACATGCGTTGCTATCTGTGCAACGCTACGTCTAAACAGTTCAATAAATTGGACGAAGTTTTAGCTTTGCCAGTTGAGGAATCAAATTTGCGCTATGGTTTAGCCACATTACATGCTTGGATCAATTTTATGGAATATTTTTTGCATTTGGGATATGAATTAGCAAATAAAAATTGGCAAGCCCGCTCAAAAGAATATAAAACAAGATTGGAAGAAAAAAAAACGGGAAATACAAAAGAGTTTCAAACAGAAATTGGGGCTTATTATTGACACGCCAAAAGTTGGAGGGTTCGCAAACAGTAATGATGGTAACACGGCCCGAAGGTTCTTTACCGATTCGGAGAAATCTGCCGAAATTTTAGGTTTAGATGCCGAATGCCTTAACTGAGCACACGTTATAATGCACGTTTTATCTTGTGGTTTCGCAGTAGCTATAAATCTATTTAAGCAGTATTGCTTGGATACTGCAACATTATTAATAAACACGTATCCGTGGTTTTACATGCCCATATCAATTCATGAAGTACTCATCCATGGTTTTCTCATTATTGAGTGGGCACCACTGCCCATCGGTCACCTTTCCGAAGAAGCTCAGGAGTCCAGGAATAAGGATATTAAGAAATATCGGGAAAACTTGTCTCGAAAATCTTCTAGAATAAACACAATGACAGATATAATGAATTGGTTACTTGTATCCTCAGATCCTCTCATTTCAAGTCTGCTTTCAAACCCTCCAAAAAGAAACAAAAAGCTATCCTCAGCTGATATTAAATTATTATCTACTAACGTCATTGGGAATGCTGAGGTAGTACCTGTAAACCCCAATATAGATTCTGGATCATCAGACGAGTACGAGTCTGACAGCGAATAGTATTGACTTATTGTGTGTATTTTAATAGTAAACGAAGCAATTACATATACATATATCATGTATGTATATAAAATGGTCCTTTTCACCCTATTTATAATCATCATATTAATTTAAACTTTTTTAAATGATCAAAAATAATATGAAAAAATATTTGAAAATTTGGTTGTAAAATTTAAAAAAAATGTTTTCTTAATTATTTAGTACCTTACAAATTTCATTTCATTGATGACTCATAATGAAATTTAGCGGGAGAAATGTTTGTCTTTGACACCATTCTGCTATACTCATGTTTTGTATGACAATTTGGCCAAAACTTTGATGAAGTACGACATTAACCCTAAAATGTTTTTCTAATTTTCATATTTCTGGAGCGAAGGTAAGATATAGAGTTTTGGTGTATTCTAGGACCTATACTAAAAATTGATGGCGAACAAATTTTGTAGAATATTTTGATCCGATAAGATCACATTTTATAGGAGGAGGGACCAAAATGACCCATTAAATGACCCCTTGAGGGTTAAATGATATGAAAAATGAAACCAGCGAGCCGAAAAACATAAAAACGCAAGGTTTGGCCGAGATCCATCCATTTTTAGAGTTTTGGCCAGGTTTTTTCGAAAATCGAACACTGTGCAATGACAGGTTTTTGAGGCAAAAAGTACTTTTTTCAATTCAGTGATTGAAATCAAATAAGAACGAAATTAATTTCTTAACACTTTCAAACCTCCAAAACCAAAAAATTACAATCTAGAAACGGCACACGGCTACAGGCCAAGCTGTCAAAGGTGTCTTAACTTTCTTTCCTTTTTTTCTGGCATTCAGTCATAATTAAAAAATTTAGGTATTTTGGCCCCAAAACCTGATCTGCTGATATTATATATTTATTTAAAAATAGAAAATACGGGTAATGATATGTAAATTAAGATTATTAAAAATGTAAATCTAGTATTAGATGTGGTCAATAATTTGTTGTGTCAGTAAGTGATGTTTTTTGACGTAGTCTGTGGTATCATCCATGTGTTCTTTGGAGTAGAACTTTCGGTATCGGGGTGTATTCTCGTAAATATATATACTTGGTGGAAGGTGACGATATCAGCTAACAGTTTTTGAACAGTAATTTTGGGTATATAAGATTTCGTAAATCTTTAAATTGGAAAACTTAAACACGTTATAGACTGGATTTCTGTGAAATTTAATAGAGGTGCCAAAGACAACTACATGACGGGAGTTAAACATCAAATTAATAACATGTACAAGCCTTAACCAAATAAAAAGCTTCTGTTCACAGGAAAAGATCAAAGTCGGACGGGGCCGACGGTGTGATACCCTACCTTATCAACTTAACATTAAATCGGATGAAAATATATAAGGGGGATATAGTTAACTCTGAACTGAATATAACAAAAATTTACTGACTCTACTCTTGGCTGATTTTGGCCAGAAATACCGAATTTAATCCGAGTCGCACTTATTTTACGAATTTAGTGTACAATAAAAACCTCAAATGGGCTGAAAAATGTATATGGGAGATATATAAAAATCTGAACAGATTTAGATATAACTTGGCAAACTTATTTATTGTCCGAATTGTGCGTCATTTTCCATTTTGCATCAAAATTAGAATTTGCGTATTTGGTGCACCGAATACCTCAAATCATTTCATCAAAATTGAACCGACACAGCGTGATTAATGCACCAAATACATAAAATCGGGCGAATATATATATGGGAGCTATATCCAATTCTGAACCGATTTCAATATAAGTTGGTAAACTTATTTATAGTCAAAATTCGGTAGCATTGTCAAAATTGCATCATAATTTGACAGAATTTGCGTGTTTGGTCCATCAATTACTTGAAATCGGTCGAACATATATATGAGAGCTATATCTATATATGAACCGATATCAACCAAATTTAGCAGAATATCTATCTAGGCCGATTATAAATATCTGCACGAAGGTCTAGCTTGTCCCTGGGACTTTTTGCCTCAAAACCCTAACCTTGGCCCCCACAGTGCAATGCTATAGGATGGTGTTTCATCCCCATACAATTAATTTCATCAATGCACTCTTGCCGTAATAATCCACGTCGAAAGTTGTGAAAAATGATCGGACAAAAATATTCATAAGTAAAGTCAATTTTTTGGCAAATTGATTTTTCAAGTCACTGTAAAAAACGCAACACATGGTCGTACATCATACCGTACTAAGTACATTTTATATCTCTTGTCGATATATTTTCAGTCAATGTTTCGTGGTTTTAGGTGATTTTTGGAAAAGCGAAAATATTAGGAAAACCCCATTTTCCTATGAATGATTTTATTAAAAATAAAACTTAATTAAACTGAAAAATCAAATAGTATGTTCATACTGGCACTTCATGCGTTTCGCTATTTTTATTTCCGTTGAAAAGTTCATCAACAACTTTGCATCATGGAAAAATTTTATACCAATAAGCAAAACATTTTGTCAGCTTATATACACAACAACTTTTTCCCATAACACATATTCAACATTCCTGTGAATTAACAATGTGAAAAAAAGAAAATAAGATGAACCACAAAGAAGAAGTTGCAGCAAGTATGACAATGTTTGTGAAAATGGAAAAAGAAATTTAAGATCACTCAAAGTTGCCGAGAAATTAATGTTTAGCACAGAATTCAAATTTTCCAAGCTAATGTTTTTCGGACTCTAATACGGTCCTTAAGAAGTGGTTCGAATAATTGGGGAGTGTCTAATCTAAATTAGTGGCAACTTCCCAAAAAACATCCAAGTTTTACGACTCTACCCAAATGTGAAGAGAGGAAATTAATATCCGTGAAGAGAGCTGAGTTTAGTAGACGAACAGGCATACTTACCTTTAACTAAATCTTATATTCCCATAGGCGCCGCTCAATTCGCATACTTCAACATAGTTTTTTTTTCAGCAATACCCCTTTTGAAAGATAATCCGCAGTTTGTGGATTTTCTAAAGTATGTGACAAACATGTGCAAAATGTTTGTTTCCACATTCTTTTGCCTTAAATACAGACTCTGTTCATGCCAATAAACCAGTTTTTCTTTTTTTTTTTTTTTTCTTACAACCATTTTGTGGTTCATGTAATCCACTACCGGTTAGACAACTAACAACCGGCTACGCCAACTCACGTGCTGATAAAATGCAAAATCAACACATACACGCACACTGTCAAGAAAATACTATAGAATGGTGGTATTGGTGTCAGTCATTGTGTGTTCTTTGAAGAGGAAAAATGTCAAGTTCTTGTTAAACAAAATTCATGGTTATTTGTTTTTCTTCTTAACTTGGTTGAAAGAGTTTAACCAATTGATTCCTTTGCTGAATGTTGTCATATGGAATTGGTTATTTTTGGAAATTCAAGAGAATTTAAAGAGAACCAAGCAAAGGGAAGAAGCTATCAATTATTTGCAATAAACATTTTCAAATGTTAATAAATAAGAACATGGGACATTGAAATAAGTCTTATAAGCAAGGTCTTCAGGAACGCAAAGTAAAATGGAACACTTGGTTTCTATTCGTTTATGAAAATACTAAGTTCTTCCGCCACATCAATTCTTATTCCTAGGAGATGTGGAATATGCTAACTGAAGAATTTCACTTTCTTTTCAAGAAATGAGACACCTATGAGACATCGATGATTTGTACCCATTCAGAATCCGATATACCATGTTACAGTCATTCCATTAGGGGCTTTCGGAATTTTGTGGCCCAGTTTGGACGAATGCACTTGCCAACAAAACTATGGAGTTGGATTAAAACTCAAAATGTTGCGGAGGAGGTATCTAAAGGAATAAACAGCATTGTCCATTTTTAAAGTGGATTTTATATTGGGTGTTATGCCTTTCGATAGATATCACTCCCAACAGACATTTGAGCTGGTCACCGTATAATTTAGAGCTTTTGGAAAATTATATCCGGAATCATGGACTTACCCACAAAAAACATTATGTCACTGTAAACAAGACTGAAAGGAGTAGCATTAGTAACAAATTTAAAAGGATCCACAAAAAAACCTTTAACCTTTGTGAGGAAGGTAGAGATCCAAAATTTAGACCAAATCGGTTGCCCTGTTTGTTTTTACTGGAAGAAGTGGGCTGATTACCACCATGTCCCAACATGATTTAAGATTCGCAAACATATTACGACATTCAAGCTTTGGACCATAGTATTGACCGGTTCGAGAGATGCCGGCCGCACCAACCACTACATTTAGTAAGTGGCTGGTTTTTTAAAACTTTGGTGCCATAATATCAGGAAGCATGGACTTGCCCCTGAAAAAAACTTGTACCTCGTAATGAGGGCAGCGAATACAAGTTGCTGGAGAAAATTAAAGCGATTCGAGAGCAGGTTTTAAACTGTACCGCAATTTGGTGTAAGAGATACCTGAAAAGTGCACCGATATAGTCCATATTCGAACTTTATCTTGGTCTGGTAAAAACTCAATCCGTAAATCTTTTCGAGTTATAAGGGAGCTAAACGAAGGAGTGGACCGATATGGTCCATCATCGAACTTTAATTAAGATTGATCAAAATATTACAAAAGAAAAAAATTTGGACCGAATCGGTTGATCCGTTCGAGAGTTATTGTGAGCTCCAGGCAAACAGATTGGAACTACGGTCATTGCTAAATCGACTCCAAATTGTCAGAAAAGGATTTTGTCCAAACATAATTGCGGTCTAAAACCATTAATTCGCTGAAGTACATTTTGTTCGTATGAAAGCGTTATAATTTTTTTTAACCTACATGCTGAGGATACAAGAAGCCAATGGAAACCTTAAATGTGAAATTACAGGTAATTCAGTTCGGATATGTGGTTAAAACTTAAATTTTAAAAATACCGCCCAATGGTACCGCTATATGTGGGAGAAGTTTGTCCACCACTGAGAACTTCAAATGTTAAACAAGTAAGAATGGCGTTAAGTTCGGCCAGGCCAAACTTGTTATTCCCTTCACCACGAGCTGTATTGAAGTAAAATTTAACAATTAGTCTCCTTTAATTTATGGCTAACATTCAAAATACCGAAATTCGGGAGGTACCGTTCCATGGGGACTATATCAAAACGACGATCTATACCTACAAATTTCTGGCGGAAAGTTTTTAAAATCAGTGAAGACTACATATCATATTTCCGATATACGAAAATCGGGAGGTACCGATCTATAGGGGTTATACCGTCACGTGAACCAATTCTGACGAATTTCAATTAGAAAAGCGTTTCCCTCCAACAAAGACTAAATACCAAATTTCAGTCATTTTGGTGGGTTGCTGTGGCCACAACGTTCAAAATACCGAAAATCGGGAGGAACGTTCTATGCGGACTATATGAGTGCGTGGAACTATACCGACAAATTTTTCGGAGAAAGTTTTGTACCCCTAACGAAAACTAAGTACCAATTTTCTGCTATTTCGGGGGAATAGTGGCCTCAAAATTCCACCAAAATGACCTTCAAATTACAGAAAATCGGGAGGTGCACTTCTATGGGGGCTATATGAAGGCGTGGACCTATACCGAGATATTTAGACGGGAAAGTTAAATACCACGTTGATGGATTTTTGTGGTCATAACCTTCAAAATCCCCAAAATCGGAATGTACCGTTCTATGGGACTATATTAAGGTGTGGACCTGTACCAACACATTTTTGGGGGAAAGTTTTATACCACCAACGAAGACTAAATACCAAATTTGAGCCATTTCCGAGGAATATTAAGACCACAAGCTTCAAAATACTAAAAATCGGGAGGTACACTTCTATGGGGGCTATATGAAGGCGTAGACCTGTACCGACATATTTAAACGGGACAGTCGAATACCCCCAACGAAGACTAAATATCACCCATTTTGATGGATTATTGTGGCCATAGTCTTCAAAATACCAAAACTCGGGATGTACCGTTCTATGGGAGCTATATTAAGGCGTTGACCTGTACCGACACATTTCTGGGGGAAAGTTTTATACCACCAACGAAGACTAAATACTAAACTTAAGCCATTTCGGAGGAATATTAAGACCACAAGCTTCAAAACACTGAAAATCGGGAGGTACCGTACTATGAGGGATATATGGAGGCGTGGGCCTATACCGAAAAAAAAATTGGGGAAAAGTCTTATACCCCCATTTCGGTGTGATAATGAAGCTATGGGGACTATATCAAAACGTGAACCGATATAGCCGTTTTTCTATACCAAACAGCCTAGGTCCAATAGAAACTTCTATACTAAATTACAAAGCTCTATCTTAAAAATTACGAGCTGCATCTTGATTTCAACAGATAGATTTTTATCCTGATCAATATATATACTTTATAGGATCTCCGATGACTATACCCTCCATATTACATATAGTTCGGTCAAAATATGTAGCCAAAATTCTCAAAATACTTAAATTCGGTAGGCTATTAGGGGGCTACCACTGCTAAATTATAGGTAAAATGTAAACAAACAAGTAAAAAAGTATCAGTCGGCTTTGCTGACAGAGATATACCCTCAACCCCTGTGAATTGAAGCTTTCATCTACGGACAGATCGAATGTATTGAGGGTCTTTTCAGAATTTTGTGGCCCTTTTTAAACATTTGAACTTACAGACAAAAATGTGGATTAGGATTAAAGTTGTACTTGAAGGAATGGACCGACTAGTCCATTATGAAAGTGGATCTTATTTTGGGAGTCATATCTTTCCGATAGATATCGCACCCACTAGACATTTTAGCATGAACTATGCCAGGAAGCATAATATCGCTGTAAACAGACAACAACCAATAGCATCGGTATATATTTCCAAAGGATCTTTGAACAGATCCTAAACTGCACTTAAACAAAAATTTTGTTTTTTTGTAGGGGAAGTACCTTAAGGAGAGGACCAATATGGGCCATTTTAGAAGTTAAACTAAATTTGGACAAAATTTTAGAAGATCCAAGGTATGGACCAAATTGGTTACCCTGTTCATGAAAGTGCATACCAGTTTAGTGACATATTTAAATTTTGGGGGGAAGTACTGAAAGTTGTGGACCGGTGTTGCCCATCTTCGAACTGAAACTTAGTCTGGATAAAATATGACGAAGGCCAAATTTTGGACCAAATCCATTGACCAGTTCGAGTGCTTTAGTGCGCTCCAGCCACTACACATGGTGCCATAGGAATTTTTACAACTTTCGGGCTATTTTCTCAGAAAGTATTTACTTGCCCCTGAAAAAACTTGTACCATCGTTAAGGGGTCAGCTTCAACAAAAATCAAAATGACTCGAGTGCAGGTCTTAAAGTGAACTTATCCGAAATTTTGTGTGGGAGGTACCCGAAGGAGTGGACAAATATAGTCCATATTCGAACCTGATCTATACCTGGTAGATATATTGGATGTGTAAGGTATGGACTAAATCGGTCTTTCCCTTCAAGAGTTATCGTGCGCACAATTTTTCCGAAAATTTTTTAACTTTTGTGGGGGAGGTACCTGAAGAAGTGGACCGATATGGCTTATCTTGGAACTTAAAATATGTTTGGACAAAATATTGCGAATGCCAAATGTTGGACAGAATCGGCAGATCCGCTAGAGAGTTATCTTGCGCTCCAAAAACTACACACAGTGTCAAAGGGGTTTATTGAAACTTTCAGGCTATTTTGTCAGGAATTATGGGCTTGCCCCTAATGGAAGTTGTACCGCAATATGGGAGGAAATACAAGTTGTTACAACAAAAATCAAAGCGATTCGTGAACAGGTCCTACACTGAACTTTTCCGAAATTTTGTGTGGGAGGTACCCCGAAGGATTGGACCGATTAAATCCATATTGGAACCACATCTAAGTCTGGTAGAAATTTCTCGATGTGCAAACTTTGGACCAAATCGGGTACTTCATTCAAGAGCTATCGTGCGCACAAATGTTTCTAACATTTTCGAACTTTTGTGGGAGAGGTACCGGAAGGAGTGGACCGATATAACCCATCTTCGAACTTAAACTAAGTTTGGACAAATATTACGAAAGCCAAATTTTGGAACGAATCGGTTGATCCGTTCGAAAGTTATCGTGCGCTCCAGCCAGACAGACGGACGGACATGGCTAATTCAACTCCAAATTGCCTGAAACACATTTCGTCCAAATATACTTGGGGTTTAAGACCATTATTTCGATGAGGCACATTTTGCCCGTATGAAAGTGTATATACCCGCGTTAGCATAAATGCTTAGTGTATAAAAATGTAACAAAAGTCCCCAGAATTCCTAACATCGGTAGGTACCATTATATTGGGGCTATACCAAAACCAGACGTATGTTGACAATCTTTGATGGAGAAGTTTTGTGACCATTGGGTACTTCAAATCTCAAATTACAGGTAGTTCGGTCAAAAATGTAGTAAAAAATCTCAAACTATACCAAAACATAGACCTATACCAAAACATGTACCTATGTTGACAATTTTTGTTGAAGTTTTGTGACAGTGGCAACCTAAAATGTCAAATTACAGCATTAACATTATATAGAGGTTATACCAATATGTGGGCCAATATAGGAGGGTATAACAAATGAATGAAATACAGATCCCAAGACAGCCAAAGACTATTTTAATCGCATAACCTTTACATTACTTATAAATCCGAAAAAGAGTTGGAATATACGAATTTAGAGGATTAACCGGAGCAAAAGATAACACATACCAGCGTTTTTTTCAATATAACAGGTTATGTGATCACATTGCCTTTTTTACAGTCGATATTCTCTTATCCTTATTCTTATAGTAAAGATTTACGATAGCTGTAATCTTTTATTTTGTGCAAAGTACCATCATCCTAAATCATTCGCCATTGAAATTATACCAATTTTCCTGACCATATACAACAGTCATAATGAACACATGTATATACATATACATGTATATGTACACATCTTATGTTTGTTAGCCATTAATTTTGTTTTTGTCAACAAAATATCCACTAACTTACCCACACGCAGACACACACACTCATCATTCCATCCATCGAGATATAAAAATTTAAATAGCTTTTACGTGTTGGTGCCGAATTTTACGTGTCAAAATACAAAAGAATAAACCCGGCCATCTCAACACGTCACAAAAAGTAAAAGCTGCCATTAAATAAAGTGCGTTTTACTGGCCAGACTTTAAGTGTTTTCGTTCTTTCTTACAAAAGCTTTACAACATCGTATGTCGTAGTATACGTTGCGACGACCAATGCCATATATCTTGGGTAATTCTTGAAATGCCAAGGTAAACCCAAAATGTACAACAAAAACAACAACAACGTAATGCCTTGAGATTCTGGCGAAATAAAAAGTTCATAAATATTATTGTGATGATTGGTGAATGTATTAGTGTGTCATATCCAAGCACAAAACACACAAAGGATATGCATAAATAACAAATGGGAATAAAAACACAAGAGATACGCACACACACGCACAGCAGAGAAAAGAACATAACATAATTTATGATAAATAAACATAAAATCCCACAGCAACAAAATGTTGTTGATGGGCGTCTTAGGTGATGCAGAAAGGGAGAGATGGGTGTTTGTTTTTCTGTGTACCAAAGGACATTTCTTAAGGAACATGATGCTGCGTAGTTGTTGGTTTTTGTGCGTGCCCAAAATAAGAAAACACTAAATTCATTGTTGTGCTATACTAATAAGTCCTTCGCAAAGGTACTAGACAAACAAAATGTTAGGGTGTAACGCAATATACTTATTAACTTAGATGGCCTATCCAGAACATTTGCCCTATAAGACGAACTAGGAACCATTCCTCTCTGTTTGTTGCTTTGCTTTTTGGAATACAGTGTTTTTCGATCTCGCCTTCCACTTGTTCGCTCCATCTAAGCATAGGCTCGTATTTATACGCATTTTTAGCGGGTTCATAATTTCTTCCTCTTATTTCACAACTGATGTTGTTTGTTGTGTTTATGGCGGTCGTAGGTAGATGAAGTCTTCCACTAACTCAAAATCATAGGAACCAACATCCACTGTTGGTCCGAGCTCAATGGACGCATTACCCGTCGACACCATCAACTGACCCACTTTAGCAGATTCTTCTTCGATCTTCTTAAAGGTATCAATTACTTCTTTTCCTTATCGGCCCATTATGTTTATTTCGTCAGCTTAAGCAAGTAAATTGTAACATATTTTTCACATCTGCACCTCGTATTACCTTTTTCAACAAGATGTTGAAGATATCACACGACAGGCCGTCACATTGCCTGAAACCTCTTTTGGTAATAAACTCTTCGGGGAGGTTCTTTCCTGTTTTAACTGAGAACCGAGTTTCAGTTAATGTGATCTTACAAAGCCGAATTAGCTTTCCGGGGATACCAAATTCAGACATGGCTTGGAATACCCTTGAACGTAGCGGGCTGTCGAAGGCTGCTTTATAATCGACAAAAAGTTGGTAGGTGCCGATCTGCATTATTGGGTCTTTTCCTGGATTTGTCCCAAGGTAAATAGTGGATTTTTCAGGTCTAAAGTCGCACTGATAGGGTCCAATATTTTCAATTATTTCATTCATCGGCTCCCTATTGCATATAAGATACGATCTTAATGCCCCTATAATTGGAGCACACAGTCTTATCTCCCTTCTTGTGGACTGAACATAGGATGCTCAGGTTCCAATCGTCGGCTGCGCGTTCTTCCTGCCAGGTGGTGATAACTAGCTGATGGATACATCCTTTAAGCGAACAGCACAAACTGTACAAAATGGTGAAATTTTGTGAGGGAGATACCCGAAGATGTGTTCCAATATAGACCTTCTTCTATTCGTAAGTTTTTGTGTTCATCGGTCATTTAAGTTGGTGCCGGCAGGGTTATTTAGACATATGGAAATATGGAAATATGCATTTGTGCCAAAACAAGTAAAAAAGTGTCAGTCGGCTTTGCTGACAGAGATATACCCTCCGTCTGTATAAATTTAATCAATTTTTTTCCCAAAAAACGTATGTATTTAGGGGTTTTTAAACATTTTGGGCGTTTGAACCAACAAAAATGTTGGTTCAAGTTAAAGAACAAAAGTTTTGAGGAGGATATATTAAAAGGAATGGATGTACATTGACCATTATGGAAGTGGATCTCCAGCCACTACATATGGCGCCATAGGGGGTTCTCACACCCTTCGGGCTGTTTGCTCAAGAAGTATGTACTTGCCCCTGTAAAAACTTTGACCATAATAATTGAGACAGCGAACGCAAGTTGCTTCAACAAAAATCAAAGTGATTCGATAGCAGGTCTTAAAATGAACTTATCCGAAATTTTGTGTGGGAGGTACCAGATGGAGTGGACAAATATAGTCCATATTTTAACCTGATCTATATCTAGTGGATATATTAGGATGTGTAAAGTATGGACTAATTCGGCCACTCCCTTCAAGAGTTACCGCACGAACAAATTTTCCGAACATTTTTGAACTTTTGTGGGGGAGGTACCTGAAGGAGTGGACCGATATGACTTTTCTTCTAACTTAAACTATGTGTGGACAAAATATTACTAAGGCCAAATTTTGGACCAAATCGGCAGATCCGTTCGAGAATCATCTTGCGCTCCAACAACCTCAAACGGTGTCATAGGGGGTTCTTGAAACTTTCAGGCTATTTTCTCGGGACGTATGGACTTGCCCCTAAGGAAACTTGTACCGTCGAATGGGGGCAGTGAATACAAGTTGCTAAAACAACAAGGAAAAAAGTATCAGTCGGCTTGGCCGACAGAGATATACCCTCAGCCTGTGTATATTGAAACAATTTTTTTCCCATAAAACGTATGTATTTAGAGGGGTTTAAAAATTGTGAACGCATGAACCGACAAATATGTTGATTAGATTAAAGAGCAGAAGTTTTGCGGGGGAATTACTTAAAAGAATGGATCGACATTGACCATTATGGAAGTCGATCTCCAGCACTACATACGTTGCCATAGGTGGGTTTTACTCCCTTTGGGCTGTCTGCTTAAGAAGTGTGGTTTTGCCCCTGAAACAACTTTTACCATCATAATTGAGGCAGCGAATGCAAGTTGCTTCAACAAAAATAAAAGTGATTCGATAGCAGGTCTTAAAGTGAACTTATCCGAAATTTTGTTTGAGAGGTACTGGATGAAGTGGACAAATATAGTCCATATTTGGACCTGATCTATATCTCGTAGATATATTAAGATGTGTTAAGTATGGACCAATTTGGCCACTCCCTTCAAAAGTTACCGTACGAATAATTTTTCCGAACATTTTTGAAATTTTGTGGGGGAGGTACCTGAAGAAGTGGACCGATATGGCTTATCTTCGAAATTAAACTATGTTTGGACAAAATATTACTAAGGCCAAAATTTGGACCCAATCAGCAGATCCGTTGGAGAGTTATCTTGCGCTCCAACCACGCCACACGGTGTCATAGGGGTTTTGTGAAACTTTCAAGCTATTTTCTCAGGAAGTTTGGACTTGCCCCTGCTGAAACTTGTACCGTCGTATGGGGGGCTGTGAATACAAGTTGCTAAAAGAAAAACCAAAGCGATTAGAGAACAGGTCCTAAACTGAACTTATCCGAAATTTTGTGTGGGAGGTACCCGAAAGAGTAGACCCATTGAGTCCATATTGGAATCTCATCTAAGTCTGGTACATATTTGACGATGAGCAAAGTATGAACCAAATCGGTTACCCCCTTAAAGAGTTATCGTGCGCACAAATTTTCCGAACTTTTTCGAACTTTTGTGGGGGAGGTACCGGAAAGAGTGGACCGAACTTAAACTAAGTTTGGGCAAAATATTACGAAAGCCAAAATTTGAACCGAATCGGTTCATCGGTTCGAGAGTTATCGTGCGCTCCAGCCAGCAGGACAGACAGACAGACAGACAGACGGACGGACATGGCTAGATCGACTCCAAATTGTCTGAAACACATTTCGTCCAAACATACTTGGGGTCTAAAACCATTATTTCGATGAGGCACATTTTCATCGTATCAAAGTGTATATACCCTCCATAGCCTAAAGGCTGAGGGTATAAAAATGAATGTCAAAATTTTGGTACAACATCTGGCAACTCTGACAGCTAGGACATGGACCTTTTAAAAATATATTAATTTAATAAAAATATATTAATATAATATTTTAAGTGCAAGTAAATATATTCAAAATATCGCGAAACTAATATGTATTGCTAAATATTATAGTGGATTTTGAAGGGGGGAGGTAATAGTTTAATTTTCATTAAAAAATAGTGTTTTAGCGTATTGTGGAATTCTAGTTAGCTGCATATTTTCTTAGTGTATTTTGTAATGCCACTTCGACCATATACATAAATTTGACCTAAGGTTTTAGTTATGATGCCCACCAGTGCCCACCTCGGGAATAATTTTCCAAAGTAGCTCAAGGGCTTAAGATTATTCAGTATTAAAATCAGCTGCCATCTAGGCTGCCATCTAGTGCCTATAAACGGTGGGCCGCTGCCTAGAGCTTCCCCAGAATAGGGGTTCTATGGATATATTAGCGTATAATTCTGTTATCTGACCACGTACATTAACATAATTGGTATCAGTGACAAGATAAAGAAATCTTCTTCCAAATTTGTCTTACGTTGGCGGTACGTGCCTTCCAGGAAGAACTCTATAAGATCTATATTAAAAATTTAAAAATTTTTAGACAAAAATTTTGATTTTTTTAATCCGCTAAATTGGTTGGATTTTTGGAGATTGTTTTGTTTCCCCAAGCCTATTTTTGCTTCATAAGATAATCGGGACCCTTATTCATGTCATTTTGCATTAACAGCATAAAACAATTCTTACAGTATACCCCCTCCAGAGGGGAAAGGGGGGAGAATGTTACGCTCGTGGTTTCTTAAAACACTCTTCGCAGCAGCACAAAGCTGTAACCAGCGCATTAGCTTGATATTTACACGGGAAATATTTTTGGCCACTTTCTCCATACAAGTGGATCCACTGTGCATGGGTTCCTAGGTGGAGGTCTCTGGTATCCAAGTATGGATTTTGCGGTTGTTTGCATGGAGTGGGCAGTATTTTGCCATTGTGCTGATATGTTATCGGGACGAGGAGTGCTTTTATTAAGCAATTGTTCTAGTTGAGTTGAATATGCTGTGGCTATCTGTTATGTTTGCAGCTCACCGATGTCCAACTTGCGCGTTGTATATGTTCGTGCTTTATTTGCAACGTCTAGGCTACCTTGTTGCAGCAAAGATAGGTATCCGATTTTTGCAAGAAGGTAGTGGTCCGAATCTACGTTTGCTCCTCGGAACGATCATACATCCAACACGCTCGATGAATGTCTTCCATCTATCACAAGATGATCAATTTGATTTCTTGTTTTTTGATCGGGATACTGCCAGATGCCCTTATGAATATCGAGATGGTACTGCTAATGTTTTTTTGTCGCTGCGGAGTCTATCAGCCTCATTCCATTGTCAGATATTTCACTGTGGAGACTAAATTTCCCGACTGTTGGGCCAAAGTTAATCTCCTTTCCAATTTTAGCATTAAAATCGCCTAGAATAATTTTAATGTGATGGGCAGAGAACGATCATACATTTCTTCTAAGCGCTCGTAGAATATATATTTGGTCGTTGTTTGTCTTCGGTTTGAGCATGAGCGCAAATAAAGCTAATGTTGAAGAATTTTGCTTTTATCCGTATTGTACCTTTTTATTCACTTGGGTGAAGCTTGAGACGAGATATTTTAACCTCCGACAAACTACAAATCCGCAACCAAACTTATGCTTTGTGTCATGGCAGCTATAATACAGTGCTTGACTTTTAGGTGTTGTTGTGACGCCTTTCCCAATCCATCGTATTTCCTGTATGGCAGTAATGTCGCCTTGTACTTTTCAAGTACATCTGCCAATGCGTAAACTGCACCTTCACTAGAAAGAGTGCGAACATTCTAGGTGCATATTCGCAGATCATGGTCCTTAAAACATTTGCAGGGATCGTCAACTTCGGAAGGGTTTGTTTTTCCTTTATTTCGTATTTTCATAGTAGGCTTTTTCCCAGGGAAGGGTTACTAACCCGATGCCCTAACCCAAGTTTTTAAAATTCTTATGGGTGAACGGCCACGAGGACTACCTGCTGCAAAAAAATCAAAACGATTTTAGACATGTCACATGTACGAAAAATGTTTAAATTTTGTGTGCGAGGTACCCGAACGAGATTTAAGTGTCTAAGAAATATTTAAAAGCGCTAAGGTTGGATTACTGTCAATCATTCCTTCCGATAGCTATCGTGCTCATCAGGCATTATGCCAGAAAGCATGGACTTCCCCACGAAGAACATTATATCGTTGTAAACAGGACCACAAGAAGAACTTTCGGTAAAATTTTACAACAGAACATAACATCTTCGGGTGCCTCCCTCACAAAATTTCGCCATTTTGTGCACTTTAATAATGGTAAAATTTTGTGAGAGAGGTACCCGAAGGTGTTTTCCAATATAGAACTTCTTCAATTCGTAAGTTTTTGTGTTCATCGGTCATTTGAGTTGGTGCCGGCTGGGTTAGTTAGACATATGGAAATATGGACTTGTAAGAGGACAGCCAACACAACCTGCTGCAAAAACATTTGAAGCTGATTCGACAAGAGTCCCTAAGCCAAAAAAGTTAGGAAATTTGTGTGGGGGGTGTTGGAAGATGTGGACCCATATATTCCATATTCAAACTTGATCTTAATTTGGACAAACTGTGAAGATAACCAAATTATGGACTAAATCGGTTGATCCGTTCGAGAGTTATCGTGCGTTCCAGATAGACGGACCGACGGACGTACATGGGTGAATCGTCCCTAAATTGTCTGACACCGATTTCGTCCAAACATATTTTGGGTCTACAACCATCATTTTGAGGGCCTGTTACAACGTGGATTTGTTTAAATAATATTTTTTGAGGCATGTCACAACATGGATTTTTTAAAGAATATTTTTTGAGGACCTGTTACAACGTGGATTTTTTAAAGAATATTTTAAGAGGACCTGTTACAACGTGGATTTTTTAAAGAATATTTTTTGAGGACCTGTTACAACGTGGATTTTTTAAAGAATATTTTTTGAGGACCTGTTACAACGTGGATTTTTAAAGAATATTTTTTGAGGACCTGTTACAACGTGGATTTTTTAAAGAATATTTTTTGAGGACCTGTTACAACGTGGATTTTTTAAAGAATATTTTTTGGGGACCTGGTACAACGTGGATTTTTTAAAGAATATTTTTCGAGGACCTGTTACAACATGGATTTTTTAAAGAATATTTCTTGAGGACCTGTTACAACGTGGATTTTTTAAAGAATATTTTTTGAGGATCTGTTACAACGTGGATTTTTTAAAGAATATTTTTTGAGGACCAGTTACAACGTGGATTTTTTAAAGAATATTTTTTGAGGACCTGTTACAACGTGGATTTTTTAAAGAATATTTTTTGAGGACCTGTTACAACGTGGATTTTTTAAAGAATATTTTTTGATCGCCTGTCACTACGTGGATTTTTTAAAGAATATTTTTTGATCGCCTATCACTACGTGGATTTTTTAAAGAATATTTTTTGATCGCCTGTCACTACGTGGATTTTTTAAAGAATATTTTTTGATCGCCTGTCACTACGTGGATTTTTTTAAAGAATATTTTTTGATCGCCTGTCACTACGTGGATTTTTTTAAAGAATATTTTTTGATCGCCTGTCACTACGTGGATTTTTTTAAAGAATATTTTTTGATCGCCTGTCACTACGTGGATTTTTTTAAAGAATATTTTTTGATCGCCTGTCACTACGTGGATTTTTTTAAAGAATATTTTTTGATCGCCTGTCACTACGTGGATTTTTTTAAAGAATATTTTTTGATCGCCTGTCACTACGTGGATTTTTTTAAAGAATATTTTTTGATCGCCTGTCACTACGTGGATTTTTTTAAAGAATATTTTTTGATCGCCTGTCACTACGTGGATTTTTTTAAAGAATATTTTTTGATCGCCTGTCACTACGTGGATTTTTTTAAAGAATATCTTTTTAGGGACTGTTACAACTGTGACTGCTGGTTCAAATTCTAGAGATTGGTAATCTAGTTCCTAGTTCACTGTCCTAGTTCCAAAACGTATGAATAACGTCATACAAAATAACATGTGAAAATGCGTATACGCAGTTTTTTCATGCAAACAATGCGGATAATTGGAACTATGTAGTGAACTAAATCGTTCCATCTAGTTCAATTGGCGCAACCCTACATATAATCGTTCCTTCCACTAATTCTTGGCATTGATTTTTGTCGTAAACAAGGACCTCTTTGCAATGTTTCGAATTCTTCCTATATCTTATATTATACCACAGGAAATTAAAATATAATTTCCCCTAATAAATACACATGCATATAAACCAAAAACACATACACATATGCATGTATATTCCTGCGAACTCCCATGTCATATAAAATATGAAAGAATGACAACGCAGTTCATAAATTTATGAGTTAAGTTTTCCATGGCTTATCAAGGATAATTTTGATTATTAATTTATTGTGGTTTGAAACGGTAATTTAAGCTCTCACGAATGAACACACTCGCTTAGATATCACACTTTATTCCCAATCGATTTGTTTTAAATATGCAACAACAAGACGTGTAAGAATTTTTACGATTACCCAAGGAATAACATTAATATTTCAAATAGATATCCTTTGTGGTTGATATTTGCCATCAGGTCACATGACAGACATATATTTGAATTATGCATTTACGCTTGTCATCTCATAACGTTTTATATTTTATGACATAAGTTAATTGTCTTACCTCACTGGTGTGACATTTAAATGACTTGAAATGCCAAAAATTATTTTAAATATGTTTAAAATACAAGGTGCAATAATGTGGTTTTCACAGAAAACTTCATAAGTTGAAAATTTCAGGAGAGCAAAAGTAAATTGTTTATGGCTACATAGATTATATACTCCCGGTGCCTCATTGAAATAATGGTTTTAGACACTCTATGCCAACAAAAAGTCCAAGAGTAAGAGTTGGTAAGATTTGCTTAAACACATGTATGTACATCAACATCTCTTAGTAATTTTGCTAACAGGAAACTCTCGTCCCGACGATGAGCGTTGAACTCGCAACTCTCGGTTTTGCAGTCACCACACACACTGTTTTCCACCATACACATTAATGAAAATAGTAATTAGTTTTGTATTGTAATTTTTTTTATAAAAATAAGCCAATCTTTTTCTGTCTTTATTAGCAATAATATCACCTTAATTAATTTATTTTTCAAATTATTATTATATTTTCAGATATTTATCAAAGTTAGCCGGCATATAAAGGTAAGCTCGCTCGCTCATACAGTTTCTTTCTTCATACTTACTTACTTAGTTGGCCCATTACAGAACATTTGTTCTATAGACCGAACTAAGAAAAGATCTCCATTCCTCTCTGTTTTTCGCTTGACTTTTTGGAATACCGCGCCTTTCCATTTCTTCATCCACTTGTTTGCTCCATCGAAGCTTAGGCCTGCCGATTCTGCGTGCACCGCCATGTGGCATGTATTCATACGCCTTTTTAGCGGGTTCATCATCGCTCATTCTCATGATATGGCCTAGCCAACGCAATCGTTGCATCTCGATACGTTTAACTATATGCATATCTTTGTATAGCTTATATAGCTCGTGGTTCATACGACGTCGATATTCACCGTCAACGCAAATCGGCCCGTAGATCTTTCGAAGAATTTTCCTCTCAAACACACCAAGCACTGCCTTATCTGCTTGCGCAAGTACCCATGCTTCGGAGCCATACATTAGCACGGGTAGTATCAGCGTTTTGTATAGTGTTATTTTTGTTTGACGAGATGTGGCTTTGTTTTTAAATTGCTTACTTAATCCATAGTAGCATCATCAATTCTTCTTCTTATTTCACAACTGATGTTGTTTGTTGTGTTTATGGCAGTGCCGAGGTAGACGAAGTCTTTAACTACCTCAAAATTGTAGGTACCAACTTCTACGGTTGGTCCGAGCTCTATGGACGCTTTGCGCGTCGACACCATCAATTTGGTCTTTTCGCCGTTTACCGCCAGACCCACTTTTGCAGATTCTGCTTCGACCTTCCTAAAGGTATCAGTTACTTCCTTTACTGATCGTCCCATGATGTCTATGTCATCAGCATAGGCAAGTAACATGTGGCTATTGGTGTAAATTGTGCCATTTCTTTTGACATTTGCATCTCGTATTACCTTTTCCAGCAAAATGTTGAACAGGTCACACGAAAGGCTGTCTCCTTGTCTGAAACCTCTTTTGGTACAAAATTCTTCGGAGAGGTTCTTTCCAATTTTAACTGAGGACCTAGTATCAGTTAAAGTCATCTTACAAAGCCGGATGAGCTTTGCGGGGATACCAAATTCAGACATTGCGTGAAATACCTTTGATCGGAGGGGACTGTCGAATGCTGCTTTATAATCGACAAAAAGGTGAAATATGTCGATCTGCATCTCTTGGGTCTTCTCTAGGATTTGCCGCAGGGTAAATATCTGGTCAATGGTGGACTTGCCAGGTCTAAAGCCACATTGGTATGGTCCAATTATTTCGTTGACCATTGGCTTTAGTCGTTCGCACAATATCCCTGTCACTATCTTATAGGCAATAGGGAGAAGACTTATGCCCCTATAGTTTGAGCATACAGTCTTATCTCCTTTCTTGTGGACGGGACATAGGATGCTCAGGTTCCAATCATCGGGTACGCGTTCTTCCTGCCAGATGGTGCTAACTAGCTGATGCATACACCTTATCAGCGCGTCGCCTCCGGTTTTAAACAGCTCGGCTGGTAAGCCATCGGCTCCTGCTGCTTTATTATTCTTCAGCCGGTTGATTGCTGTTTTTACCTCATCTTGGCCGGGCGGTATACATTCTATACCATCTTCTGGGATTGGATCTGTGGTATCATCGTCTTCGCTACTATTGGATACCAGCAGATTGGAGAAATGTTCCTTCCATATCCTGAGCACGCTATCTGTATCTGTTACCAGATTACCTTGCTGGTCTCTACAGGAGGATGTGCCTGTACCAAAACCATCTGTTTGATGTTTCACTCTTTGGTAGAATTTTCGGACTTCATTCTGTCTCCTGTACATCTCGATTTTTTCACACTCCCGCTTATCCATTTCTCTCTTTTTCTTGCGGAAAAGCCGTTTCTCTTCTCTCCTTTTCTCCCGATATCTTTCTCGTGCGCTACGCGTTGCTACTGATTGTAAAGTAGCTCTATATGCCGCATTTTTCTCTTCGGTAGCAGCACGACACTCCTGGTCATACCATGAATTCCTTTGTGGAGGTCTCTGGAATCCAAATGTGGATTTTGCGGCTGTTTGCATGGAGTGGGCAATATGCTGCCATTGTGTTGTTATGTTATCGGGAAGAGGAGTGCTCGCGTTAAGCAATTGGGCTAGTTGAGTGGAATATGCTGTGGCTATCTGTTGTGTTTGCAGCTTATCGATGTCCAACTTCCGCGTTGAGTCTGTTCGTGCTTTATTTGCAACGTTTAGACGGGTACGTACCTTTGCTGCAACAAGGTAGTGGTCCGAATCAATGTTTGCGCCTCGGAACGATCGTACATCCAACACGCTGGATGAATGTCTTCCATCTATTACAACATGATCAATTTGATTACTTGTTCTTTGATCTGGAGACAGCCAGATGCCCTTATGAATATCGAGATGATTAAATCTGGTACTGCTAACTACCATGTTTTTTGCAGCTGCAAAGTCTATCAGCCTCATACCATTGTCAGATGTTTCACTATGGAGACTGAATTTCCCGACTGTTGGGCCAAAGATATTCTCCTTTCCAATTTTGGCATTAAAATCGCCTAGAATGATTTTAATGTCATGGGCAGGGCAACGGTCATATGTTTCTTCTAAGCGCTCGTAAAATATATCTTTGGTCTGTTCGTCCTTTTCTTCAGTGGGAGCATGAGCACAAATAAAGCTGATGTTGAAGAATTTAGCTTTTATTCGAATTGCAGCAAGTCTTTCATTCACTGGGGTGAAGCTGGATACAAGATGTTTTAGTCTCCGACTAACTACGAATCCGCAACCAAATTCATGCTTTACGTCATGGCAGCTATAATACAGTGCGTCACCTTTAGGTGTTGTTGTGACGCCTTTCCCAATCCATCGTATTTCCTGTATGGCAGTAATATCGGCCTTGTACTTTTCAAGTACGTCTGCCAATACGAAGACTGCACCTTCTCTATAAAGAGTGCGGACATTCCAGGTGCAGATTCGCAGATCATGGTCCTTAAAACGTTTGCGGGGTTCGTCAACTTTAGAGGGGTTTGTTTTTCTTTTCTTTCGTTTTTTCATAGTAGGATGTTTTTTCTAGGGGAGGGTTACTAACCCGACGCCCAAACTCAAGTTTTTAACGTTCTTATGGGTGAACGCGCGGCACATGTTAGCTCACTACCTTTAACGGGTGTTAAAGGCAGTTCCCCAGGGACACCACGGGGAGGTCAGTGTCCACTTGAGATGAAAGAGGGACCAAGATAGATCCTGGGCTTTGCCATGTTAAAGCCAGTCAAGACCATTGCTTGGTATCATTCATCCCCTACGTCTTTCTTCATACATACCAAAATATAGCTAGGAAAAATATTGATACCAAAACAATATACTGACACAATTCTACCCATTGTCACTTTAAAGATTTATAACACCTCAATAGTGTATCACTCAAAATCGTGTTATATTTTTGTAATCTTAAAACTTTTTAAGTGCCTATACGTATTCCATCCAAAGACAATACCTTGCGACAAGTTGAGACAAGTCAATAAAACTCCACCTACAATTTAATAATGGAAACGTTGTGGTGTATCGAAATGTACAATGAACGGGAAATTCTTTTGAATTATTATTCCTTTCCCTTTTACTTTGGTTTTTCATGAAAAGGAAAAGAACTGTCGGTAATAATTTATTTTGTAATATTTTTTTCGACTTCCTTAGGGATGAAAGCCACACAGAAACAAAGTATACAAAAATAAAAGAGAAATGTTGACAATTTCCTTAAAGAAAAATTGACAACATAAGAAATAAAAACAGAATGTGGACTTTTTAAAGAATATTTTTTGAGGGCCTGGGACAACTTGGATTTTTTAAAGAATATTTTTAGAATCTGTCACACGTAGATTTTTTAAAAGAATAATTTTTGAAAGCCTGTCACAACGTGGATTTTTTTGAAGAATAATTTTTGAAAGCCTGTCACAACGTGGATTTTTTAAAGCCTGTCACAACGTGAATTTTTTAAAGAATAATTTTTGAAAGCCTGTCACAACGTGGATTTTTTAAAGCATATTTTTTTGATGGCCTGTCACTAGGTGGATTTTTAAACAATATTTTTTGAAAGCCTGTCACAACGTGGATTTTTTAAAGAATAATTTTTGAAAGCCTCTCACAACGTGGATTTTTTAAAGAATAATTTTTTAAAACCTCTCACAACGTGGATTTTTTAAAGAATAATTTTTGAAAGCCTGTCACAACATGGATTTTTTAAAGAATAATTTTTGAAAGCCTGTCACAACGTGGATTTTTTAAAGAATTTTTTTTGAAAGCCTGTCACAACGTGGATTTTTTAAAGAATAATTTTTGAAAGCCTGTCACAACGTGGATTTTTTAAAGAATCATTTTTGAAAGCCTGTCACAACGTGGATTTTTTAAAGAATCATTTTTGAAAGCCTGTCACAACGTGGATTTTTTAAAGAATAATTTTTGAAAGCCTGTCACAACGTGGATTTTTTAAAGAATAATTTTTGAAAGCCTGTCACAACGTGGATTTTTTTAAAGAATAATTTTTGAAAGCCTGTCACAACGTGGATTTTTTAAAGAATATTTTTTGAGCGCCTGTAACAACGTGGATTTTTTAAAGAATATTTTTTGAGCGCCTGTCACAACGTGGATTTTTTAAAGAATATTTTTTGGGAGCCTGTCACAACGTGGATTTTTTAAAGAATAATTTTTGAGCGCCTGTCACAACGTGGATTTTTTAATGAATATTTTTTGAGCGCCTCTCACAACGTGGATTTTTTAAACAATAATTTTTGAAAGCCTGTCACAACGTGGATTTTTTAAACAATAATTTTTGAAAGCCTGTCACAACGTGGATTTTTTAAACAATAATTTTTGAAAGCCTGCCACAACGTGGATTTTTTAAACAATAATTTTTGAAAGCCTGTCACAACGTGGATTTTTTAAAGAATAATTTTTGAAAGCCTGTCACAACGTGGATTTTTTAAACAATAATTTTTGAAAGCCTGTCACAACGTGGATTTTTTAAAGAATAATTTTTGAAAGCCTGTCACAACGTGGATTTTTTAAAGAATAATTTTTGAAAGCCTGTCACAACGTGGATTTTTTAAAGAATAATTTTTGAAAGCCTGTCACAACGTGGATTTTTTTAAAGAATAATTTTTGAAAGCCTGTCACAACGTGGATTTTTTAAAGAATATTTTTTGAGCGCCTGTAACAACGTGGATTTTTTAAAGAATATTTTTTGAGCGCCTGTCACAACGTGGATTTTTTAAAGAATATTTTTTGGGAGCCTGTCACAACGTGGATTTTTTAAAGAATAATTTTTGAGCGCCTGTCACAACGTGGATTTTTTAATGAATATTTTTTGAGCGCCTGTCACAACGTGGATTTTTTAAAGAATCATTTTTGAAAGCCTGTCACAACGTGGATTTTTTAAAGAATCATTTTTGAAAGCCTGTCACAACGTGGATTTTTTAAAGAATCATTTTTGAAAGCCTGTCACAACGTGGATTTTTTAAAGAATCATTTTTGAAAGCCTGTCACAACGTGGATTTTTTAAAGAATCATTTTTGAAAGCCTGTCACAACGTGGATTTTTTAAAGAATCATTTTTGAAAGCCTGTCACAACGTGGATTTTTTAAAGAATAATTTTTGAAAGCCTGTCACAACGTGGATTTTTTAAAGAATATTTTTTGAGCGCCTGTCACAACGTGGATTTTTTAAAGAATAATTTTTGAAAGCCTGTCACAACGTGGATTTTTTAATGAATAATTTTTGAAAGCCTGTCACAACGTGGATTTGTTAAAGAATAATTTTTGAAAGCCTGTCACAACGTGGATTTTTTAAAGAATAATTTTTGAAAGCCTGTCACAACGTGGATTTTTTAAAAAATAATTTTTGAAAGCCTGTCACAACGTGAATTTTTTAAAGAATAATTTTTGAAAGCCTGTCACAACGTGGATTTTTTAAAGAATAATTTTTGAAAGCCTGTCACAACGTGGATTTTTTAAAGAATAATTTTTGAAAGCCTGTCACAACGAGGATTTTTTAAAGAATAATTTTTGAAAGCCTGTCACAACGTGGATTTTTTAAAGAATAATTTTTGAAAGCCTGTCACAACGTGGATTTTTTAAAGAATAATTTTTGAAAGCCTGTCTCAACGTGGATTTTTTAAAGAATAATTTTTGAAAGCCTTTCACAACGTGAATTTTTTAAAGAATAATTTTTGAAAGCCTGTCACAACGTGGATTGTTTAAAGAATAATTTTTGAAAGCCTGTCACAACGTGGATTTTTTTAAAGAATAATTTTTGAAAGCCTGTCACAACGTGGATTTTTTAAAGAATCATTTTTGAAAGCCTGCCACAACGTGGATTTTTTAAAGAATCATTTTTGAAAGCCTGTCGCAACGTGGATTTTTTAAAGAATCATTTTTGAGAGCCTGTCACAACGTGGATTTTTTAAAGAATCATTTTTGAGAGCCTGTCACAACGTGGATTTTTTAAAGAATCATTTTTGAGAGCCTGTCACAACGTGGATTTTTTAAAGAATCATTTTTGAGAGCCTGTCACAACGTGGATTTTTTAAAGAATAATTTTTGAAAGCCTGTCACAACGTGGATTTTTTAAAGAATAATTTTTGAAAGCCTGTCACAACGTGGATTCTTTAAAGAATAATTTTTGAAAGCCTTTCACAACGTGGATTCTTTAAAGAATAATTTTTGAAAGCCTGTCACAACGTGGATTCTTTAAAGAATAATTTTTGAAAGCCTGTCACAACGTGGATTTTTTAAAGAATAATTTTTGAAAGCCTGTCACAACGTGGATTTTTTAAAGAATAATTTTTGAAAGCCTGTCACAACGTGGATTTTTTAAAGAATAATTTTTGAAAGCCTGTCACAACGTGGATTTTTTAAAGAATAATTTTTGAAAGCCTGTCACAACGTGGATTTTTTAAAGAATAATTTTTGAAAGCCTGTCACAACGTGGATTTTTTAAAGAATAATTTTTGAAAGCCTATCACAACGTGGATTTTTTAAAGAATAATTTTTGAAAGCCTGTCACAACGTGGATTTTTTAAAGAATAATTTTTGAAAGCCTGTCACAACGTGGATTTTTTAAAGAATAATTTTTGAAAGCCTGTCACAACGTGGATTTTTTAAAGAATAATTTTTGAAAGCCTGTCACAACGTGGATTTTTTAAAGAATAATTTTTGAAAGCTTGTCACAACGTGGATTTTTTAAAGAATATATTTTGAAAGCCTGTCACAACGTGGATTTTTTAAAGAATAATTTTTGAAAGCCTGTCACAACGTGGATTTTTTAAAGAATAATTTTTGAAAGCCTGTCACAACGTGGATTTTTTAAATAATAATTTTTGAAAGCCTGTCACAACGTTGATTTTTTAAATAATAATTTTTAAAAGCTTGTCACAACGTGGATTTTTTAAAGAATAATTTTTGAAAGCCTGTCACAACGTGGATTTTTTAAAGAATAATTTTTGAAAGCCTGTCACAACGTGGATTTTTTAAAGAATAATTTTTGAAAGCCTGTCACAACGTGGATTTTTTAAATAATAATTTTTGAAAGCCTGTCACAACGTTGATTTTTTAAATAATAATTTTTAAAAGCTTGTCACAACGTGGATTTTTTAAAGAATAATTTTTGAAAGCCTGTCACAACGTGGATTTTTTAAAGAATATATTTTGAAAGCCTGTCACAACGTGGATTTTTTAAAGAATAATTTTTGAAAGCCTGTCACAACGTGGATTTTTTAAAGAATAATTTTTGAAAGCCTGTCACAACGTGGATTTTTTAAAGAATAATTTTTGAAAGCCTGTCACAACGTGGATTTTTTAAAGAATAATTTTTGAAAGCCTGTCACAACGTGGATTTTTTAAACAATAATTTTTGAAAGCCTGTCACAACGTGGATTTTTTAAACAATAATTTTTGAAAGCCTGTCACAACGTGGATTTTTTAAACAATAATTTTTGAAAGCCTGTCACAACGTGGATTTTTTAAAGAATAATTTTTGAAAGCCTGTCACAACGTGGATTTTTTAAACAATAATTTTTGAAAGCCTGTCACAACGTGGATTTTTTAAACAATAATTTTTGAAAGCCTGTCACAACGTGGATTTTTTAAAGAATAATTTTTGAAAGCCTGTCACAACGTGGATTTTTTAAAGAATAATTTTTGAAAGCCTGTCACAACGTGGATTTTTTAAACAATAATTTTTGAAAGCCTGTCACAACGTGGATTTTTTAAACAATAATTTTTGAAAGCCTGTCACAACGTGGATTTTTTAAAGAATAATTTTTGAAAGCCTGTCACAACGTGGATTTTTTAAAGAATAATTTTTGAAAGCCTGTCACAACGTGGATTTTTTAAAGAATAATTTTTGAAAGCCTGTCACAACGTGGATTTTTTAAACAATAATTTTTGAAAGCCTGTCACAACGTGGATTTTTTAAACAATAATTTTTGAAAGCCTGTCACAACGTGGATTTTTTAAACAATAATTTTTGAAAGCCTGTCACAACGTGGATTTTTTAAAGAATAATTTTTGAAAGCCTGTCACAACGTGGATTTTTTAAACAATAATTTTTGAAAGCCTGTCACAACGTGGATTTTTTAAACAATAATTTTTGAAAGCCTGTCACAACGTGGATTTTTTAAACAATAATTTTTGAAAGCCTGTCACAACGTGGATTTTTTAAACAATAATTTTTGAAAGCCTGTCACAACGTGGATTTTTTAAACAATAATTTTTGAAAGCCTGTCACAACGTGGATTTTTTAAACAATAATTTTTGAAAGCCTGTCACAACGTGGATTTTTTAAACAATAATTTTTGAAAGCCTGTCACAACGTGGATTTTTTAAACAATAATTTTTGAAAGCCTGTCACAACGTGGATTTTTTAAACAATAATTTTTGAAAGCCTGTCACAACGTGGATTTTTTAAACAATAATTTTTGAAAGCCTGTCACAACGTGGATTTTTTAAACAATAATTTTTGAAAGCCTGTCACAACGTGGATTTTTTAAACAATAATTTTTGAAAGCCTGTCACAACGTGGATTTTTTAAACAATAATTTTTGAAAGCCTGTCACAACGTGGATTTTTTAAACAATAATTTTTGAAAGCCTGTCACAACGTGGATTTTTTAAACAATAATTTTTGAAAGCCTGTCACAACGTGGATTTTTTAAACAATAATTTTTGAAAGCCTGTCACAACGTGGATTTTTTAAACAATAATTTTTGAAAGCCTGTCACAACGTGGATTTTTTAAAGAATAATTTTTGAAAGCCTGTCACAACGTGGATTTTTTAAAGAATAATTTTTGAAAGCCTGTCACAACGTGGATTTTTTAAACAATAATTTTTGAAAGCCTGTCACAACGTGGATTTTTTAAAGAATAATTTTTGAAAGCCTGTCACAACGTGGATTTTTTAAAGAATAATTTTTGAAAGCCTGTCACAACGTGGATTTTTTAAAGAATAATTTTTGAAAGCCTGTCACAACGTGGATTTTTTAAAGAATAATTTTTGAAAGCCTGTCACAACGTGGATTTTTTAAAGAATAATTTTTGAAAGCCTGTCACAACGTGGATTTTTTAAAGAATAATTTTTGAAAGCCTGTCACAACGTAGATTTTTTAAAGAATAATTTTGAAAGCCTGTCACAACGTGGATTTTTTAAAGAATAATTTTTGAAAGCCTTTCACAACGTGGATTTTTTAAAGAATAATTTTTGAAAGCCTGTCACAACGTGGATTTTTTAAAGAATAATTTTTGAAAGTCTGTCACAACGTGGATTTTTTAAAGAATATTTTTTTAAGGTATGTCACAACGTGGATTTTTTAAAGAATAATTTTTGAAAGCCTGTCACAACGTGGATTTTTTAAAGAATAATTTTTGAAAGCCTGTCACAACGTGGATTTTTTAAAGAATAATTTTTGAACGTGGATTTTTTAAAGAATAATTTTTGAACGTGGATTTTTTAAAGAATAATTTTTGAACGTGGATTTTTTAAAGAATAATTTTTGAACGTGGATTTTTTAAAGAATAATTTTTGAACGTGGATTTTTTAAAGAATAATTTTTGAACGTGGATTTTTTAAAGAATAATTTTTGAACGTGGATTTTTTAAAGAATAATTTTTGAACGTGGATTTTTTAAAGAATAATTTTTGAACGTGGATTTTTTAAAGAATAATTTTTGAACGTGGATTTTTTAAAGAATAATTTTTGAACGTGGATTTTTTAAAGAATAATTTTTGAACGTGGATTTTTTAAAGAATAATTTTTGAACGTGGATTTTTTAAAGAATAATTTTTGAACGTGGATTTTTTAAAGAATAATTTTTGAACGTGGATTTTTTAAAGAATAATTTTTGAACGTGGATTTTTTAAAGAATAATTTTTGAACGTGGATTTTTTAAAGAATAATTTTTGAACGTGGATTTTTTAAAGAATAATTTTTGAACGTGGATTTTTTAAAGAATAATTTTTGAACGTGGATTTTTTAAAGAATAATTTTTGAACGTGGATTTTTTAAAGAATAATTTTTGAACGTGGATTTTTTAAAGAATAATTTTTGAACGTGGATTTTTTAAAGAATAATTTTTGAACGTGGATTTTTTAAAGAATAATTTTTGAAAGCCTGTCACAACGTGGATTTTTAAAGAATAATTTTTGAAAGTCTGTCACAACGTGGATTTTTTAAAGAATAATTTTTGAACGTGGATTTTTTAAAGAATAATTTTGAACGTGGATTTTTTAAAGAATAATTTTGAAAGTGGATTTTTTAAAGAATAATTTTTGAAAGTCTGTCCCAACGTGGATTTGTTAAAGAATAATTTTTGAAAGCCTGTCACAACGTGGATTTTTTTAAGAATAATTTTTTAAAGCCTGTCACAACGTGGATTTTTTAAAGAATAATTTTTGAAAGCCTGTCACAACGTGGATTTTTTAAAGAATAATTTTTGAAAGCCTGTCACAACGTGGATTTTTTAAAGAATAATTTTTGAAAGCCTGTCACAACGTGGATTTTTTAAAGAATAATTTTTGAAAGCCTGTCACAACGTAGATTTTTTAAAGAATAATTTTTGAAAGCCTGTCACAACGTGGATTTTTTAAAGAATAATTTTTGAAAGCCTGTCACAACGTGGATTTTTTAAAGAATAATTTTTGAAAGCCTGTCACAACGTGGATTTTTTAAAGAATAATTTTTGAAAGTCTGTCACAACGTGGATTTTTTAAAGAATATTTTTTTAAGGTATGTCACAACGTGGATTTTTTAAAGAATAATTTTTGAAAGCCTGTCACAACGTGGATTTTTTAAAGAATAATTTTTGAAAGTCTGTCACAACGTGGATTTTTTAAAGAATAATTTTTGAAAGTCTGTCACAACGTGGATTTTTTAAAGAATAATTTTTGAAAGTCTGTCACAACGTGGATTTTTTAAAGAATAATTTTTGAAAGTCTGTCACAACGTGGATTTTTTAAAGAATAATTTTTGAACGTGGATTTTTTAAAGAATATTTTTTTAAGGTATGTCACAACGTGGATTTTTTAAAGAATAATTTTTGAAAGCCTGTCACAACGTGGATTTTTTAAAGAATAATTTTAGAAAGCCTGTCACAACGTGGATTTTTTAAAGAATAATTTTTGAAAGCCTGTCACAACGTGGATTTTTTAAAGAATAATTTTAGAAAGCCTGTCACAACGTGGATTTTTTAAAGAATAATTTTTGAACGTGGATTTTTTAAAGAATAATTTTTGAACGTGGATTTTTTAAAGAATAATTTTTGAACGTGGATTTTTTAAAGAATAATTTTTGAACGTGGATTTTTTAAAGAATAATTTTTGAACGTGGATTTTTTAAAGAATAATTTTTGAACGTGGATTTTTTAAAGAATAATTTTTGAACGTGGATTTTTTAAAGAATAATTTTTGAAAGCCTGTCACAACGTGGATTTTTTAAAGAATAATTTTTGAACGTGGATTTTTTAAAGAATAATTTTTGAACGTGGATTTTTTAAAGAATAATTTTTGAAAGCCTGTCACAACGTGGATTTTTTAAAGAATAATTTTTGAAAGTCTGTCACAACGTGGATTTTTTAAAGAATAATTTTTGAAAGTCTGTCCCAACGTGGATTTGTTAAAGAATAATTTTTGAAAGCCTGTCACAACGTGGATTTTTTTAAGAATAATTTTTTAAAGCCTGTCACAACGTGGATTTTTTAGAGAATAATTTTTGAGCGCCTGTCACAACGTGGATTTTTTAAAGAATAATTTTTGAGCGCCTGTCACAACGTGGATTTTTTAAAGAATAATTTTTTGAGCGCCTGTCACAACGTGGATTTTTTAAAGAATAATTTTTGAACGTGGATTTTTTAAAGAATAATTTTTGAACGTGGATTTTTTAAAGAATAATTTTGAACGTGGATTTTTTAAAGAATAATTTTTGAAAGTCTGTCCCAACGTGGATTTGTTAAAGAATAATTTTTGAAAGCCTGTCACAACGTGGATTTTTTTAAGAATAATTTTTTAAAGCCTGTCACAACGTGGATTTTTTAAAGAATAATTTTTGAAAGCCTGTCACAACGTGGATTTTTTGAAGAATAATTTTTGAAAGCCTATCACAACGTGGATTTTTTAAAGAATAATTTTTGAAAGCCTGTCACAACGTGGATTTTTTAAAGAATAATTTTTGAAAGCCTGTCACAACGTGGATTTTTTAAAGAATAATTTTTGAAAGCCTGTCACAACGTGGATTTTTTAAAGAATAATTTTTGAAAGCCTGTCACAACGTGGATTTTTTAAAGAATAATTTTTAAAAGCCTGTCACAACGTGGATTTTTTAAAGAATAATTTTGAAAGCCTGTCACAACGTGGATTTTTTAAAGAATAATTTTTGAAAGCCTGTCACAACGTGGATTTTTTAAAGAATAATTTTTGAAAGCCTGTCACAACGTGGATTTTTTAAAGAATAATTTTTGAAAGTCTGTCACAACGTGGATTTTTTAAAGAATAATTTTTGAAAGTCTGTCACAACGTGGATTTTTTAAAGAATAATTTTTGAAAGCCTGTCACAACGTGGATTTTTTAAAGAATAATTTTTGAACGTGGATTTTTTAAAGAATAATTTTGAAAGCCTGTCACAACGTGGATTTTTTAAAGAATAATTTTTGAACGTGGATTTTTTAAAGAATAATTTTTGAACGTGGATTTTTTAAAGAATAATTTTTGAACGTGGATTTTTTAAAGAATAATTTTTGAACGTGGATTTTTTAAAGAATAATTTTTGAACGTGGATTTTTTAAAGAATAATTTTTGAACGTGGATTTTTTAAAGAATAATTTTTGAACGTGGATTTTTTAAAGAATAATTTTTGAACGTGGATTTTTTAAAGAATAATTTTTGAACGTGGATTTTTGAAAGCCTGTCACAACGTGGATTTGTGAAAGCCTGTCACAACGTGGATTTTTTAAAGAATAATTTTTGAAAGCCTGTCACAACGTGGATTTTTTAAAGAATAATTTTTGAAAGCCTGTCACAACGTGGATTTTTTAAAGAATAATTTTTGAAAGCCTGTCACAACGTGGATTTTTTAAAGAATAATTTTTGAAAGCCTGTCACAACGTGGAATTTTTAAAGAATAATTTTTGAAAGCCTGTCACAACGTGGATTTTTTGAAGAATAATTTTTGAAAGCCTGTCACAACGTGGATTTTTTAAAGAATAATTTTTGAAAGCCTGTCACAACGTGGATTTTTTAAAGAATAATTTTTGAAAGCCTGTCACAACGTGGATTTTTTAAAGAATAATTTTTGAAAGCCTGTCACAACGTGGATTTTTTAAAGAATAATTTTTGAAAGCCTGTCACAACGTGGATTTTTTAAAGAATAATTTTTGAAAGCCTGTCACAACGTGGATTTTTTAAAGAATAATTTTTGAACGTCTGTCACAACGTGGATTTTTTAAAGAATAATTTTTGAAAGCCTGTCACAACGTGGATTTTTTAAAGAATAATTTTTGAACGTCTGTCACAACGTGGATTTTTTAAAGAATAATTTTTGAAAGCCTGTCACAACGTGGATTTTTTAAAGAATAATTTTTGAAAGCCTGTCACAACGTGGATTTTTTAAAGAATAATTTTTGAACGTCTGTCACAACGTGGATTTTTTAAAGAATAATTTTTGAAAGCCTGTCACAACGTGGATTTTTTAAAGAATAATTTTTGATAGCCTGTCACAACGTGGTTTTTTTAAAGAATAATTTTTGATAGCCTGTCACAACGTGGTTTTTTTAAAGAATAATTTTTGATAGCCTGTCACAACGTGGTTTTTTTAAAGAATATTTTTTGGGGCCCCGTCACAACGTGGATTTTTTAAAGAATAATTTTTGAAAGCCTGTCACAACGTGGATTTTTTAAAGAATAATTTTTGAAAGCTTTTCACAACGTGGTTTTTTTAAAGAATAATTTTTGATAGCCTGTCACAACGTGGTTTTTTTAAAGAATAATTTTTGAAAGCCTGTCACAACGTGGATTTTTTAAAGAATAATTTTTGAAAGCCTGTCACAACGTGGATTTTTTAAAGAATAATTTTTGATAGCCTGTCACAACGTGGTTTTTTTAAAGAATAATTTTTGATAGCCTGTCACAACGTGGTTTTTTTAAAGAATATTTTTTGGGGCCCCGTCACAACGTGGATTTTTTAAAGAATAATTTTTGAAAGCCTGTCACAACGTGGATTTTTTAAAGAATAATTTTTGAAAGCCTGTCACAACGTGGATTTTTTATAGAATAATTTTTGAAAGCCTGTCACAACGTGGATTTTTTAAAGAATAATTTTTGAAAGCCTGTCACAACGTGGATTTTTAAAGAACGAGGATTTTTTAAAGAATAATTTTTAAAAGCCTGTCACAATGTGGATTTTTTAAAGCATATTTTTTAAGGCCTGTCACAACCTGGATTTTTTAAAGTGGATTTTTTAAAGAATATTTTTGAGAGCCAGTCGCAACGTGGATTTTTTAAAGAATATTTTTGAGGGCCTATCGCAACGTGGATTTTTTAAAGAATATGTTTTGAGGTCCTGTTACAACGTGGAGTTTTTAAAGAATATATTTTGAGGGCCTGTCGCATAGTGGAGTTCTTAAAGAATATTTTCTGAGGGCCTGTCGCATAGTGGAGTTCTAAAAGAATATTTTCTGAGGGCCTGTCGCATAGTGGAGTTCTCAAAGAATATTTTCTGAGGGCCTGTCGCAACGTTTTTTTTTTAACTTTGGCTTTAAATATTTCAATGCCTCGGTTTTCTGAATATAATTTTCTCTGAAAAAAATTAAGATTTCTTTCAACAATTCGTATCGATTTCCATTAATTTTTATATAATTTAATTTCACGCTTATGTGATTTCCAATTAATTTTTTCGACAAACTGATTACATAAAAAATACATTGACATTTTTGTTTAACCGATAGGCTTGTGTGATTTTTGCGTCGAACGATGGACTGACTGCCATACTGATGGGTTGATTTACCATTTTACCTTCACCAATAATTTGTGTGTTCGTGTGTTTGTTGGGAATTTTCTATTATCGCACAGGCGAACAAAAACAAAATGTCGTTCAAATAAAAAGTATCTGCCATTGTTGTGTCGATTTGTATTGCGAAATAATTGCCTGCTGGGTTTTGTTTTATGGCAAAAGTTATTCCCAGCACAATATGATTTGACTTGGGTCTCTTTTTGTGTGTGTGCCGGCAGGCTCTAACAGCATTAGGATAGGTTGGAATGGGATCCAATTAAATTTTTGTACGAGAGGATGACGGCTGTAAACAAAAACAACAACTAAAACCGGAGAACTTTGATGTTTGTTATCTACAATTGTTGTTGGTGCTGTTGTTGTTACATTGATTTTTCCTTTGTTTTTGTTGGTCGTCCTTCCGTTTCGTTCGTTTTTAGTTGACAATTTCGATTGTTAACAACAAAAGTGTAAATCCATGTAAAACAGGGTGCTGACAATGACATTATCGCCAAACATTGGCAGTATAATGCAAAAATAGGCAAATACACAGACACACACACCCACCCACCCAAGGATAGGCATTTTAAGAAATAATTACAATGAAAGACTCCCACAAAGCACACACATGGAGGAAAAACTTAAATATTCACTATATACAAAGGAACAGTTATAAACAATTTCTGTGTAAAGCAACAACAACAACAACACAGGGAATAAATCATTCAAGTCAATGTATGGACGAAGAATATTCATTGAATAGGAAACATTGACATTGTCATAGACTTATTGTCGTACTCGTGTAAGCGACACACACATACACATGTAGGCCCACCATGAACTTACCCACTAAATACAAATAGTGATTTAAGTACGTGAATCGCTGGTACTCAGTGTCATGGAATTGACAATGACACACCACAAGCCAAAAACAAAGGCGACACACACACACAGAGACACAGAAAACCAACAAGGACATCAACAGCGAAGAAAATGACGAGCACAAAAAGGAAATCGTAACAAGGAAGAATTTATGTTCCACGGCTGTTGTTGAAGGATGCTCTGCTAAATCAAATCACGCCATTGCTGTTCACTGAATATTAACAAATACATCATTGAAAAGAAAGGATACGCTTTTCAAATGCGTATTGCACAATGGGGATTCATTTGGTGGCACATTGAATTGTTGTGAAGAAGACATACAGAGTTGTAGGGAAGGCATTTGGAGGAAGAGATCTCACGAAAGTGGGATTTTACTACAGAAGTACTTTGGAAAGATTATAGGGGAAGACTTTTGTATTTTGTAGTCGTGGAGCGGAAGGCCTTTGGTCATCCATAACAAGGTCTTAGGGCGTCCACAGGAAGTGCAATTGACGCTCCATAGGACTACGAAGACCTATGTTCATATTCTATAAAACTAGCTTGACTGGTATTCTATAGTGGAAGACTTTTTTGCCTACAGTTGAAAGAAGTTTCTGGTCTTCTGTAGGAAAACCTTTTGTCTACGATAAGTAGACATTTTGTTCTACTATAGGTATGCTTTTGGTCTACTATTAGTAGACATTTTGGCGTACCTAGACATTTATGGACCAATTACTTACTTAGTTGGCCCATTACAGAACATTTGTTCCATAGACCGAACTAAGAAAAGATCTCCATTCCTCTCTGTTTTTCGCTTGACTTTTTGGAATACCGGGCCTTTTCATTTCTTCATCCACTTGTGTGCTCCATCGAAGCTTAGGCCTGCCGATTCTGTCTTTTTAGCGGGTTCATCATCGCTCATTCTCATGATATGGCCTAGCCAACGCAATCGTTGCATCTCGATACGTTTAACTATATTCATGTCTTTGTATAGCTGATATAGCTCGTGGTTCATACGGCGTCGATATTCACCATCAACGCAAATCGGCCCGTAGATCTTTCGAAGAATTTTCCTCTCAAACAGACCAAGCACTGCCTTATCTGCTTGCGCAAGTACCCATGCTTCGGAGCCATACATTAGCACGGGTAGTATCAGCGTTTTGTATAGCGTTATTTTTGTTTGACGAGATGTGGCTTTGCTTTTAAATTGCTTACTTAGACCATAGTAGCATCTGTTGGCCAATACAATTCTTCTTCTTATTTCACAACTGATGTTGTTTGTTGTGTTTATGGCAGTGCCGAGGTAGAAGAAGTCTTTAACTACCTCAAAATTGTAGGTACCAACTTCCACAGCTCTATGGACGCTTTGCGCGTCGACACCATCAAGTTGGTCTTTTCGCCTTTTACCGCCAGACCCACTTTCGCAGATTCTGCTTCGACCTTCCTAAAGGTATCATTTACTTCCTTTACTGATTGTCCCATGATGTCTATGTCATCAGTATAAGCAAGTAACATGTGGGTATTGGTGTAAATTGTGCCATTTCTTTTGACATTTGCATCTCGTATTACCCTTTCCAGCAAAATGTTGAATAGGTCACACGAAAGGCTGTCTCCTTGTCTGAAACCTTTTTGCTACAAAATTCTTCGGAGGGGTTCTTTCCAATTTTAACTGAGAACCTAGTATCAGTTAAAGTCATCTTACAAAGCCGGATGAGCTTTGCGGGGATACCAAATTCAGACATTGCGTGGAATACCTTTGATCGGAGGGGACTGTCGAATGCTGCTTTATAAGCGACAGAAAGGTGAAATATGGCGATCTGCATCTCTTGGATCTTCTCAAGGATTTGCCGCAGGGTAAATATCTGGTCAATGGTGGACTTGCCAGGTCTAAAGCCACATTGGCATGGTCCAATTATTTCGTTGACCATTGGCTTTAGTCGTTCGCACAATATCCCTGACACTATCTTATAGGCAATAGGGAGAAGACTTATGCCCCTATAGTTGGATGCTCACGTTCCAATCGTCGGGTACGCGTTCTTCCTGCCAGATGGTGCTAACTAGCTGATGCATACACCTTATCAGCGCGTCGCCTCCGGTTTTAAACAGCTCGGCTGGTAAGCCATCGGCTCCTGCTGCTTTATTATTCTTCAGCCGGTTGATTGCTGTTTTTACCTCATCTTGGGCGGGCGGTACACATGGTATACCAGCAGATTGGAGAAATGTTCCTTCCATATCCTGAGCATCTGTTACCAGATTACCTTGCTGGTCTCTACAGGAGGATGTGCCTGTGCCAAAGCCATCAGTTTGATGTTTCACTCTTTGGTAGAATTTTCGGACTTCATTCTGGCTCCTGTACATCTCGATTTTTTCGCACTCCCGCTTTTCCATTTCTCTCTTTTTCTTGCGGAAAAGACGTTTCTCTTCTCTCCTTTTCTCCCGATATCTCTCTCGTGCGCTACGCGTTGCAACTGATTGTAAAGTAGCTCTATAGGCCGCATTTGTCTCTTCGGTAGCAACACGACACTCCTGGTCATACCATGAATTCCTTTATGGAGGTCTCTGGAATCCAAGTATGGATTTTGCGGCTGTTTGCATGGAGTGGGCAATATTTTGCCATTGTGTTGTTATGTTATCGGGAAAAGGAGTGCTCGCGTTAAACTATTGGGCTAGTTGAGTGGAATATGCTGTGGCTATCTGTTGTGTTTGCAGCGTATCGATGTCCAACTTCCGCGTTGTGTCTGTTCGTGCTTTATTTGCAACGTTTAGACGGGTACGTACCTTTGCTGCAACAAGGTAGTGGTCCGAATCAATGTTTGCGCCTCGGAACGATCGTACATCCAATACGCTGGATAAATGTCTTCCATCTATTACAACATGACGAATTTGATTACTTGTTCTTTGATCTGGAGACTGCCAGGTGCCCTTATGAATATCGAGATGATTAAATCTGGTACTGCTAACTACCATGTTTCTTGCAGCTGCAAAGTCTATCAGCCTCATACCATTGTCAGATGGTTCACTGTGGAGACTGAATTTCCCCACTGCTGGGCCAAAGATATTCCCCTTTCCAATTTTGGCATTAAAATCGCCTAGAATGATTTTATTGTCATGGGCAGGGCAACGGTCATATATGTTTCTTCTAAGCGCTCGTAAAATATATCTTTGGTCTGTTCGTCCTTTTCTTCAGTGGGAGCATGAGCGCAAATAAAGCTGATGTTGAAGAATTTAGCTTTTATTCGAATTGCAGCAAGTCTTTCATTCACTGGGGTGGAGCAGGATACCAGATGTTTTAGTCTCCGACTAACTAGGAATCCGCAACCAAACTCATGCTTTACGTCATGGCAGCTATAATACACTGCGTCACCTTTAGGTGTTGTTGTGACGCCTTTCCCAATCCATCGTATTTCCTGTATGGCAGTAATATCGGCCTTGTACTTTTCAAGTACGTCCGCCAATGCGAAGACTGCAACTTCTCTATAAAGAGTGCGAACATTCCATGTGCAGATTCGCAGATCATGGTCCTTAAAACGTTTGCGGGGTTCGTCAACTTTAGAGGGATATGCTTTTTCTTTTTTTTCGTTCTTTCATAGTAGGCTGTTTTTTTCTAGGGGAGGGTTAACCCGACGCCCAAACCCAAGTTTTTAACGTTCTTATTGGTGAACGCGAGGCACATGTTAGCTCACTAACTTTAACGGGTGTTAATGGCAGTTCCCCAGGTGACACCACGGGGAGGTCAGTGTCCACTTGAGATGAAAGAGGGACCAAGATAAATCTTGGGCTTTGCCATGTTAAAGCCGGTCAAGACCGTTGCTTGGTACCAATTATCCCCTACGCCACCCTTTATGGACCAATTGGTCTGTTAAAAAGGTCCTTCTTTTTTAGGTATCCATTACAGGAAGACCCATGGTCTTTTATAGAAATACCGTTTGATTTATTCTATGATAATAATTTCACACCCATTGTGTACATACCTAACACGACTGGCAAACTTGCATACAATTGAAGACACACAATTGCGATTTGAATGAATGACAAAGACGATAGGTTTCATCATTCGCTTTACTCTTGCCCTTTCAAATGGAAGAGTATCTATGTAAAATGTGGTTTTCTTCATTCCATTTCAATGGCTACACATGTCGTAGCAAAGTCGTCGTACGAGATTTCTACTGTCTTAAGGGGGAACTTAAAAACTCACAAAATAAAATCACATAAGATGCTGAAGGGGATCTAAGACACCTCAAAGAGGACCCAGCTACGCCAATGATAAATTCACCAAAAGAAAAGAAAAAACAACCATAAAGCATTTCTTTGTCTATAGGTAGAAGTAAAACGATACAATAAACGGTATCATTTGCAATAGAATATTGAAAGCAATTTTGATGATATCAGAAACGGAAAAAGAAGACGAAAAACACACTTCAATGATTTATACAAATAAAAGATATTTATGTATATGTGTGAGAGAGAGTGTTTTTTATTTTGGTCCTTTAAGGATATGTATTTGGATATATTGGGCATGACAGTTATAGTAATATTTTATTTAAATAAAAATGATATTGTGAAATAAGATGTATTACAATTTACTACTACAAAACTATTAATGTAAGAGAATTTGATCAGATATAGGAAAAGCATTTTGTGGTCCATAGCAATGCTATTTTATCGTCTATAGAAGACAGGGAAAACCCCTTTTGCTCTTTCACAGGGAGGACATGGGGTATTCTAGAGGAACCTCTAGATAGATCTTACACAGGGATATACGAGGGCGGTTCGGAAACTTCTTAGCCTATCAATGAAAGAGAATAGGTAGTTTTTCAAAAATATTTTTATTTTTTAATATAATCTCCTGAAACTTCAATACACTTAGTCCAACGCTTTTCTTGCAATTCTATCCCTTGATTAAAATAGTTTTCCTCAAGGTCTTCAAAATAGTTGTTTACAACTGTAATTGCATCTTCATTTGAGGTAAAACGCTTACCAGCAAGGATCTTTTTTAGATTTTGGAACAATTAAAAGTCACTGGGAGCTAAATCAGGAGAATAAGGTGGGTGGTCAAGCAACTCGTACTTTAATTCGTTGATTTCAGCCATTGTTAAAACACTCTTGTGCGCTGGTGCGTTGTCTTGATGAAAAATTATTTTTTTGTGTTGTAAGCCAGGACGTTTTTCTCGAATTTGTACATTTAATTGATCCAAAAGGTTGCAATAGTACTCTGAATTTATTGTTTTACCCTTTTGCAGATAGTCAATCAATAAAATACCTTTGAAGTCCCAAAAAAAACCGTTGCCATAACCTTACCAGCCGATTGAATTGTTTTTGCCTTCTTTGGGGCATTTCCTCCAGCTTCAGTCCATTGTTTGGATTGTTCTTTTATCTCTAGAGTATAGTGGTGGATCCATGTTTCATCAACAGTTATGAAACGACGCTTAAAATCCATTTTATTTCGCTTAAACCTATCCAAACAAGCTTGAGAAATGTTCATTCTTATGCGTTTTTGATCGACTGGTAACAAATGCGGCAACCATCTTGCAGAAAGCTTTTTCATCTGTAGTTCTTCATGCAAGATTAAATGGACTCGATCATTTGAGATGCCCATGATATTAGCAATTTCACGCACTTTTATTCGTCGATCATTTAATACCATATCATGCACTTTGGCTACAATTTCTGTTGTTGTTGCTGCTTTTGGACGTCCACTACGTGGTTCATCTTCAATGCTTGTAGGACCACGTTTAAATTCAGCAACCCAATTTTTTACTGTTGCATATGAAGGAGCACTTTCACCTAACACATTCACCATATCATTATGAATTTCTTGTCCCGATAAACCTTTTTTATGTAAATATTTAATGACAGCACGAATTTCTAATTTTTCCATTGTAAAAAAATTGCGGATGCGTCTTTTTTGAACACCTGTTTCTATATGAAGGACATAACAGAGATGGAAGTTTCCAAAACACTTAACTTTTTTCTGTTTATACCGTGCTTTTTGTGCTAGGCTAAGAAGTTTCCGAACTGCCCTCGTATGTTGGCTTTTAATATGCAGAACATTTAATCTGCTTTAACAGGACCATCTGATCATTGGCACTTCGATAAGAATTCATTTCGCCTTCTGTAGAACGACCATTGGACCATCTATAAAAAGGCTATGTTGTATTGTGCAGAAAAACCATTTGATCTTCTAAAGGATACTAAGGAATACATTGTGGTCTTCTATGGAAGACCATTTGGTCTTTTATAGGTAGAAAATTTTTGCTCTTCTAAAAGAAGGCCACATGTTCCATTAAAAGACCTATGCCCCCTAAAACTCTAGTAATCCCAATTGGCCTTCTGTAGAAATACGATTTTGTCCTTCTGTAAGAGATATTTTGGTGCCCTGTAAGAAGATCAATACCATCTTCTAGGATCGGATCTGCGGTATCTTCGTCGTTTTCGCAAGTATTGGATACCAACAGTTTGGAAAAATGCTCTTTTCATATCCTGAGCACACTATCTGTATCAATTACCAAATTACGTTGCTGGTCTCAACAGGAGGATGTGCCTGTACCAAAGTCATTAGTTTGATGTTTCCTCTTTGGTAGAATTTTCCGACTTAATTCCGGCTCCTGTACATCTCAATTTGTTCACACTCCCACTTTTTCATTTCCCTCTTTTTCCTGCTTTTTTTCTCTTGTGCACTACTCATTGCCACCGATTGTAGAGCAATGGTGAGCAAAATAGGAAAAGAGAAAATTTAAGAGAGAATTAATATTTAATTTTTCTTGTTGTTTCATTACATATTTAGACATTTTTAAGCACTAATGTTACCTAAAATCGTGCTACAAATGAACTATTAAAGAATTATTACAAAAAATACTTAAACGCCCAAGTTTTGTTGAATTAATTAAATTAAGAGTATTTTACAGAAACCCCAGTGGATGGCCGTGCACACGACTGTTGTAGAGTAAACCTATATGCCGCAGTTTTTCTCTTCGTAGCAGCACGACACTCCTGATCATACCATGGGTCCCTTGGTGGAGGTCGCTGGTATCCAAGAATGGATTTTGAGGCCGTTTGCATGGAGTGGGTAATACTTTGCCACTGTGCTGACAACTTATCGGAACGAAGAGTGCTTTGAATTAACAATTGGGCCAGTTGAGGGAAATATACTTTGGCTATCTGATGTCCAACTTCCCTGTTGTGTCTTTTCGTAGTCTATTGGCTGCGTTTGTCTTCTACAGGGAGACAATTTTGCCTTTTTAGGCTCTGGGTAGGCACTCATTGACTCCGAGACTCACCCTCAGACCCACTAAATTTTGTGCGATTGTTAACTAATTAAGGGGTACCAACATGGTGCAATGGTTAGCATGCCACTTACAAGCTGAATGCCTGCTTTCGGTTCTTCGGCCAGACAACATCAAATACTTACCAACGGTGGCAAAAACAAACTCAAAGGACTGATATATAGAAATATGAAGTCTCTAATTTAAAAGATTTCGTATATAAACTTACTTACTTAGCTGGCCCATTACAGAACATTTGTTCCATTGACCGAACTAAGAAAAGATCTCCAATTCGCTCCGTTTAGTGCTTCCCTTTCTGGAATACCGCGCCTCGTCATCTTTTTATCTACTTGTTTTCGTCCTCTATTCTTTGGCCTGCCAATTCTGCGTGCCACTTTAGCAGATTCTCCTTCGACGTTCATAAAGGTACCGGTTACTTATTTTACTGATCGTCCCATGATGTCTATATCATCAGCATAAGCAAGTAACATGTGGCTATTGGTGTATATTGTGCTACTTCTTTTGACGTTTGCCTGTCGTATAACCTTTTCTAGCAGGATGTTGAAAATATCACACGAAAGGCTGTCTCCTTGCCTGAAACTTCTTTTGGTACATAACCCTTCGGAGAGGTTCTTTGTCAGTTAGAGGAATTTTACAAAGCCGAATGAGCTTTGCAGGGATACCAAATTCATGGCTTGCAATACCTTTGAACGTAGCGGGCTGTAGAAGACTGCTTTTTAGTCGACAAAAAGGTGGTAGGTGTCGATCTGCATCTATTGGGTCTTCTCCAGGATTTGCCGCAGGGTAAATATCTGGTCAATGGTGGACTTGCCAGGTCTAAGGCCGCATTGGTATGGTCCAAGTATTTCGTTGACCATGGGCTTTAGTCGTTCGCACAATATACCCGATACTATCTTGTAGGCGATAGGGAGAAGACGTATGCCCCTATAGTTGGAGCATAAAGCCTTATCTCCTTTCTTATGGACGGGACAGGTACGCGTTCTTCCTGCCAGATGGAGCTAACTAGCTGATGCATACACCTTATCAGCGTGTCGCCTCCGGTTTTAAACAGCTCGGCTGGTAGGCCATCAGCTCCTGCTGCCTTATTATTCTTCAGCCGGTTTATTGCTGTCTTTACCACATCTTGGCCGGGTGGTATACATTCAATACCATCTTCTGGGATTGGATCTGTGGTATCTTCGTCGACTTCGCTACTATTGGATACCAACAGTTTGGAAAAATGCTCTTTCCATATCCTTAGCACACTATCTGTATCAGTTACCAGATTACCTTGCTGGTCTCTACAGGAGGATGTGCCAGTTCCAAAGCCATCAGTTTGATGTTTCAGAATTTTCGGACTTCATTCTGTCTCCTGTACATCTCGATTTGTTCACACTCTCGCTTTTTCATATCTCTCTTTTTCCTGCGGAAAAGACGTTTCTCCTCTCTCCTTTTCTCCCGATACCTCTCTCGTGCGCTACCCGCTGCTACTGATTGTAAAGTAGCCCTATATGCCGCATTTTTCTCTTCGGTAGCAGCACGACACTCCTGGTCATACCATGGATTCCTTGGTGGAGGTCTCTGGTATCCAAGTACTGATTTTGCGGCTGTTTGCATGGAGTGGGCAATGTTTTGCCATTGTGCTGATATGTTATCGGGACGAGGAGTGCTTTGATTAAGCAGTTGGGCCAGATGAGTGGAATAGGCTGTGGCTATCTTATGTGATTGCAGTTTACCGATGTCCAACTTCCGTGTTGTGTCTGTTCGCACTTTGTTTGCTACGTTTAATCTGGTACGTAACTTTGCTGCAACAAAGCAGTGGTCCGAGTCTACGTTTGCGCCTCGGAACGATCTTACATCCAACACGCTTGATTCATGTCTTCCATCTATCACAACATGATCAATTTGATTTCTTGTTCTTTGATCTGGCGACAGCCAGGTGCCCTTATGAATATCGAAATTCTTAAATCTGGTACTGCTAACTACCATGTTTCTTGCAGCTGCAAAGTCTATCAGCCTCATACCATTGTCAGATGTTTCACTGTGGATACTGAATTTCCCGACTGTTGGGCCAAAGATTTTCTCCTTTCCAATTTTGGCATTAAAATCGCCTAGTATAATTTTAATGTCATGGGCAGGGCAACGGTCATAAGTTTCTTCTAAGCGCTCGTAAAATATATCTTTGGTCTGTTTGTCCTTGTCTTCAGTGGGAGCATAAGCGCAAATAAAGCTGATGTTGAAGAATTTTGCTTTTAATCGAATTGCAGGGAGTCTTTCATTCACTGGGGTGAAGCTGGAGACCAGATGTCCGACCAACTACAAATCCGCAACCAAACTCATGCTTTGTGCTATAATATATATGAACACGACATTCAATTAAGCAAGATTTCAATTTAACAAAAAATGAAATTGCATTTGATCGTGTCTTTTTGAATTTGAGAACCCGAAACAGATGAAAAGAAGCACCCTTTTGATTGGAAAAAGCTTAAAGAAATATCCTTTCGATTAGAAAGTACTCTGTCGATTGGAAAGAAATGTAAGAAGTGCCCTTTCGTTTGAAAAGAGTCTGACGAAGCACCCTTTTTTGGAAAGGGCGTTACGAAACCTGGTTTTACGAAGAACACTTTCCTTTCGGGGGGGTGGGGAGTCCTTTAGTAAGGGTCTAAAGGAAACTCCTTTCGTTTGGAAAGTCTCTTAAGAAGAACCCTTTCCTATGTCTCATGAAACATTACATTGTATTTGAGAAATGAAAGGTTCGATGGCAGAGAATCCACTACAAAGCCGAGTGGTTGTGTAGGTTCGACTCTTGGGCTTTCCTTTTTCACTTCGATGTTTTTTCAAAAGATGTTCTTTTCCTTTGTATTTTTCCTGATCGTTTTCAGCCATGTAAAACTTCTACACATTCGGAAGCTCCTTATGGCACTCAACTTTGATTCCCAATGGACGATATAAAAATATCAAGTCTGCAATTTAAAAGACTCCCCACATAAATTCCACATTCAGCCTGCCAAGATTTCAATTAAACAAAAACAGAAGTTCCATTTGTTCGTGTCTGTTTGCATTTGTCAAACCGAAACTGATGACAAGGTTTATTTTTTGCTTCTTGTTTCAAATGTTAACAATTTGCTTGAAATGTTAAAACCAAACAAACATGACTAAATACATACATTGATGCAAGACATAGAGAGGGTTAACCAACAACTGTAACCACAAGGAAAAAGTTTACTATTAACATGCCTTCTGGTGGGGAATAAGACTACGTTTACATTATCGTTCATTATCATTCAATTTTTTTTTATTCATTTTGTATAATAATGTATTGCTAATTCTTCTATATTTTAAGGACCCACATTAATATCTCAAATGATTAGTATACATATGTAAACAATGAAAACCATGCACATACGTACACATATACAAACATATAACAATAGTTACTCCTGAACTTTTATCCTACTGTGTATTCGTGTGTGTTTGCGTTTCTACACACACACGTTTCTATTTGTAGGAAATTTTGATTTAAATTCCAAGCACACACTCACAACAAGTATCAATGCTGTGTGTCACTCGTACTTGAACACCGGATGCTTACCAATCTAATGCCAGGATTTCAACACCCGGCTTAGTACGGATTTTGGTAAATAACAAGAAAACAGTCACAATTGAGAATAGTTAACGTTTGCAATTGTTTTTTTTCAGCACTCTCGACTGAGTAAAAAATAAAACTAAAAATGGGGAAACGAGAATGAGATGAGAGTTCATAATAAATAAATATTTAATTTTTGTTGTGAACTAAATATTCAATTTTAATTCTTCTTTTATTATTCTTCCTGTGTGTTTTATTTTATTTTTCTCCCTCTTTTTGTACTTTGATGCCAACCCAAAATATCAGGTACTTGTTGGTGGGAAAGAGGAGCTTATTGGCAATGGATGAATAAGAACATGCAACCATGGTAAATTATGCCAAGGGAAGTAGGATTACCCTATTTCAACACAATCACAGACAGGGCATTGGAGTTGTCACAATTTCCATTCTGTGCCTACAATAATGTGATGGGCGATGGTGGTGGCTCTACAGCTTGTGTTGGATATGTATATTTTAATTAAATTTAAGCCTGAAGAAAGATTTAGTATTTGGTTTACCTTTTATGACAGATGCTCACTTCAATTAGTATTGTTGGAGATGTACTTATGTATGTATTTAGTTGGGTATATGCATGTATGTATGCATGCATATATTTTATATGGATGAAAATCACGTTGAACTGTAACGAGAATAGTTTTGTTTGCCTGCCTTTAATGAGTGCTTATGAACATTTGAGTCACATAGATCATTCTAGGCAAATAAATTGTATCTTATGATGGTCTTAAAAGTACCACTTCCATTAGAAAAGGGTTTTAAGAAGCACACTTTCCTTCTGAAAGGGTCTTAAGAAACACACTTTAATTTTGAAAGGGTCTTAAGAAGAAATTTTTTCTTTGAAAAGGGAAACAAACTTTTCCATGGATCTTGAGAAGCACACCCCTTCCCATGGAAAGGGTCTTAAGGAGCACACTTCCCTTCTGAAAGGATCGTAAGAAGCACACTTTAATTTTGAAAGGGTCTTAAGAAGAAATTTTTTCTTTGGAAAGGGAAAAAACTTTCCCAAGAATCTTGAGAAGCACACACCTTCCCATGGAAAGGGTCTTAAGAAGAACCCTTTCCTATGGAACGGGTCTTAAGAAAAACCCTTTCCTATGGAAAGGGTCTTAAGAAGAACCCCTTCCTATGGAAAGGGTCTTAAGAAGAACCCCTTCCTATGGAAAGGGTCTTAAGAAGAACCCTTTCCTATGGAAAGGGTCTTAAGAAGAACCCTTTCCTATGGAAAGGGTCTTAAGAAGCACCCTTTCCTATGGAAAGGGTCTTAAGAAGCACCCTTTCCTATGAAAAGGGTCTACAGAAGCACCCTTTCCTATGGATAGCGACGTATGAAGCACCCTTTCCTATGGAAAGGGTCTTAAAAACCACCATTTGCTATTGAAAGGATCTTAAGAAACACCCTTTCCTATGGAAATGATCTTAAGAAGCTCCCTTTCCTATGGAAAGGGTCTAAAGAAGCACCCATTCCTATGGAAAGGGTCTTCAGAAACACCCTTTCCTATGGAAAGGGTTTTAAGAAGCATCCTTTCCTATGGAAAGGGTTTTAAGAAGCATCCTTTCCTATGGGAAGGGTCTTAAGAAGTACCCTCTCCTATGGGAAGGGTCTCAAGAAGTACCCTTTCCTATGGAAAGTGTTTTAAGAAGTACCCTTTCCTATGGAAAGTGTTTTAAGAAGCACCCTTTCCTATGGAAAGTGTCTTAAAAAGCACCCGTTTCCTATGGAAAGGGTCTTAAGAAGCACCCTTTCCTAGGGAAAGGGTCCTAAGAAAGGGTGCTATTGAAAGGATCTTAAGAAACACCCTTTCCTATGGAAAGGGTCTTAAGAAGCTCCCTTTCCTATGGAAAGGGTCTAAAGAAGCACCCTTTCCTATGGAAAGGGTTTTAAGAAGCATCCTTTCCTATGGAAAGGGTTTTAAGAAGCATCCTTTCCTATGGGAAGGGTCTTAAGAAGTACCCTTTCCTATGGGAAGGGTCTTAAGAAGTACCCTTTCCTATGGAAAGTGTTTTAAGAAGTACCCTTTCCTATGGAAAGTGTTTTAAGAAGCACCCTTTCCTATGGAAAGTGTCTTAAGAAGCACCCTTTCCTATGGAAAGGGTCTTAAGAAGCACCCTTTCCTAGGGAAAGGGTCCTAAGAAAGGGTGCTATTGAAAGGATCTTAAGAAACACCCTTTCCTATGGAAAGGGTCTTAAGAAGCTCCCTTTCCTATGGAAAGGGTCTAAAGAAGCACCCTTTCCTATGGAAAGGGTCTTCAGAAACACCCTTTCCTATGGAAAGGGTTTTAAGAAGCATCCTTTCCTATGGAAAGGGTCTTAAGAAGTACCCTTTCCTATGGGAAGGGTCTTAAGAAGTACCCTTTCCTATGGAAAGTGTTTTAAGAAGTACCCTTTCCTATGGAAAGTGTTTTAAGAAGCACCCTTTCCTATGGAAAGTGTCTTAAGAAGCACCCTTTCCTATGGAAAGGGTCTTAAGAAGCACCCTTTCCTAGGGAAAGGGTCCTAAGAAAGGGTGCTATTAAAAGGATCTTAAGAAACACCCTTTCCTATGGAAAGGGTCTTAAGAAGCTCCCTTTCCTATGGAAAGGGTCTAAAGAAGCACCCTTTCCTATGGAAAGGGTCTTCAGAAACACCCTTTCCTATGGAAAGGGTTTTAAGAAGCATCCTTTCCTATGAAAAGGGTTTTAAGAAGCATTCTTTCCTATGGGAAGGGTCTTAAGAAGTACCCTCTCCTATGGGAAGTGTCTCAAGAAGTACCCTTTCCTATGGAAAGTGTTTTAAGAAGTACCCTTTCCTATGGAAAGTGTTTTAAGAAGCACCCTTTCCTATGGAAAGTGTCTTAAGAAGCACCCGTTTCCTATGGAAAGGGTCTTAAGAAGGGTCTAAGAAAGGGTCTAAGAAAGGGTGCTATTGAAAGGATCTTAAGAAACACCCTTTCCTATGGAAAGGGTCTTAAGAAGCTCCCTTTCCTATGGAAAGGGTCTAAAGAAGCATCCTTTCCTATGGAAAGGGTTTTAAGAAGCATCCTTTCCTATGGGAAGGGTTTTAAGAAGCATCCTTTCCTATGGAAAGGGTTTTAAGAAGCATCCTTTCCTATGGGAAGGGTCTTAAGAAGTACCCTTTCCTATGGGAAGGGTCTTAAGAAGTACCCTTTCCTATGGAAAGTGTTTTAAGAAGTACCCTTTCCTATGGAAAGTGTTTTAAGAAGTACCCTTTCCTATGGAAAGTGTTTTAAGAAGCACCCTTTCCTATGGAAAGTGTCTTAAGAAGCACCCTTTCCTATGGAAAGTGTTTTAAGAAGTACCCTTTCCTATGGAAAGTGTTTTAAGAAGCACCCTTTCCTATGGAAAGTGTTTTAAGAAGCACCCTTTCCTATGGAAAGTGTCTTAAGAAGCACCCGTTTCCTATGGAAAGTGTCTTAAGAAGCACCCGTTTCCTATGGAAAGGGTCTTAAGAAGCACCCTTTCCTAGGGAAAGGGTCCTAAGAAAGGGTGCTATTGAAAGGATCTTAAGAAACACCCTTTCCTATGGAAAGGGTCTTAAGAAGCTCCCTTTCCTATGGAAAGGGTCTAAAGAAGCACCCTTTCCTATGGAAAGGGTCTTCAGAAACACCCTTTCCTATGGAAAGGGTTTTAAGAAGCATCCTTTCCTATGGAAAGGGTTTTAAGAAGCATCCTTTCCTATGGGAAGGGTCTTAAGAAGTACCCTTTCCTATGGGAAGGGTCTTAAGAAGTACCCTTTCCTATGGAAAGTGTTTTAAGAAGTACCCTTTCCTATGGAAAGTGTTTTAAGAAGCACCCTTTCCTATGGAAAGTGTCTTAAGAAGCACCCTTTCCTATGGAAAGGGTCTTAAGAAGCACCCTTTCCTAGGGAAAGGGTCTTAAGAAGCACCCTTTCCTAGGGAAAGGGTCTTAAGAAGCACCCTTTTCTATGTAAAGGGTCTTAAGAAGAACCCTTTCCTATGGAAAGGGTCTTAAGAAGCACCCTTTCCTATGGAAAGGGTCTTAAGAAGTACCCTTTCCTATGGAAAGGGTCTTAAGAAGCACCCTTTCCTATGGAAAGGGTCTTAAGAAGCACCCTTTCCTATGAAAAGTGTCTACAGAAGCACCCTTTCCTATGGATAGCGACTTATGAAGCACCCTTTCCTATGGAAAGGGTCTTAAAAACCACCATTTGCTATTGAAAGGATCTTAAGAAACACCCTTTCCTATGGAAAGGATCTTAAGAAGCTCCCTTTCCTATGGAAAGGGTCTAAAGAAGCACCCTTTCCTATGGAAAGGGTCTTCAGAAACACCCTTTCCTATGGAAAGGGTTTTAAGAAGCATCCTTTCCTATGGAAAGGGTTTTAAGAAGCATCCTTAGCTATGGGAAGGGTCTTAAGAAGTACCCTTTCCTATGGGAAGGGTCTCAAGAAGTACCCTTTCCTATGGAAAGTGTTTTAAGAAGTACCCTTTCCTATGGAAAGTGTTTTAAGAAGCACCCTTTCCTATGGAAAGTGTCTTAAGAAGCACCCGTTTCCTATGGAAAGGGTCTTAAGAAGCACCCTTTCCTAGGGAAAGGGTCCTAAGAAAGGGTGCTATTGAAAGGATCTTAAGAAGCTCCCTTTCCTATGGAAAGGGTCTAAAGAAACTCCCTTTCCTATGGAAAGGGTCTAAAGAAGCACCCTTTCCTATGGAAAGGGTCTTCAGAAACCCCCTTTCCTATGGAAAGGGTTTTAAGAAGCATCCTTTCCTATGGAAAGGGTTTTAAGAAGCATCCTTTCCTATGGAAAGGGTTTTAAGAAGCATCCTTTCCTATGGGAAGGGTCTTAAGAAGTACCCTTTCCTATGGGAAGGGTCTTAAGAAGTACCCTTTCCTATGGAAAGTGTTTTAAGAAGTAACCTTTCCTATGGAAAGTGTTTTAAGAAGCTCCCTTTCCTATGGAAAGTGTCTTAAGAAGCACCCTTTCCTATGGAAAGGGTCTTAAGAAGCACCCTTTCCTAGGGAAAGGGTCCTAAGAAGCACCCTTTTCTATGGAAAGGGACTTAAGAAGCAACCTTTCCTATGGAAAGGGTCTTACGAACCACCCTTTCCTATGGTCTTAAGAAGCACCCTTTCCTATGGAAAGGGTCTTAAGAAGCACCCTTTCCTATGGAAAGGGTCTTAAGAAGCACCCTTTCCTATGGAAAGGGTCTTAAGAAGCACCCTTTCCTAGGGAAAGGGTCCTAAGAAGCACCCTTTTCTATGGAAAGGGACTTAAGAAGCAACCTTTCCTATGGAAAGGGTCTTACGAACCACCCTTTCCTATGGTCTTAAGAAGCACCCTTTCCTATGGAAAGGGTCTTAAGAAGCACCCTTTCCTATGGAAAGGGTCTTAAGAAGCACCCTTTCCTATGGAAAGGGTCTTAAGAAGCACCCTTTCCTATGGAAAGGGTCTTAAGAAGCACCCTTTTCTTATGGAAAGGGTCTCAAGAAGCACGCTTTCCTATGGAAAGGGTCTTAAGAAGCACCCTTTCCTATGGAAAGGGTCTTAAGAAGCACCCTTTCCTATGGAAAGGGTCTTAAGAAGCACCCTTTCCTATGGGAAGGGTCTTAAGAAGCACCCTTTTCTTATGGAAAGGTTCTTAAGAAGCACCCTTTCCTATGGAAAGAGTCTTAAGAAGCACCCTTTTCTTATGGAAAGAGCAAGAAGCAACCTTTCCTATGGAAAGGGTCTTAAGAAGCAACCTTTCCTATGAAAAGGGTCTAAAGAAGCACCCTTTCCTATGGAAAGGGTCTTAAGAAGCATCCTTTCCTATGGAAAGGGTTTTAAGAAGCATCCTTTCCTATGGGAAGGGTCTTAAGAAGTACCCTTTCCTATGGGAAGGGTCTTAAGAAGTACCCTTTCCTATGGAAAGTGTTTGAAGAAGTACCCTTTCCTATGGAAAGTGTTTTAAGAAGCACCCTTTCCTATGGAAAGTGTCTTAAGAAGCACCCTTTCCTATGGAAAGGGTCTTAAGAAGCACCCTTTCCTAGGGAAAGGGTCTTAAGAAGCACCCTTTCCTAGGGAAAGGGTCTTAAGAAGCACCCTTTTCTATGGAAAGGGTTTTAAGAAGCACCATTTCCTATGGAAAGGGTTTTAAGAAGCACCCATTCCTATGGAAAGGGACTTAAGAAGCAACCTTTCCTATGGAAAGGGTCTTACGAACCACCCTTTCCTATGGTCTTAAGAAGCACCCTTTCCTATGGTCTTAAGAAGCACCCTTTCCTATGGAAAGGGTCTTAACAAGCACCCTTTCCTATGGAAAGGGTCTTAAGAAGCACCCTTTCCTATGGAAAGGGTCTTAAGAAGCACCCTTTCCTATGGAAAGGGTCTTAAGAAGCACCCTTTCCTATGGAAAGGGTCTTAAGAAGCACCCTTTCCTATGGAAAGGGTCTTAAGAAGCACCCTTTCCTATGGAAAGGGTCTTAAGAAGCACCATTTCCTATGGAAAGGGTCTTAAGAAGCACCATTTCCTATGGAAAGGGTCTTAAGAAGCACCCTTTCCTATGGAAAGGGTCTTAAGAAGCACCCTTTCCTATAGAAAGGGTCTTAAGAAGCACCCTTTCCTATGGAAAGGGTCTTAAGAAGCACCCTTTTCTTATGGAAAGGGTCTTAAGAAGCACCCTTTACTATGGAAAGGGTCTTAAGAAGCACCCTTTCCTATGGAAAGGGTCTTAAGAAGCACCCTTTTCTTATGGAAAGGGTCTTAAGAAGCACCCTTTCCTATGGAAAGAGTCGTAAGAAGCACCCTTTTCTTATGGAAAGAGCAAGAAGCAACCTTTCCTATGGAAAGGGTCTTAAGAAGCACCCTTTCCTATGGAAAGGGTCTTAAGAAGCTACCTTTCCTATGGAAAGGGTCTTAAGAAGCAACCTTTCCTAAGGGTCTTAAGAAGCACCCTTTTAAGAAGCACCCTTTCCTATGGAAAGGGTCTTAAGAAGCACCCTTTTAAGAAGCACCCTTTCCTATGGAAAGGGTCTTAAGAAGCACCCCTTTAACAAGCACCCTTTTCTATGGAAAGGGTCTTAAGAAGCATCCTTTCCTATGGAAAGGGTCTTAAGAAGCACCCTTTTAAGAAGCACCCTTTCCTATGGAAAGGGTCTTAAGAAGCACCCTTTTAAGAAGCACCCTTTCCTATGGAAAGGGTCTTAAGAAGCACCCTTTTAAGAAGCACCCTTTCCTATGGAAAGGGTCTTAAGAAGCACCCTTTTAAGAAGCACCCTTTCCTATGGAAAGGGTCTTAAGAAGCACCCTTTTAACAAGCACCAAGTCTTAAGAAGCACCCTTTCCTATGAAAAGGGTCTTAAGAAGCACCCTTTCCTATGAAAAGGGTCTTAAGAAGCACCCTTTCCTATGAAAAGGGTCTTAAGAAGCACCCTTTCCTATGAAAAGGGTCTTAAGAAGCACCCTTTCCTATGAAAAGGGTCTTAAGAAGCACCCTTTCCTATGGAAAGGGTCTTAAGAAGCACCCTTTCCTATGGAAAGGGTCTTAAGAAGCACCCTTTCCTATGGAAAGGGTCTTAAGAAGCAACCTTTCCTATGGAAAGGGTCTTAAGAAGCACCCTTTCCTATGGAAAGGATCTTAAGAAGCACCCTTTCCTATGGAAAGGGTCTTAAGAAGCACCCTTTTCTTATGGAAAGGGTCTTAAGAAGCACCCTTTCCTATGGAAAGGGTCTTAAGAAGCACCCTTTTCTTATGGAAAGGGTCTTAAGAAGCACCCTTTCCTGTGGAAAGGGTCTTAAGAAGCACCCTTTTCTTATGGAAAGGGTCTTAAGAAGCACCCTTTCCTATGGAAAGGGTCTTAAGAAGCAACCTCTCCTATGGAAAGGGTCTTAAGAAGCACCCTTTCCTATGGAAAGGGTCTTAAGAAGCACCCTTTCCTATGGAAAGAGCAAGAAGCAACCTTTCCTATGGAAAGGGTCTTAAGAAGCAACCTTTCCTATGGAAAGGGTCTTAAGAAGCACCCTTTTAAGAAGCACCCTTTCCTATGGAAAGGGTCTTAAGAAGCACCCTTTTAAGAAGCACCCTTTCCTATGGAAAGGGTCTTAAGAAGCACCCTTTTAAGAAGCACCTTTTCCTATGGAAAGGGTCTTAAGAAGCATCCTTTCCTATGGAAAGGGTCTTAAGAAGCATCCTTTCCTATGGAAAGGGTCTTAAGAAGCACCCTTTCCTATGGAAAGGGTCTTAAGAAGCACCCTTTTAAGAAGCACCCTTTCCTATGGAAAGTGTCTTAAGAAGCATCCTTTCCTATGGAAAGGGTCTTAAGAAGCATCCTTTCCTATGGAAAGGGTCTTAAGAAGCACCCTTTTAAGAAGCACCCTTTCCTATGGAAAGGGTCTTAAGAAGCATCCTTTCCTATGGAAAGGGTCTTAAGAAGCATCCTTTCCTATGGAAAGGGTCTTAAGTAGCACCCTTTTAAGAAGCACCCTTTCCTATGGAAAGGGTCTTAAGAAGCACCCTTTTAAGAAGCACCCTTTCCTATGGAAAGGGTCTTAAAAAGCACCCTTTCCTATGGAAAGGGTCTTAAGAAGCACCCTTTCCTATGGAAAGGGTCTTAAGAAGCACCCTTTTAAGAAGCACCCTTTCCTATGGAAAGGGTCTTAAAAAGCACCCTTTCCTATGGAAAGGGTCTTAAGAAGCACCCTTTCCTATGGAAAGGGTCTTAAGAAGCACACTGTTCCTATGGAAAGGGTCTTAAGAAGCACCCTGTCCTATGGAAAGGGTCTTAAGAAGCACCCTTTCCTATGGAAAGTGTCTTAAGAAGCACCCTGTCCTATGGAAAGGGTTCTAAGAAGCACCCTTCCCTGTGGAAAGGGTCTTAAGAAGCAACCTTCCCTGGGGAAATGGTCTTAAGAAGCACTCTTCCCCACGGAAAGGAATTATGATATTTGGAAACAGTCCCGAAAGATCCACTCGCCTGCTTTCTACATAATCATTTATTCACTGAACTTTTCAATCTGATCCCCCTTCTACAGCAATGAAGACCCTATGGAAAGGGTCTTAAAAAGCACCCTTTCCTATGGAAAGGGTCTTAAGAAGCACCCTTTCCTATGGAAAGGGTCTTAAGAAGCACCCTTTTAAGAAGCACCCTTTCCTATGGAAAGGGTCTTAAAAAGCACCCTTTCCTATGGAAAGGGTCTTAAAAAGCACCCTTTCCTATGGAAAGGGTCTTAAGAAGCACCCTTTCCTATGGAAAGGGTCTTAAGAAGCACACTGTTCCTATGGAAAGGGTCTTAAGAAGCACCCTGTCCTATGGAAAGGGTCTTAAGAAGCACCCTTTCCTATGGAAAGTGTCTTAAGAAGCACCCTGTCCTATGGAAAGGGTTCTAAGAAGCACCCTTCCCTGTGGAAAGGGTCTTAAGAAGCAACCTTCCCTGGGGAAATGGTCTTAAGAAGCACTCTTCCCCACGGAAAGGAATTATGATATTTGGAAACAGTCCCGAAAGATCCACTCGCCTGCTTTCTACATAATCATTTATTCACTGAACTTTTCAATCTGATCCCCCTTCTACAGCAATGAATAATAAAAGATTCGCATAACAAAAAATAAGCACTCCACAAACGACAATCAAGTACTGTATTATAATTAGCCCTAAGGTATGCTGTAGAATGTTTTTTTTTACATTGAAATTAAATTAAATGACTATTTTTTCGCTAACAATGATAATATTTTTCTCGTATTACTTTTTACTTTAAATTCAACTTCCATCACTCCGTTTATCACTTTTGCTCTCACAGGCGTGAATAAGCCAAAGAAATGAAAAGTAAATGAAATATTCAACAAATAATGCATACTTTTGAAATGCAATAGTAAATTCAAAAAATTAAAAAGGGATTTGAATAAAAACAAAACAAAGGGTAAGGCTTTTATAGAAATGAAAAAATTCTAATATTTTTTTAAGTGCTAGTTTAGAATTCAATTTCAATTAAAGTTTCATTCCCAAAAAGCCACAGTTATGAATGCAATAACGTTTGACGTACACACACACACAAATACTCAGCTTTATGAAACACAATATTTGCAAATTGTAGACAAATATTCAACGAGAATTCAATATTTACCAACAGAATTGCAAATAGCTTCGTAATGCCAATGCACAGATGTGATTATTGGCTTAACATAAACACTGCCAACAAATGTCATTCAAAGTCAAGTTGACAACACAAGCATTTGACAATACACATATATTCATTTGTACGTATATTTGTTAGACAAGTCAAGGCGGAGTAGAGTAAGGCGGTTGCTTTTGGAAACAATTGATGTATTTAAGACAAAGTTATGCAGATATATAGAGTGTTGTGCATTGATACGAAAAAGAGGTGATGCAAGACATTCATTTGGTTGTGGGTTTGTGGTTTGCCGGAGACTTTAACATATTTATCCAGATTCACCCCAGTCATTAAATAATTTCGTTAAAGCTAATTTATTGAAGATCTATCGTATCTTCAACTAGGAGTAGTTAGGTCGACTTTCGATTAACCGATTGATAGATTTTGCCTTGAAAAGTCTAAAAATCGAAGTTGTCATTTGTTAAGTGTAGTACACATTAGGCCGGTTCGATAACATGGCAAGTAAAAAGTATAGGGTGATCCAACTACACCATTTTAATATGTAATTCGAATAATTGCAGGTGTAATTCAAAACATTTCACTTGTAATTTGAGAATTCCAATTGAATTTTGAATGATTTCATTTGTAATTTGAGAATTTCATTGGATATTCGAATTATTTCATTTGTAACTTGAGAATTCCATTACAAATGAAAAAAATCAAATTACAAATGAAATAATTCGAATTTCAAATGAAATTCTCAAATTACAAATGAGCACCAGACGTTTATTGCCCTTTCTAATTTCCGACATATAACGAACACAGATCTTCATCGGCAGTATGTACACATGAGCCTTTCTATCTCGGCACTTCCACATTAGACTAGAGTCTAGCTCGAGCTAGATAGGTTTATACTGGCCAGACTGGTGTGTAAGCATGGAAAATCCTCCTACAAATGTGGCTACTACGCAGTAATAATTGACTCCATCAGCAGACCGCCAGATTTAATCACCTGTGAAAGCCACACTTTTGTCAATCATGGGAAAGCTAATTGCCCGAGTTCCATAGAGCTCACTAATAAGCGCTTCGCAGATCTCCACAACCCTTCTGATGCTCGGGTAGCAGAACGGATGTTCCGAGACATCATTTCTGTTGCATCCGCTCGCCACATACCTGCTGGTCGAATAGCAGAAGTGAGACCAAACTTCCCGGCAGAGGCGACGGGATTAGCAAAGGGGCGCGACGAGCTTCGCCATGCCAACCCCAGTAACCCCAGAGTCAGGGAGCTGATAATGGAAGTTAATAGGCTGGTCGGTGAGTATAAGGAACACGTGGTAAAATAATCTGAAGAGTTGCAACATTGGAGCCGGAATAAGTGAATTGTGGGCAACGGTTAAGTCACTCTCGAACCCTAGAAAGATTGCTGATTGATTCGAAGAGGTGTGCAAGTTATTTCAGTCGACAATATGTCGAACACCTCAGGAGTGACAGGGCAAAGAGAAGAGTACAACGTCGCATTAGATCACTTCCTGCCGAGGATGAACCACTACAATTTACAATGAATGATGTTGCGAAAGTCATTAGGCACGCTTAGTGATCCAAATCGTTGGGTCAGATTGATTCTCCATTAATGTAAAGGACGTAGGTTACCAAAATTTTGCAAATATGTTTCTTATATAAGTGGGTAGCATGGGGCTAAATATGGGCCAGATAGACCCGCGGTTTCCCGTAGCGCTCACGTAACGGTGGCGACCGTTGTTTTGTTCAACGGATTTTGCTGCAAATTAGTATATTGAGGTTTCAGAGGATATAAAACTAATGTACAAACTATTATCAATATATGTTCGCGCATTGGTGTAGCCCCCATTGAACTGTACCGCACGGTATGACGTATTTTAGGTATTGACGTCACAGTTTCCAAGTTATTTGATTATACATTCCCATTTTATGTTCTTAGTATATAGACTACCTCTATGTGAAATATTATTGAAGTAGGTCCAAGGTGCGATATAGCCCTCATAGTGGGGGTCATCAAATTTAAGGTATTTAGTAGTTTACTTAGTATTTTTTTTTTCTGTACTGTCATATTTTTAGTGCTGAGGCGTTTTATACGCCTTTTCCAAAGAAAAAAAAACCTCAGCATTGGTCCATGGTATGGTGTGGCCCAAATAACATGTATACATATATATTTCATTTACATTTTTAAATAAACAATATTTGTTTTTTTCAATACTATTGTTAATGATTTTTTTTTAATGTTCATCGTTCACAGTTCGCATCAACTTTGCTGAACTTTTTGAAGAGGAAATTAGAGACTTTTTCATTTTATTACCCCTTTCAGGAGAACCGAGCGCCAGTTCCTTGACGATCGCTGCCGAACTTCTTTTTCCAGATTGGTATAGTTTTGTTGAAGTGACATTCTCTAACTCCTCTTGAGTGCAAGACTTTATAAGGTTATGAACTTTTCTCATTTGCACTTTTGGATGGCAATCCTTCAATTCCTTTTTGCATCTGGTTGCATTCGATACATTATCAACAGTCTTTGGAAACGGAACCGTGTGTTTATACCAACTAAAATTCTTCCTCCGAAATGTCTTTAAGTTCGCGAAAATTGAATCCACCGTATCATTATTTTATAAACCAAATTAATAATAGTTGACCTCATCAGCGAGCCCATTTTTCCCAATAAATAGGATACAATTTTATCAATTTTCGGTTCTTGTATCCACTTTTAGAAAATGCAATTAAATGAAATTTCCTAAAACATTTTGAAAGAAGTTGAATATCTCCGAAAACCGAACGTTTCCGTATCTGTTTTATAGCTTTCCGAACAGAGGAGGATCTAATATTTCAGATTATATATAACTTAACACGTGAATGTACGGAAATCACTTTTAAAATGTCCACGGAAAAGAAAAAATATATTTTAAAAACTTCAAAAAATCAGTTTTTTCCGATTAAAACTGCGCAAAAACAATAAGAGTTTTTTTGCATTTCTTAAAGAGTAAAATCTCATAGTTTTTTGCAAAAAGTTAAGGAAAAGCAATCATGGCTTACTGACATACCGTTTGTCCGCACCACTCCATTATCGTTAAAGAATCGAAAATCTATTTCTTGAAAACAAAAATATGGAACAAAAGTGCAACTTTTAAGTGCATTTCGAACCCGTTTCGCGAAGTAAATCGCCAAACTGAGTATGGACCATTTACGGATGGGATACTTAGCTAACGATTGCAATACAAATATAATGAATTTTATGTACTTCCAAATGTCCTTAAAGTTTTCCTAAAGTGCTCATATTTGGCACTGAGCGTCGTTCCAAAAGTCTGAAAAATTGGCAGAGTGGTCCCGCTGCTGAACACAGGCAAGAATGTTAACAACTCTCCGGCCAAGTGTGGACGACAGTCGTACGTGGAATTCAGGAATAACACGTCCAAGTCCCGTATAGTGTTCCGCACACTCTAAACAGCATTGAGATCGTATCGTATGCGGATGTTTGTATGATCTAGGCGTCAAGTACCCCCGTGATGTGATTTGTGAAAGGCTCAACACCTATTTGACCGATCATACCACCTTTTTCCACGCGAGAAATATGCAAATATCCGCATTAAATCTACGAGCAATCTGTTCACCACATAGACGGCGAATGTGTGAACAGAGTTGAATGCCATGGTCGATGGGGGCCACATTCGACAATATGTTCATGTCGTCCGCGCTTGACACAGCGATCTGCGACAAGCTTAAATATAGGAGCAAGGTCTTCAAGTCCCTAGCCGACAGTATTTGGGGTTCAGATAAAGATAACATGGTAGGTCTGTGGTTAATTATGCGGCGCCAGTATGGTCCGCGAATATAAGTGCAACGCGATGTAAAGTTATATCTGAGGACACAAAGATTATTTCAGTACAGTAACACAAGGACATGCTTTCGTTGCAGTACTTGCTCGGGTGCTACCGTGAGAGCCATCGTAATCACTACATGGTAGAGCTGGCAACCTATCGATAGTCTGATTTTCGCTTTGATTGCTGTCGAAAAGTAAAGTATACGTCGGCCACAAAAACATATTATTTGTCGCGAGTTATTAAAAAAAAAAACAAGTACAAAAGAATCAGTCGGTTTTGCCGGCAGAGACAATACCCCAGCCTGTGTGAATTGAAACAACTTTTTCCCCAAAAATGTACTTAGAGAGTCTTCAAATTGGGCATATGAACTTGCCGACAAAGAAATTTATTAGGATAAAATCTCCATACCTAAAGGAATGGACCGACATAGTTCATTTTGAAAGTGTGTCTTATTTTGGGAGGCATTCCTCTCGATAGGACCTTTATATCAGGACTCATGGATTTGCCCACGAAAAAACATCATATCGCTGTAAACAGGGCTACTTGGAGAACCTTAGGTAAAAATTTCCATAGGATTCTCGCACTGGCCCTTAGCCGCACTTCAACAAAAATGTTGATCATTTGTGTGGGTGGTACCCTTAACAATAGACTGATAGGGCCCACTTTTGATCATAAACTAAGTTTTCACCATATATTTCGAGATCCACAGTTTGGACCAAATCGGTTACTTCGTTTATGAGCTATTGCGCTTACCATTTTAGCGAATATTTTGTAATATTCTAAGAAATATTACGATATGCAAAGTGTGGACCAACGCAGCATTCGGTTCGGGAGTGATCGTGCGCACCAGCCGTCGGGTTTTTTTACAGTTTTCGGGTCATTTTCTCAAGAAGTATGGACTTGCCACCGAAAAACTTGTACCATCGTAATAGGGGCCTTGAGTGCAACATATTCCAAGTAAAAACAAAACGATTCGAGAGAAGGTCCTAACCTGCACTTTTCCGAAATTTGGTGTGGGAAGTATCGGAAGGAGTTGACAGATAAAGTCCATATTCTAACCTGATCCATGTGTCGTAGAAATATTACGATTACGAGTATAGTGCGCACCATTTAAGCCAAAAGATTTGGACTATTGTGCGGGAGGTACTCAAAGGAGTGATAAGGCCCATCTTAGAACTTGATTTAACTTTGGGCAAAATATTACGATTGACAAATATTGGATCGAATCGGTTTATCCGTTCGAGAGTTATCGCGGGCTCCATCCACAACACTTGGTGTCATAGCGGGTTTTACAACTTTCAGGCCATTTACTGAGGAAGTATGGACTTGCCCCTGAAAAAACTTGCACCGTCGTAATGGGGATAGCGAATGCAAGTTGTTACAACAAAAATCAAACGAAAGGAGGTCTTAAACTTCAGTTTTCCGAAATTTTGTGAGGAAAGTACCTAAAATATTATGATGTCCAAAGTTATGGCCTATTCGGCCATGATTAAAACAATAGGCAAACTATCGATAGTTTGCCAGCTCTACCATATGGTGGATAGGACACGGTTTATAGATAGAGAATTCTCCGTTGTTCCATCAGGGATGTTTGCGGGAACGTACATATGTAGGTAATGGTCTATCAAATGTTTCCTGAAGAAAACTGCTGACGCGAACCCAAAACATTCATAATGTCGTAACCAGGTAAATGACTCAAAGAGTGACATATCTCAAAAAATGCAGTTTCGAGAAAAAGTCGTTTAAAGTTGGTGATTGTAATTTCACTTCCCAGCTTTAAAAGATTATTACACGAAAACTAAAATAACTACTTGGAAGATAGTCAGGTCTAAGTTTCTGTGCAAGATCAAGCATGATATGAAGTGTTTTAGAACATTATGAACTCAAAAAACTTTTGTGTTGAATTATGCGAATCTCGTAGTAAATGTGCTGTAACTCGTCGAGTTTTAGAGATATCAGCATGCCAAAATTTGACAAAAGATAAAGCAGAAGTCGTAAAAAAAAATAGATTCTGCTAACACAGAAAAAGCTTTTTTTTGAATTATGCCACTCATTCAGTAAATGATCGATATGTTCCCGGGAGGTGCTTGCCACATCTATCTTTCTTATCATCTTAAAACATAACTCAATGCGTTTAAAAGATTTTCCTACAGCTAACAAGACATTGTCTATTTCGAACCTTTCTCCATAAAAAGATTTCTTCCCCGTCACGATTACCATCAATACCAGGCTTTTCGACCAACTCAACTGTGTTTTATTCAATCAGAAAATTGTTTTGAATTTTGAATTTTCTTTTGCAGTACACTTTTAAACAAATTAATCAACAAGAAAAGTTTCGCTCAACAAAATTCACTTTCAATCATTCTCCGTTCCGTTCGTTTGCTTTTAACATTTCCGTTCTATCTGGCTTAATGTTTATGTTGCTGTTATAGTGATTTGATTTTCTTGCCAAGAAAATATTTTCAAATTAAAAAGTTTCGTTTTTTGTTCAAAATATCCTACCATCATTCTACCCACACTCGGCCATCAGTGTTCTTTTCAACGTTTTTTTTTTTTTTGGAGAAAATTAAAAACTATTCTTGACAAGTTTCAATGTTTGTTTGTTGCTTTGTTGTTGGTTTTGTTATTGGGAAAATATTTAAAAATTTATTGCAATATTCCATGCTATGGAATAAATTGATACCTATTTGTTGGTGTTGTTGGTAACTTCATGCCCTACAACACTATTTCAAATTGACCTTAACAATTACCAAGGATGAAGATTTAAAGACAGATTTAAAACAAAATCGATATTGTTGTGATAAAATTGAGTCGATGGTGAAACATGGGCCCGTATTTCTAACTTGTTGCAGCAAAGGTAGCAAATAATGTGTGAATTGGCACAAAAGCAGGACTTCGGCTTCATATTTTATAAAATCCTGATGATTGCGCTTCCCATAGATTTGTGACACTGACTCAGTTTTTCTTTTAATTTTAAAATGCTTAAATTCTAAACTGCAATGAGTAAGGCACTGCCTAGTCGAGATCACCAACTTTAATAATATCCTCCAGAAAATGTATGCCCATCCATGCATCGACAACAATAAAAATAACAACATCATGTAGTTCAATGGATATTTCTTTTTTTCAAAACACTAACATTTGCTATTGTTTAGCAATGAGGCCGTTTAGCATAGACGAATTGAATGTGGAATGTGCAGCAGCTATAATCGAAATTCACATCTGCAAAAACAACAGCAACAGTGGGTCGACGTACATAAATAAATCCAATTTGAAATGTTTAATTTTTTGCAAAACACAGCAAAAATCTGGCAACCAAAAAACAAAAAAAGACAAAAACACACATATCACAGATTTGATCTAAACCATATTTTACTGCAATTTATGCAGATGTTTAACACAATACCGTCAACTGATAGACAAATGGTGGAATGTGGAATTTGAAAATTGAATATTTAAAAATTTTAAATGAATATACATACATATTTTAGTTGGGAATGTTGCACATCTACCTGGCAACATTTGAATTTAGTGGGAAGAACGTTGTGGTAATGCGATCAAATGCATTTGAATGGGTATATACACAATAGGACTGATATTGAAGAATCATACCAAAGTGTATTTGGAACGAGAATTTGTATGAACTCGCAACAGAATATATTATGTTCCTCTATGCGAAGAGCCCTCGGTCTTCTATAAAACATCTCCTGGTCCTCTATGAGAAGACCTACTTCTTTTTCATCAGAGAAGACTATTTTGTAATTTATGACAAGACCACCTAGTACTATTAAAAGGACCACCACCTTTCGATGAGAGGACCTTCTCCTTTCGATTAGACGACCTCCTGGTCTTCTATGAGAAGACATCCTGGTCTTCTTTGATAGGACCTCCTAGGCTTCTGTGAGAGGACTTCCTGGTCTTCTATAAGAAAATCGCCAAGTCTTCAAAGAAAAAACCACCTGGCCTTCAAAGATTAGACCAACTGGTATTCTATGAGTCTTCCGTGAGAAGACCATCTTATATTCCGTAAGAAGACCATCTAGTCTTCCATGAGAACTCCTCCTGAGAAGACCACCACCATTTTTTCTTCTACAAGAGGACTTCCAGGTCTTCCATGAGAAGACCACTAAATATTTTATTGGAACTCCATCCGGTCTTCTATAGGAAGAATTATTAGTATTATATTAAAAGACCACCAGATCTTCCATGAGATAAACATCATTGTTCACTATAAGAAGACCTCCCTGTCTTCTATAAAAAGACCTCCGGGTCTTGTGTGAGAAAACCTACTGGTATTCTATAGGAAGACCTACCGATCTTCTGTCAGAGGAATTATTGGTCCTCTATGAAAAGACTCATGGGTTTTCTATGAAAGGAACATTTGATCCCCTAGATCGTGCCGAGATCCCTTGGTCTTCTATGGGAAAACCTCTTGGACTTATTCGGGAAGACCACCTGTGTGAAGGCCTCCGCAACCTCTATGGGAAGATCTCTTGATCTCCTATCAGAAGAACTCCTAGTCTTCTATTGGAAGACCTCTTGGTCATCTAAAGGAATAGCTCTTAGTTTTCTATGAGATCAGAAGGTCTTCCCTATTCTTCTATTACAAGACATCTTAGTCTTCGTCCATTGGAAGACCTCTTGGTCTCCTATGAAACCAGTAGACCTCCTAAAATTCTTTTATGAGAAGACCTCATAGTCTTCCCTATGCTTCTATTAGAAGACATTCTAGTCTTTTGTAATCCTCTATAAGAAGACTCCCTGGTCCTCTATTGGAAGACCTCTTGGTCTCCTATTGGACCAGTACGTCTTCCCTAGTCTTCTTTGGGAAGACATCCTGGCCATGAGAAGACCTCTTGGTATTTTATGAGAAGACCTCCTGGTCTTCTATGAGAAAATATCCAGGTCTTCAATGAGAAGACCTCCGCTCCGCTAAATATTTTATTGGAAGCCCACCTGGACTTCTATAAGAATAAGTACTGTTCTTCTATTAAAAGACCGCCAGGTCCTCTAACAAAAGACCACCGGGTCTTCTGCGAAAAGACCTACTGGTACTCTATGTGAAGACCTACCGACCTTTTGTCAGAAGAACTTCTGGTCCTCTGTGAGAAGACTCACTGGTTTTCTATTAAAAGACACTTTTGGTACTCTAGATCCTGTAGAGATCCCTTGGTTTTCTATGGGAAGACCTCTTGGACTTATTCGGCAAGACCACCTGGACTTCTGTTTGAAGGCCTCCTCGCCCTCTATTGGAAGATTTCTTGATCTTATATTAGAAGGACTCCTAGTCTTCTGCTAGAAGACCTCATAGTCTTCTGTTAGAAGACCTAATAGTCATCTAAAGCAATAGCTCTTGGTTTGGTCTCTATGAGACCAGAAGGTCTTCCCTAGTCTTTTATGGGAAGACCTCTTGGAATTCTTTTATGAGAAGACCTCGTAGTCTTCCCTATTCTTCTATTAGAAGACATCCTAGTCTTTTATAATCCTCAACAAGAAGGCCTCCTAGTCCTCCATTGGAAGACCTCTTGGTCTCCTATGAGACCAGTAGGCCTTCCCTAGTCTTCTTTTGGAAGACCTCTTGGAATTCTTTTATGAGAAGACATCGTAGTCTTCCCTATTCTTCTATTAGAAAACATCCTAGTGCTTTGTAATCCTCCATAAGAAGACTTCCTGGTCCTCTAATGGAAGAACTCTCGTTCTCCTGTTGGACCAGTACGTCTACCCTGGTCTTCTTTGGGAAGACATCCTGGCCTTCCCTGAGAAGGCCTCTTGGTCTTTTATGAGAAGACCTCCTGGCCTTCCCTGAGAAGGCCACTTGGTCTTTTATGAGAAGACCTCCTGGTCTTCTATGAGAAGACCTCCGCTCTGCTAAATCTTTTATTGGAAGTCCGGGTCTTCTGCGAAAAGACCTTCTGGTACTCTACAAAAAGACCACGGGGTCTTCTGTGAAAAGACCTACTGGTACTCTATGTGTAGACCTACCGACCTTTTGTCAAAAGAACTACTGGTCCTCTATGGGAAGACTCACTGGTTTTCTGTTAAAAGAAACTTCTGGTACTCTAGATCCTCTTGAGATCCCTTGGTCTTCTATGAATAGACATATTGGACTTATTCGGGAAGAACACCTGCTCTTCTATTCGAAGGCCTCCTCGCACTCTATGGGAAGATCTCTTGATCTTCTATTAGAAGAACTCCTAGTCTTCTGATAGAAGACCTCACAGTCTTCTGTTAAAAGACCTTCTGGTCATCTAAAAGAATAGCTCTTGGTTTTCTATGAGACCAGCAGGTCTTCCCTATTCTTCTATTAGAAAACATTCTAGTCTTTAATAATCCTCTATAAGAAGACCTTCCGGTCTTCTATTGTAAGACCTCTTGGTATCCTATGAGACCAGTAAGTCTTCCTTAGTTTTCTTTGGGAAGACCTCCTGGTCTTTTTTAAAAAACCTCCTGGTTCCCTATAAGAAGACCTATCTGTCCTCTATTGGAAGAACTCCTGGTCTTCTATGAGATTAACCTATATGAAGACCTCCTTGTCTTCTACAAAAACATCTCCTGGAAGCCAGAAAGCCTCCTCCTCTATGAGCAGACCTCCTGGTCTCAAGAAGACCTACACTTTAAGACCGACTCCGATTCCTTTATAAGAAATCCCCTTTGTCCTCTATAAGACGAACTCAAGGTCTTCCATAAGAAGGCTTCATTGTGTCCAATAAGATGATCTCCAGATCTTTTTTTATCAGAAGACCTACTGGTTTCTAAAAGAAGACTTCTTGAGAAGACCGGCTAGTGTTCTTTCACAAGGCCACCTGTCCTTTTCTGAGAAAACCACATGGTCCTCTATGGGAATACTACTTGATCCTCTATGAGAACACCCATTCTCCTCTATAAGAAGACTATGACATAGAACACCCATTCTCCTCTATAAGAAGACTATGACATCTTCTTATAGAGGAGAATGGGTGTTCTCATAGAGGATCAAGTAGTATTCCCATAGAGGACCATGTGGTTTTCCCAGAAAAGGGCAGGTGGTGGTGATAAGGTCATCTCATCTTCTATGAGAAGTCAATCGGGATTTCTATGAGTAGGCCCGCTATTAATCTTTGAGAAGACCTACTGGTCTTAAGTCTTCTATGAGAAGATTTATTAGTTTTCTATGAGAAGATTTACTGGTTCTCTTTGAGATGATCACCTGGTCTTTTATGAGATGACTTACTGTCCTCTATGAGAAGACCACCTGGTCCTCTATGAGAAGACTGGTTTCCTATGATGAGACCATCTGATGTTCTGTGAGATGAACACCTGGAGTTCTACGAGAGGACCTCTTGGTCTTCCAGACTCCTGAAAGACTCCTGGTCTTCCACGAGAAGACGTTGTAATATTTTCGAGCAGATATCTGGAGAAGACCAGTTCGTGTTCTTTGTTAGGGAAGACCACCTGGTCTTCCATGAGATGACCTCCTGGTCTTCTATGAGGTGACTATCAGGTTTTCTTCGAGGAGAATACATAGTCGCCTGTGTTGAGACCACCAGGTCTTTCATGAAAATGTCACCAGGTAATCTCGGGGAGGACCGTGAGGCCCCCTATAAAAAGATTTTCTGTGAAAAGATCTTCCTCCTGATTTTCTGTGAAAAGATCTTCCGTCCTTCTTCGAGAACATCTCTTGGTCTTCTATAACAAAACCTCCTGATCTTCTACGAGAAGACCTTTTGATCTTCTATGACAAGACCTCTTGGTCTTCTATTAGAATACCTCTTCGTCATTTGGTCAATATCTTTCCGTCTTACTGGTCTTCCATAAGAAGACATAGGTCTTTCCTAACAAGATCTTCCAGCGTTCTATCAGAAGAACTTTTCTTATATAAGAGGACAGAAGACCCAATGGACTTACATGAAAAGATCTACTAATAACCTACGACATGACCTCTTTGTTCACTTCTTCGTCTAATATGAGAAGACCTCTTGGTCTTCTATGAAAAGACCTCCTAGCCTTCTATGAGAAGACCTCTTCGTCTTCCGTGTCAATACCTTCCAGTCTTTATGGTCTTCTATAAGAAGACCTCTAAGACTTTTCTACGTTCTGTCAGAAGACCTTTAGGTCTTCTGTGATAAAACCTTTCGTTTTCTCCTTTTTTACGAGAAGACCTACTTCCACTTGGTGTTCCATGAGAGGACAATCAATGCGAAAATCTCCCAGTCTTCTATCATGACTTCCTCATCTTTTATAAGAAAACCTTCCGGACTTTTATGAGAAGACCTCCCGATTTTCTATGAGGAGATCTCCTAGTCTACTCTGAACTTCCGCCCTTCTATGAGTAGACTTTCTTGTCTTCTCTGACAAGACCTTCCGTTCTTCTATAAGGTGACGAAAATACCTCTTAGCCTTCTATGAAAAGGCCTATAGGTATTCTATGAGAGGACCACCTGGTCTTCTCTGAGAAAACCTTCTGTTTTTCTATGAGAAGGCCTCTTGGGATTCTATGAATAAACCACCTGGTCTTTTATGAGAAAATTTCTTGGTCTTTTCTGACAAAACCCTCCGAACTGCTATGACCTCCTGTTCTTCTATCAGAATACTTTATATCTTTCTATCAGAAGACCTCCGGAATTTATATCATCAGAACCACTGGTCTTCTATAAAAAACCTTCTAGTCTTCTATGAGAATGAATATCTGCTGATCTTCTATAAGAAGACTTTGTGGTATTGTATGAGAAGGCCCCTTGGTCTTCTCTGGTAAAACCTTCTGGACTGTTATGAGAAACCCTACTTCTATGTGAAGCCAGACTTCTATGTGAAGCCCTACTGGTCTTCTCTCACAAAACATTGCGGTCTTCTCTGAAAAGACCTTCCGTTCTTGTATGAAAAAAACCTTCCGGTTTCCTATGGAAAGATCTTCTGTGAAAATCTTCGTTTGAACTGTAATTGCTTTAAATAATGTGTGATGCTAAGCATGCCACAACATCATTATACTCCTCTCTACCTCCCACAAAATTTCATTTATTTATTTCTCAAATGAAAATAAATTCTAAATATTTGATGACATTCTAGAAATCTAAACTAAATATCAAAACAAACAAAAAACAAACACCAAGACCACCATGAATTCATAAAATGGCATTATTTTTTATGTTTTGATAATAAATGAAGTGTCAATTTAAGGATAAACATTTATTATTGCTTTTTCCAAACTGACAACATTTTGTTTCTTAACAAGACGACTCCATAGCAGATGTTCAGGAAGAGTTGAACTACAAAAAAAAGCTACTCTAATGAAGAATGTGGAGTTATTTTTATAGAAGAAGCGAACACAAAACTTCAAATCCCACACACATTCACACTCCTTCACCCACTCTTTCTAAAGATAAATAGTCGCAGTGTTGACAAGCAACAACTAAGTGACTTGGTGCCACAGATGCAAACTATTTACACTGGGAGGTGGGCAGGCGGCAACATGCCACCATCCATTCTTCCTTCATCCATCCACGCTTTCAAGCCAAGTGTGTATAGTTGACACCCGTCGCTATGAAAGGATAATAATATATGTCAAATGATAAAACTTTTATAACAAATAAATTATCTTATAAATATAGTATGGAATGCAAAAATTCCACCACCTACATCGACAACTTCTGTTGGGTGCTCGATCTTCCGTCGTCGGTGCATGTGCTAAACGCAATATCTTTATCAACATGAGAAAATAAAACACACAGCGCGAGAAATAAAAAAAACTTATGGAATATTTTCAATAAAATGCCATGGTGTATGCAAGTTTGTCTGTATGTATTTGTAAAATATTGTAGCAGATAGCAAGTGAATAGTGAAATGCAAACAAAAAAAGAAAGAAAATCGAAAAGATAAATTCCATTGATGGTATGCAAGATAATAGAATTGTAAGAAAATGTCACAAATAAATAAAATGATATCTCATTAATAATTGAATTATATAATTGAATTATATTTTGTCGACAGCTAAATACCATCAATCTGTGACTGAAAACAAAAAAAAACAATAACCTTAGCATTATGCTATGCGTATATATGTGCAACCTTTTTTTTGAAATATAGTTTTCAATGGAGGCGAGAATAATGTAGAGTTTTGGAGTTAATTGCGTGTGTTTGGCAAGCAGTTGAAACGATGCAGTGTGTCATGAGGGTCTGTGACGCTCCTCACCTGTATGAATGCTAAACATGCTTGAAAGGTTTGCTGATCTAGGGGTTCTCTCTTATATCTCGTTGGACCTCTCTCACTAGATCATTAGGATCCCTCCTACATGCCTGATTAGAGGGTCCTGTCTACCATATGGTGACTAGAATGTCTCTTATGGTAACATACGAGTTAGTACTGCAACAGAAGCATGCCATTGTGCTGCTGTGCTGGAAGAATCTTTGTCTCCTCACGTAGAAGGTACAGTGAAGACATGAGGAGGCACGATGTTGCAATTCTCAAAGCGTTATTCTGCTCAACAAGGTTTCTTTGCCTGTCCCCATCTTTTCGCGTGAAAAAGATGGTAAGATCAGTCAAATATGAGTTCAGCCTCTCACAAATGATTACGTTACAATTTCAATGCCGTCTGTACTGTGTGTAATACAGGAGAGGAGGTTAAACAGTTCCGGAGATTTCACCCAACCTTGGGGAACTCCCTGTTTTACTCTACGGGGCTCCGACTTCTTGTTCGCGAATTCGACGTAAGTTAAGTCGCGTCCAAGGTTTCCATATGGACCCACTAAACCTTAGAAGACTAGTATTCTCCTTTTCCTGGGAGTTAAACCGTGTTCTTTCTTGATTAAATACAAGGTGGCGCAAAAGTAATCCTCCTATCAGAAAATGCTATAAATTTTGCGATTGGCCCCTAATGTCAGTTTTGTTTTGACATTTGTGTAGTAAACACATGCGAAATTCACATTAATAAACAATGTTACGCTACACTGCTCCAGAACGTGGAATATTGGTGACTATTTATTTGACCAATAATCGGTCGGTGACTTCGGCACAACGTGAATTTGGACTGGACTTCTTTTTGTGGGGCTTTTTGAAGTCGCGGGTTTATGTCAACAAGCCTCAGACTCGTTCAGCTCTTAAAGACAATATCCGTCAAGAATGTGAGGACCTATCGCCGGAAGTTTTGGCCAAAACATCGGAAGTTTACTTTTGCGTCATCTTGTACTAGTTTACAATCTACTTGCGTTTATATGCTTTAAAAATATATTAAATAGGTACAGTATAGGATTGATCGTTGGTGTGAAGATTGTGCAGGTTCGCTGGGGTTTGCCAGCTTAGGAGATTGTGTTGAATTAGCGGGTTCTTTTCTGAAGAAAACGACGTTGTCTGTGTTCGGATGTGAATGGTCGAGAACACTATGTATTCGATATTCGTCTGTTTATTATCCGGAACACGATGTATTCGGTGTTCGGCTGCAGATGATCGGGAAGATGATATATTCGGTTTTCGACTGTAGATAATAGGGAATATTAATTATTCGTTGTTCGGCTGCAGATGATCAGGAAGACGACGTATTCGGTATTCGGCTGCAGATGATCGGAAAGACGATGTACTCGGTGTACGAAAACGATGTATTCGGTATTCGGCTGCAGATGATCAGGAAGACGATGTATTCGATGTTCGGCTGCAGATGATCGAGAACGCGGTGTCTTCGGTGTTCGATGGATTCGGCGTACGGCTGTTGATGCTCGGGGATCCGAGGGGTTCGACGATCGGGTATAGGTGTTCGGGAATATGATGGATTCGTCGACCGGGTGTTAGCCTAAAGCTACGGTCTAGTTTCTACCATGTACTACTATTACCCAAATAGTGGTATAGCCGACCCGAAGACCCTGTAGAACTGCAAACCCGTAGGTCCAGTGGCGAGTTGAACAACTGACCCGGTAGCTCTGTAGAACTGCTAACCCGTAGGTCCAGTGCCGAGTTGAACAACTGACCCGATAGCCCTGTAGAATTGCAAACCCGAAAGTTCAGTGCCGAGTTGAACAACTGACCCGAAGGTACTGTAGAAATGCAAACACGAAGGTCCAGTGCCGAATGTATTAGCCTGGGTGATCAAACAGGGTAACGTCGCCAAACGTGACTGGGGTCCTATCTATTTTCTTCCCAGGGTTCAAAAGTGACTTAACCGTTGGCCAAAATTCACTTATTCCTTATGCTCACAAATCAATCTATTAAATTTCGGTGTCAACTCCCTGTCTCTGCGGTTATTGAGTTTGGCTCGACGAAGTTCATCACTTAGGAGGGTTGGCGTTTTTTGTTTGGGATGACGACTTCTATTTTGTTTTTCAAAATAGTCAGGCTTAATCCCATAGTCGTTGTTTTAATATTTTATTAAAACAACTTTAATTTATTAGTGGGAAAAAAATTGGCGGTGTTTACCAAGGGGTAAGGCAGGGAATACTATAGTTTCAGATCTCGCCACAGATCTTCATCAGTTCCCTTATTTCTTGTTTTTCAACAATTACGCCGCCTCAGCAGGAAATTTAGTCTCGCTTCGGATATTCGACCAACAGGTATATGGCGAGCAGCTGCAGCAGTGTTGATGTCTCGGAACATCCTTTCTTCTACCCGACGACTGACGGAAACAATTGTAGGGAGTGGTTCTTTTCCCCTTATGTTAATTTCCAGTGTCAGCTCCCTGAATCTGGAGTCACTGGGGTTGGCTCGACGAAGATCATTACGGCCATTTGCAAATCTCGCCACTCGTCTTACTTCGGATATTCCACCAGAAGGTATATAGAAAGCGGTTACAGCGGTGATGTTGTCTGCCCTGATTAGTGAACATTCAAAAACAAGGCCAATTAGCTTTCCCATCATTGAAGAAAGTGCGGTGTTCAATGGTGATAAAATCGGGTGGTCTACTGATGAAAGCTATTATAGGGAGATGGTCTGACACAAGAGAAACGACGGGTTGCCAACTGACGTCATTTGTCAGACTAGGTGACACGGTACTTACATCTGGCGAACTGTGACAGTACAATACGTACGTCATTACCGAGGACCGAATGCCAAACTCATGATGAACATTAAAGTCCCCTAAGACCACACTGGGTGTTGTCTTCACGTAGAATACGGTAGTCGTAGTGGACATGGACTAGTCCAGAGCTACCCCTGAGATGCACCCACCCCCCGGCATCTTTTGTATCTCACCGAAGTTTGAATGTGGTGGATGCGGTTATGACAAACCGACCACATCCATATTGGTCCAGGGTTTTCTCTGTCCCGGCACGTACCAAAAGAATCCAGAGCATGCATTCTGAGATATGCTGCTCCCAACACATAGAAACGATACAAATACAAACACATGTACAAGGCAAGGCGATTTGTATGGAAGAAAAAACACCTTATTGGCCCTTCGCATTTCTGATTCCTGGGACGATACTAAGTATAAAAATCCGCTAATCTTATGTCTACGGTGAAAAATCTAGCCTTCTGTTTTTGAAGTTTTTTATCCATTTTTTGGATATTTTGGCATATAACAGCAAACAGTCAATATCGGCTCGATTTTCACCGTGGACTTTTTTTCAGTACAATCACAGAAATCACGAAAGGCCCAATAATGTGTTCAAATCGCCCCACCCTAATGTGTACACTGAGGTGACAGTCGCTGGCCTCAACACGAGTGTTGTATCGTTCCAGGTCGCCGTGGTATTGTCGGTATTCAAATGCCTTTCTGTCGGTGATATATTTATCGCAACGCAATCGTTTTAGCTCTACGTTTTACTATATCGATGGTGGTCGGTCGTTTGGGACAATTCGTGCTTTATGCGACACCGGTATACACCGTCAACAGCGTATATTGATCCATAATTTCTTTGAAAGATTTTTTTCTCTCAAATACACTTTGTAAGCCAAAAGCTGAGGGTATAAGCATATGAGTAAATTGTCTGTAGAAGACCTGTCAAGGTCGGTTAGACAACAAAGCGAACGAATCGCAGAGAGCGAACGAATCGACAGGAGTGAACGAATCGGCAGGAGCGAACGAATAGCAGAGAGCGAATGAATCGACAGGAGAGAACGAATCGGCAGGAGCGAACGAATCGAAGAAGCGAAGAATTTTAACGGTCTTGCCCAGAAAAGAATTTTTCAGAGCTTCTTTCTACTAAAGTCTTTTTGGGGTCTTCTCTCTTTAGAAGACCATTTGTGGCTTCTCTGACTTTAGAGGGCCTTTTCTGGGTTGTTATCTTTCATAGACCTATTGACACACCATTTTGAAATTGTTCTTTCCATAGAAGACCTTCTAAAGGCATATGTCTTGTAATTTCTGGTACATATGTTTATTGAAACGTATGTATGAATAACTATCTAGTTGAACCAGCTTGTTAACTATTTGCTGGGTTTCGTGGACCCAGCAATGAGAACCGATCGTGGAAGTTATCACTGCCTTCTCTGTTAACAGCAGCCAGTGCTTCGTATAGGTGTAGCTTGACAGTTATTTTGGATATATAGTCGCGTCACTATCAAATTTATATTCCCGTAAAACAAGTCTGAATGCTTATTCACGTTTTATGTATGTATTTATCTAAAAAAAAACCTTCACAATACACACACTTAGCAGAACAACTTATAGTGCAAAAACACTTACAGCTTCTTGTCATTTGGTATTTGCAACTAGAAAAAAAAAACAAAAATGGTACTCAGCGAACATAAACAACCATTACCGGCACCATCATCTGTGTCATAATCATCATCGTCAGCAACAACATAAGGAGTCATATAAAATAAAGGCACCAAACTTTCGCCCATCAGCCGCCACCAACAACACATACATACATACGGTGTTTTGTATCACACCACAACAACTACTACAACTAAATACCAACTTAGTACTCTTTGCAATATGCAACATAATATTTTCATTTCGAGGCAATAACAGTCAGCAAACTGTCGCCCTGTAGTGATTTATTAAGAAAGTACTTTTCAAAACATGAATAAACACACACACAAATGCATGCATTCGTTCTTACAACATTACTGTACATATGTATGCAAATAGTTTCAATGTATTTGTATACATGTATGTATGTATGTTATACATACATATATACTTTGTATGTAGAGAAAAAGGAAATGCATTTCTCTACCAAGGCAACTTAAGATGTAGAAAATGGTTTCATTTGTTGTAAATGTATTTTTCAAATCGTATATACCCAGTGATAACATTTATATTGAATTTTATTTAACTTTCGAATCAAAAGGTTCAGCAAATTTTGTATTAAAAAATTAAAAATTGTTATGATTCGACAGAACGGTTACTCCTTTATTTACTCCTGCAACCCAAACTACAAAATAAGAGGCGTAGGATTAATTGTTTCCCCTAAAGCTCGGAGTGCGCTGATTGAACATAAAGCGGTATCAGACAGAATCATTACAGCAAGATTCAAATGCAAATTTAGAAATATTTTCATCGTGCAGTGTTACGCCCCGACAGTACCGGATGAAAACGAGATTAAAGATGACTTTTACAACCAACTCGATGCAATAACGAACTCCCTACACGTCGGTGATATAAAAATTTGCATGGGCGATTTCAATGCCAAAGTCGGGACAGATAACGAGAATCTGCAATCGGTCATGGGGAAACATGGCCTTGGAGACGTTAGAAACAATAATGGAGGAAGACTGGTCGACTTTTGCGCACGCCATTGGCTCTTTATTGGTGGGACAAAATTCCCGCACAAAAATATCCATAAATATACGTGGGAATCGCCGGGACATTATACAAGAAATCAAATCAACCACTTCTTGGTGAGCAAACTTTTTTTGGGTTCTTTAATGGATGTCAGGTCCAGGCGAGGGGCCGATATTGACAGTGATCACAACCTTGTAGTAGCAACGTTACGATTGAGACCAGCAGCAATAAATAACTCAAGAACAAATAATGAGAGTTATAATACAGCTCGGCTCAAGGATCCTGCAATAGTGACATCATACAACCAAAACCTACATCTACGCCTCAATGAAAACTCCCAGAACAGTTGGCAACACATCAAGCAAGCATGTAAAACATCAGCGAAAATGGTTCTCGGTACTAAGCCAAAAATATAAAACTTTGGATTGGGCCAGAAACGTGGAACAACGCTATTTTTCGTTCTAAATGTCCAGCCACCAAAACTCAAGCGCGAATTACATACCGTGAATCAGCACGCAAAGTAACGTATATGATCCGTATTGACCGTGAAAACGAAGCTGAACAAGCATCGAACACCAGCAACATAAGGGGCGTGTACACTGCCATTAAAGAGCTGTGCGGTGATAATATCAGAGGTACGGCAATCTTGAAGGCTAATGATGGTTCAGACCTAACGACCACCGAAGAACAATTAGTCCGGTGGTGTGATTATTTCACATCACAATCACAGACAACTAACATGATCGTATGTGAAACTGATATACAAATTACCAGACGCAACCCGAGAAGAGCTATTTGAACGGATCCCCCAACAACAACGGAAATTATAGCTATATTGGACAATATGAAAAATTGTAAGTCGGCAGGCCCAGATAACATTGCGGCAGAGCTTTTGAAGTATGGGTCCAATACGATAGCGGAATACTTAACTCCTCTTATTCACAATGCATGGATCAACAACAACATTCCAAATGACTAGAAAGAGGGTACTGTTATCACTATTCCCAAAAAAGGTGATTTAACACTCTGCAAAAACTGGAGAGGTATAACATTGCTGAACTCGATCGGCAAAATTATAGCTACACTAATTCTACAAAGAATCCAACCTGTAATTGATGAGACGTTGCGTAAAGAGCAATCAGGGTTCAGACCGGGGCGATCGTGTGTAGATCATGTTAACACCTTGCGTATTATAATTGAACAATCGATAGAGTACAACTCCCCCCTTTATCTGCTTTTTAATGATTTTGAACGTGCATTCGACACCGTTTCCCGTGATGCTATCTGGTTAACACTGTTAAATAAGGGTATACCAGAAAAAATAGTTGCTCTAATACAAGAACTATACAACGAAGCAGAATAAAAAGTACGTTTTAATGGTAAGGAGAGCAACCCTTTTAGTACCTCAGCTGGAGTGAGACAAGGATGTGTATTATCCCTCACATTATTCCTCATACTGTTGGACTGGGTAATGGAGGAAACAAATTCACAAGTTCCTGAGGGTATAAGATGGAATTTAAACAGTTTTCTTGGTGATATTGACTACGCCGACGACATCTGTCTGATGACTCATAAACACTCTGTTATGGAAGCAAAACTTAAGAAATTATCCGAAAACGCGAATAAGGTCGGACTACGAATAAATTTCACCAAGACCAAACTAATGCGTATATGTTCCGAAAACTCAACCCCAATGACAATCAATGGTACAACTATTGAAGATGTGTCTTCATTCAATTACCTAGGATGTACAATATTTAGAGATGGCGGTTCAGCGAAAAACATAATGATCGTATCAATAAGGCGCGATCAGCATTTATGAAATCATATAAAATATGGAGATCCAACACCATATCCAAGAAAACTAAACTTAAAATATTCAACAGCAGCGTCAAGTCAAGTCCATGTAGCAAGGATGTACAACATGGAGCTTTACAAAAGCAACGCAACAGAAATTACAATCATTTGTGAACCGCTGTTTGAGGCAAATATTACGCATTTATTGACCCAACTGGATCTCAAACGAAGCTTTATAGCAAATGGCAAACTGCAGTCCATTATCCGTTGAAATAAGGAAGAGAAAGTGGACATGGATTGGTCACACGCTTAGACGACCACCATCAGAAATATCAAGATCATCATTTGAATGGAATCCTCAAGGGCACCGCAGCCAAGGGCGCCCACGTAGTACATGGATACGATGTGTGAAACAAGAATATGAAGCAGCTCAACTTTCATGGAACCAAGTCAAGATGCTAGCAAGAGATAGAGAGAGATGGAGAGTTTTTGTTAATGCCCTATGTTCTTCGTGAACGTTTTGTTTGCGTATATAACAATTGTATTAGCAAAAATTATAAATAAATAAATAAAGGACATATATATATATATATATATATATATATATATATATATATATATATATATATATATATGATTCGACTAAGGTCACGAATGTAATTAAATGGCAGAAAAATAATAAGGCAGAACTAAGTGCCGAAATTTTAAAATTGTCATACCTTTGATGTAATTTTTCTCTCAAAGTTAGATCAAATTGGTCGATGGACTATATCAGACATTTCCTTCCGACAAATGTTCAAAATACGTTTGCGGATATTGGCCTGAATTTTCCAAAACTCCCTTCCAGTTTTATTCATGCTATATATGAAGGACTAAAACGTTTACTGGGAAACTACCACCAGTGTTTTTTATAGATGATGATGGTAATAAGAATGTGTTGCCTTTGTAGAAAAGTTTCTTCTTCAAAAGTGTAAAATGAAAAAATAAGAGTAAAATGGAATACAAAATACTAAACAATTTACAGGCACAACTTCTTCTTTTTCCCAGGATTTGCATATGAATGTAAATAATGATTGTGTAGAGGAATGTAAATGTTTTGGCTTGAATGAATTATGTAAAATTATATTATTCTCTTTAATTTTATGAAGGGCTGCGATATTATTGATCTCCGTATTAAGTATTTACAATATTAAATGTCGTCAAATTTTCACAATGTAGAAAATATGAAAGCAATAAGTGAAAAATTTCCTCGAAGAATAATTAGTAGAAAGGGATTTCTTTAAGTGCTTAAATGCTGTGTTCATCCATACCAATTACTCTTTAGAATGTTGTGAGTAGCGGCGTCCAATCACACGCTAAAGGTCGCAATTTTGAACAAAATTGTGATGATGGTTATACTATCATATATCGGTCCACTCACTCCTTTACGTACCTCCCCCACAAAATTTGAAAAATGGTCACTAAAATGATGCGGACGATAACTCTCGAAGGCAGTAATCGATTTGATCCAGGTTCGAATATGGACTATATACGTCAATTCCTTCGGGTATCTACCTCACAAAATCTCGAAAAAATTATTTTTAAGCACTGCTCTCGAATCGCTCTAATCTTTGTTGTAGCAACTTGTATTCGCTGCCGCCATTACGACGGTACAAGTTTTTCAGGGGACGGTACAAGTTTTCTGAGAGAATAACCCGTCTCTTCGGTAACAGCACGACTCTTTTGGTCATACTATGGGTTTCTTGGAGGTGGCTTTGAATACTCTTGAACATATAGGTCTATTTGAACGTATGTGTCTTTAAAATTGACAACAATATGATAATTGTCGCTCTGTATAGTTTGTATTTTCTCCTGGATTTGTCGGAAAGTGAATATTTGGTCAAAAGTTGAATTTTCCAGGTCTAAAGATGCTTTGATGTATTTCACTCACTATACGCCCTAACAATATTCCGGATATAAACTTATAGGCAAAACACATTGGGTTATTTCTCTACAGTTGGAGCACACATCCTTATCCCCTTTCCTACCAGATGGCGTTGCCGAGCTGATACATACCCCTTATAAACGTGTTGTCTCAAGCCTTGTAGTAAACCATCGACTCCTTGAGTTCCGGCAAAAATACTCATTACAAAACCCCCTACAAGGCCATGTCGCGCGAAATATGTAGTGATATTTTGGCCACCTAAATAAGTACTTTAAAAGGTAGTTAATAAAAGTCGCAACTACCTATTTAACTAATATGTACTTGTAATGGGCATTTTTGCTGGGGTCTTATTATTCGTGTTGCTGTATTGCGGTCAATTGCTGTATGTATCTCATCCTGACCAGGTGGTATGCAATCAAATCCATCTTCTGGTAATGGATTTGTTGTACGTTCGTCGTCGTCGGTAGTGTTGAATACCCAACTGTTCGGTAATATATATTTTGCAAAAAACCCCTATGACACCGTTTGAGGTGGTTGGAGCGCAAGATAACTCTAGATCAGATCTGCCGATTCGGTCCAACATATGGCCTTAGTAATCTTTTGTCCAAACATAGTTTAAGTTCGAAGATAAGCCATATCGGTCCATTCCTTCAGGTACCTCCCACACAAAAGTTCCAAAATGTTCGGAAAAAATTTTCGTACGGTAACTCTTGAAGGGAGCGGCCGAATTGGTCCCTACTTTACACATCCTAATATATCTACAAGATATAGATCAAGTTCAAATATGGACTATATATGTCCACTCCATCCGGTACCTCCCACACAAAATTTTGTATAAGTTCACTTTAAGACCTGATATCGAATCACTTTGATTTTTGTTGAAGCAACTTGCATTCGCTGCCTCAATTACGATGTTTTTCCAGGGGCCAGTCCCTACTTCTTGAACAAACAGCCCGAAGGGTGGAAAACCCCATAGGCACCATATGTAGTTGCTGGAGATCCACTTCCATAATGGTCAATGTCGATCCATTACTTTTAGTATCTCCTCCGCAAAACTTTTGATCTTTAATCATAATCAACATTTTTGTCGGTTCAAATGCCCAAAATTTGTAAAAACCCCTAGATACATACGTTTTTTGGAAAAAAATTGTTTCAATATACACAGGCTGAGGGTATATCTCTGTCGGCAAAGCCGATTGATACTTTTTTACTTGTTTTGCATTAAAATCACCCATAACAATTTGTATGTCATGAGCAGGACAACGGTCATATGTTTCTTTTAGGGGCTTATAAAAAATATCTTTGGTATGTTCGTTCTTGTCTTCAGTGGGAGCAAAAAAAACTGATGTTGAAAAATTTTGCTTTTATCCGTAGCCTTTCATTCACCGGGGTTAAGCCGATGACCAGATGTTTTTAACTACAAATTCGCAACCAAACACATGTTTTATGCCGTGGCAGCTATAATACAGTACGTTACCTTAAGGTGTTGTTGTGGCGCCTTTTCCAAAAGGACTAGCGCAAAACGTCGGAGGTCCATAATAAGTTCGTCATCAAGAAGATAATTTATATTTTTCCCCATATGGTTGGTGCCACCGTCGTGTAATGTTATGCACACCCGTTTGCACACTGAAGATCGTGGGTTCGATTTCTCGGGAAGAAAACATCAAATTTTCAACTGTGGCAAAATACCCCTCTGTATTATTGGCGACATTTTCTGAGTAGTTCAGCCCTGTAAAACTTCTCTACAAGTGGTGTCTTAGGACACGCGGTACGGACTCGGCGATAAACTGTAGGGCCCATATCATTGAGCTAATATGAATCGGGGTCTAGTATTTGATATGAAAGAAGTCTCCCTTGCCCCTTCCTACATGTTTGTGGAACAATTATTATTATATTATTACATAAGTGGAGTATAAGTTTTACTTACATACTTAAATTATTTATTTTGAACTTAAAGCAACAAAGACGACTTTTCCTCTGCTGTAACTCGCTTAAGTATCCTTAGTATGCTTTACTTCTTTAGAATCATTAGTATTTCATCCATCCACATAAATTGTTACATAGCTTACTTCCTCTCACTCTCCCCATGTTGTTCTCTACATCAATATAAATTTATAGCTTTATATTGTGTTCATCATGGAGTATCGCTTTATTCAATTGAATTTTACATTAACAAGTATTGAAAACTCAATACAATGCAATTGGAAATGAAATGTAAAAATGAATAATGCAGCTGGGTTCACAACTAACTTGCCGAACAATTGTGTAGCATTATTCAATTGTATTTTTTACAAAAAACATAACACGTTTTCGCTATTTATTCTCTTTAACAAATTGCAAAAAAACAATATTATTTCCTATAAAAAAATAAACCAACAAAAATCCAAAACACCAAACTTTCTTCACCAAGCGTTTACCAAGAAGCTTAATTCGTTGTAACTTTTATTTTACTTACTAATTTTAGACCAACATTTTTGGTTTGAATGTTAAGCCAAATGTCAATGCCACCACGAAGAACACAACGTATGGCGCTATTCTCAAACCACACGTAACACACCATGAGCAATGAAAGTTTTTAGTTTTTTTGTTCAGAGTTAATTCAGTGCACAAGTACAAACATACCCAGCAAACTAAGTGTCGAGTATGCACCAAAAAGTCTACAATTATTCCAGGCGGTCTGGAGTTCTGTGAAAATGTTATGGTGTTAAAACTATTGGCAATTTATGACAATGTCAGAAGGGTCGGGGAAAGCTACGAAGCAAAAAAATCAAAGCATAGGTTATCTTTGTTACTATCTTTCTTTGCAATCAACAGTACGAGTTATGTTTCTCTGTTCGAAGGGATTACGCAAAAATAACATTAGAGAACATCTATGAATGGTTCGTCATCTTTCTGAATGCCTATGTTCGATTCCCAGGGCAGGAAATATCCAATTTTTAACGGTGGCAACAAGCTCCTCAGCGTAATATAGGCGATATTTTCTTAGTATTTCAGCTATGGTCGTGGAAACTATGTAAACGACAGCTACTTTTGACTTTCCCTTGAGTATTATTGCCTTTCTAGTAACCCATCCCCCCAAAAAACAACAAACTATGAAAAAACCCTCCAAAATTGATGAGCGTGACATGCGAAGCTTCACCTAGAATGTTCGCAATTTTTATAGAGAAGGTGCATTTGAAGAACTGGCAGATGTACTTAAAACGTACAAGGCCGACATTATTGTCAAGCAGAAAATACGATGGATTGGAAAACGCGTCCCAACAACACCTAAAAGTGGCACACTGTATTATAGCTGCCATCACATTCAACATGAGATTGGTTGGGGATTTGTAGTTTGTCCGATGTTAAAACATCTGGTCGCCAACTTCACACTACTGAATGAAAGTCTTCGCTTCATTTTGAATAAAAGCAACATTTTTCAAGATCAGTTTTATTAGCACTAATGCTCTCACTGAAGATAAGGATGAACAGATCAAGAATATATTTTACGAGCGCTTAGAAGATTCTAGATGTTTTTATTTCCAAAATTGAGAAGGAGAATATCTTTAGCCCAACAGTCGGGAAATTCAGTCTCCACAGTGAAATATTTGACAATGGTATGAGGCTAATAGATTTCGCAGCAGCCTGGTAGTTAGCCGTACCAGATCTAAGCATCTCCACATTCATAAGGGCACCTGGTTGTCTCCAGGCCAGAAAACAAGAAATCAAATTGATCACGTTGTGATGGATGAAAGATCGAGCGTGTTGGATGTAAGATCGTTCCGAGGACAAACATAGATTTGAACCAACATGTTGTTGCAGCAAACGTACGTAGCCGATCAAACGTAGCAAATTGAGTACGAACATACACAACAGGGAATTTGGAGATCGGTAAGCTGCAATCACAGTAGATAGCCACACCGTATTTCACTCCCCTGGCCTAATTTCATAAACAATGCACTCATCTTCCCGACCACATATCATCACAGAGGCAAAGTATTGCATGCAAACAGCCGCAAAATCCAAACCAGAGACCTCCTACTACTACTCGTGCTACTACCGAAGAGAAAATCTTGTAGAGACCAGCAAGGTAGTACAGATAGTGTCCTCAGGATATGGAAAGAACGTTTTTCCAAAGAAGATCGAAGACAACGAAGATACCATAAATCCGATCCCAGAAGACGGTATTCAATGTATACCGCCCGGCCACGATTAGGCAAAGGCATTAAAAAAACGGCTGAAGACTAACAAGGCAGTAGGAGTAGATGTTTTACAAGCCGAACAGTTTAAAACTGGAGGTGACAAGCTGATAAAGTGTATGCACCTGCTAGTTATACCATCAAGCAGAATTAACGCGTACCCGACGATTGGAAACTAAGCATCTGAGTACTCTAACTATAGGAGCATAAGTCTGCACCCTATTGCTTATAGGAAAATGCGAGGGATATTGTGTGACCGACTAATGCCTATGGTCAACGAAATAATTGGGCCATACTAAAGTGACGGCAAATCTTGGAAAAGACCCAAGAGATGCAGATCTACACCTACCACCTTTTTTGTCGATTATAGGACAGCCTTCCACAGACCTATACGTTCAAATGTATTTCCAGCAATGTATGAATTTAGTATCCCTGCAAAGCTCATTCGGCTTTGTTAGATGACATTAACCGGTCCACAGTTAAAATAGGAAAGAACCTTTCCGAAAAGTTTAGTACCAAAAGAGTGTAACGTGACAAAATGATCACTTACATAAATGCAACAACGTTACGGCCCACTACCCAATACCTCAATATACTGCATATATTCATTGCTGCGGGAACAGTGCGTTACGATGTAATCTTAACTAACTATTGTAATGATTACTACAAGATAATTCTCATTCACTTTGTATGACTGTATACTTAAGTATTTCAGTTTGTTGTGGGAATGGCAGGCTTGTTACTTCAGGGAGCTAGCAACACGGGCTTGAGTACAATTAAGTGTTCGTAGTCCGCCAACTGGCACGGGAGCGTAGAGAGTGTTTGGAAGTACTTTTGAGTGCTACCCCTCTCCACCTTCGGATGTTGTTCCACCTCACCTTCCGGTGTTATTCCACTAGTCAGTACTTGTGGTATATAGAGGTTAGCGTAGCACTAGTACTAACGAACGAAGACACGAACGACCAAGCCGAATGCTGAATCACCGAGTGGTCGAACACCTGTAATACGAACACCTAGCCGAACAACCAATACAAACACCGAGTGACCGAACATCTACAACACGAATCACCGAGTAGCCGAACAACCAATCCCAAAACCGAGTGGCCGAAAAACATAGATGAACAAGATGAACACTCGCCTTTACCTTTTCGTACGATTTATTTACCATACAAATGTTCTCTTCGTGTTCTTCATTGCCGAACAGCCAATACGAACACCGAGTGGCCGAACATCAACAACACAAATGATCTAGTTCCCGAACAACTTCAAATCGTCTACTATCGATCAACAAATCACCGAGTTCGCGATCAACTTCAAACCGTCGGCAGTACGAACAAGGAATCATCTAGCTCCCGAACACCTTCAAATAGTTTACTACCGGAAAACGAATAACTGATTCCCCGACCATCACCAAATCGTCAACAACAAATCACCGAACCGTCCGCCACTTAACAGCGAATCATCCAGTTCGAGAGCATCTTCGCATCAGAAAACCAAGTCACTGAGTTGCCGGTCATCTGCAAACCGCCTACATCCGAACAAAACAACGAGTCGTTGAGCACCGATCACCTAATCATCAGCAACTCAGCTTCCAACCACCAATACTCAATCCAAGTTGCCGACCACCAGCGTCAATTATCCTATCTAACTTTGGCTATTTAAACATCCGCAGATTATAAATTAGTTTTACATCAACAAATATCCCATTTAACCCCCCAGGAAACTTCTCGTCTTTTCATTCCGTAAGGTAAAGCGGGTCCTTATGAAGACCCTGGACACGACTGAACTTCTCCAGCCAACGACAACACCAGGTTACAAGAGGTTTCATACAAGGAGACATATTTTCTTGTGATCTCTACAACATCCTGCCGGAAAAATGTATACGAGATGCAAAACTTGAAAGAAATGTCGCAATAAACACCAAGAGGCACATGCTACTTGCTTCTGTTGACGATATAGACATCATTGGTAGATCAGTCAAAATGTAACTAATACATTTAAAAAGTTCGAAGGAGTATCTGCTAAAATGGGTATGCCGATAAACGGCGACAAGACCAAGTTGATAGTGTCGACGTGCAATGCGTCCACAGAGCTCGGACCAGCTGTGGAAGTTGGTTCCTACTTTGGCTTAACTAAGCAGATCAAAAACAAAGCCACATCCCGTAACGCTTTACAAAACACTGATATTACCCGTCCTAATGTACGGTTGCGAAGTCTGGATACTTGCGCAAGCAGATAAGGCAGTGCTTAGTGTTTAAAATTGGCAAATATAATTTGCTAATATTTAATAAAATAAAACACCACAAAGAGCTTAGTGACAGTCTGTCCTTTTTACTTTTTTTAATTTATTATTTTTGACAATCATGACGTTGCCATCAGTTTCCATATTGTGTTTAGTGGTAATGATGTTACCATCAGTTAATGCTAATAACGATCAGCTGCTATGCGTGGTCATGTTGAATCAGCTGTCGTTGATTTAACACTTAGTATGTTTAAGAAAAAATTTCTTCGAAAGATCTATGGGCCAATCTGCGTTTACGGTGAATATGGATTTCGTAGTAACCACGAGCTGTATCGGCTATACAACGACATCAGTATAGTTGGATCGATTGCATTGGCTAGACCATATCATAAGACTGAGCTATGACGAACCACCTAAACAGGCGGTACGGGCCACATGACGGTACAAGCAGAACTGAAAAGCCAAGGCTTTGATGGAGCAAACAAGTGTAAAACGATATCGAAAACGCGATATTTCAAATTAAAAAAGCAAAGCAACAAATAGAGAGGAATGGAAAGTTTTTCTTAGTTCGGCTTATAGGACAAATGTTCTGTAGAGGGCTAACTAAGTATGTAAGTAATCGTTCGATTCCCAGGTCAGAAAACATCAAATTTTTGGCGATAGCAACAAACTCCTCCTTCCTTAGTATCTCATCTATGTTCGTGGAAAATATATGTATTCGTAACTATTGATTTTCTCGACTGTATTTTCCCTCTTACTTTGACAGTTTGATTTGCTGGGAATTTTCACAGACACACACACACAAAGTACATAGTAGTTGGATCAAACCACAAAGTACAAACTTTCACACAAGAGTTTATCTCTCGTACATGTCTAATTAGTGCCTTTAAAAGTGGCACGTAAGTACTTCCACTTGCACACATAACTCTTAACATAAGGTTAACCTTATCACTTTTAAGTAGAGATTTTTTTGGCGTAAGTTCCTTTTTTGCTTTTGGTGGATGAAAGAACAACAAGGCAACTACTCATTAGCTGAGGAAATGCAAAGTAAAGCTAAGTTTGTTTTTATGCCACCGAAGGTTTTTTGTGGAATTAAAAATATTTAAAATTTATGTTATCCTTCAATAAAGCTTCTATTGAAAAGAAGAGTAAAATTACGAAATGATAAAAAGGCAAGTAAACGAATATTTCTCATGGATACATCCTTTGGGCAGCTCCTCCTCAAAAGTTAAACATTTTTGCATCGGTTTGAAATTTTCTACAAAATTAGTCTATCACTGTAGACTTGATTCATGTGCAAGTCCATATATGTATTTCTAAATGACTGGTTGATACTATTACAATTGCAAGTATTCAGTATTTTTTCTAGCGGAAGCAAATGTCGTCCGGTCTAACCAACGAAATCGTTTTATCACGATACGTTTAACTGATATCGTTGAATAGTTGACAGAGCTCGTTGTTCCTACGACGTCAATATTTACGGTCTGCGCATATTGGCCCGAATATCTTACTAAGACTTTGTCTGTCATAAGTTTGCGAAAGTACCCATGCTTCGGAACTATACATTAGCTCGAGTAGTAGCAGCTTTTGTAAAGAGTTTTTTTTTTTGTATGTCGAGATGTATTTTTTTAAACTGCTTACTTAAGTCAGGTCAACGAAATCTTTAAATGCCTCAAAATTATAAGAATCAACTTCGAGTTCTATGGGCGCATAGCGAGTCAACACCATCGTCTTGGTCTTCTGTTTAGCGTCAGACCGACTTCAGCTGATTATTCTTCGATCTTTTTAAAGGTATTAGTTACATCTTTCAATAGTCGACCCATAATGTCAATATCGCAGCATAAAATGTGTAATTTCTTTTGACGTTTGTATCTCGTATAACCTTTTCCAGAAGGATGTAGAAGAGACATACGAAGGGCTGTCTACTTGTCTGAAACATATTTTGGTACTGAACTGTTCGGATAGGTTGTTTCCTATTTTATCAGAGGACTGGGTATCAGTTACAAAGCATTAGCTTTGCGGGGAAACCAAATTCAGACATGGCTTGGAATAGCTTTGATCGTAGGGTTCACCTTGGGCAAGTTTATAATCGACAAAAAGGTGGTAGGGCTCGATCTGCACCATTTGGGTCTTCTCAAGGATTTGATGCAGTATAAATATCTGGTCAATGATGGACTTGCCATGTCTAAATCCGCATTGTTATGACCCAATTATTTCGTTGACTATAGGCTTTAGTTGTTCGCACAATATCCCTGACACTATCTTGTAAGCAATAGGGAGAAGACTTATGTCCCTATAATTAAAGCACACAGCTTATCCCTTTTTTTGTGGACGATGCACAGGATGCTCAGATTCCAATCGTCGGGTAGCAGATCCTGTTTGTAACAGCTCGGTTGGTAAAACGTCGGCTCCTGCTGCCTAATTATTCATCACCATATATATTCAATACCACCTTCTGGGATTGGATCTGAGGTATCTTCGTAGTCTTCGTTAGTATTGGATACTAACAGTTTAGAAAAATGTTCCTTCCATATCCTGAGCACACTATCTACATCAGTTACCAAATTACCTTGCCGGTCTCCACAGTAGGATGTACCAAAGCCATAATTTTGATGTTTCACTCCTTGCTAGAATTTTCGGACCTCATTCTAGCTCCTCTAAACCACGATTTTTTTACATTTCATACGGGCAAATGTGCCTCAACGAAATAATGGTTTTAGACCCCAAGTATGTTTGGACGAAATCCGTGTCAGACAATTTGGAGTTCATTTAGCCATGTCCGTCCGTCTGTCTGGCTGGAGCGCACGATAACTCTCGAACGGATCAACCGATTCGATCCAAAATTTGGCTTTCGTATTAATATTATTTCCAAACTTAGTTTAAGTTCGAAGATGGGTTATATCGGTCCACTCCTTCCGGTACCTACCCCACAAAAGTTCGAAAATGTTTGGAAAATTTGTACGCACGATAACTCTTGAAACGAGTAACCGATTGGATCCATTCTTTGCACATCGCAAAATTTCTACCAGACTTTGATGAGGTTTAAGTATGGACTCATTCGGTCTACTCCTTCGCCTACCTCCTGCACAAAATTTCGGAAAAGTTCAGTTTAGAACCTGCTCTCGACTCGCTTTGATTTGTGTTGTAACACCTTGTATTCACTGTTCTCCATACGACGGTACAAGTATCATCAGGGGCAAATCCATACTTCCGGAGAAAATAGCCTTAAAAGTGAAAAACCCCTATGGAAACATATGTAGTGGCTGGAGAGCACGATAACTCTCGAACTGATCAACTGATTTGGTCCAAAATTTGACCTTCGTCATATTTTGTTCAAAGTTAGTTTAATTTCGAATGTAAGCCCTATAGGTCCACTCCTTCAGGTACCTCCCCCACAAAAGTTGAAAAAATGCTCGGAACAATTGTGCGCACGATAACTCTTGAAGGGAGTGCCCCATTTGGTCCATACTTTACACATCCTAATATATCTACCAGATATAGATCAGGTTGGAATATGGACTATATTTATTCACTCCTTCGAGTACCACCCGCACAAAATTTCGCATAAGTTCACTTTAAGGCATGCTGTCGAATCACTTTGATTTTTGTTGAAGCAACTTGCATTCGCTGTCTCAATTAGGTCGGTAAATATTTTTTTAAGGGGCAAGTCCATACTTATTGAGAAAACAGACCGACAGGTGTAAAAACCCTATTTAGTGGCTGGAGAGCACGCTGACTCTCGAACTGATCAACCGATTTGGTCCAAAATTTGACCTTCGTCATATTTTGTTCAAACTTAGTTTCAGTTCGAAGATGTGCAATACCGGCCCAAAGCTTCCGGTACTTACGCCCAATATTTAAAAAATGTCACTCAAATGGTATGCACGATATCTCTTGAACTGGGCAACCAATTTGGTCCAAACTTTGGATCTCCTAATATTTTGTCCAAATTTAGTTTAACTTCTAAAATGGCCCATATCAATCCTCTGTTTAAGGTCTGTTCGAAGATCCTTTGGAAATGTATACTGATGCTCTTCGTTGTGGTCCTCTTTACGGTGATATTATGTATTCCCTGGACAAGTCCATACTTCCTGGCATACTCGTCCAAAAATTATACGAAGACCTATTGAATTGACTAGTGGGAGCGATATCTATCGCAAAGATATGACTCCCACAATAAGATCCACTTCCATAATGGATTATGTCGGTCCATTTCCTTAAGTACCTCCTCCGTAACACATTTCATCTTTAATCCTAATCCACATTTTTTTCGGCAAGTTCAAATGTGTGTGAAGATAAAATCGATTTTTAACTATCGGAGTCAAAAACCACACAATTAGTGGTATACCAGTATAACAGTTGTATAACAGATTCGTATGAAGGTAAAAACGATTTTGAAAAAGGATTTTCAAGAATATATGTTTATGATATATGTACGCATGCATAGCACTAAGCATTTCATTGTTGAAAAAATTGAGAACAAAAATTTTTCAAAAAAAAATATTTTGGAAAATTGCGATTTTTCAAGAATATAATATGTTTTGGTCAATTACTCAGGATCTAAAAAGGGTGCACCTACACGGAAAGTTGCGTAGGATGGCTAAAGTTGTTTAGTTTCCAAAAATGCATAGGAATTATCATTTCATTTTAAAACTATTTTGGAAAAAACTTCATACATGTGGTTGGACCTTTCAACAAGTGGCGAGTACAGCTAATTAGGCCATTGGGTGCACTATAAGAAAATAATAATTTGATTACAGGTTGATTGTAGAAATTTTGAAATATCGACCGCTTATGAAAAACCTTCATATATGTATGTGGTGGATCAATTGTGGGCCCCCTAGGCGAAATTTATGCTGCGTACCTACAGATTGCGAGTACAGCTAGGGGGCCCACAATAGGTCCACCCTCATATATGAAGGTTTTCATAAGCGGTCGATATTTCAAAATTTCTACAATCAACCTGTAATCAAATTATTATTTTCTTATAGTGGACCAAATGACCTAATTAGCTGTACTCGCAATCTGAAGGTACGCGGCATAAATTTCGCCTAGGGGGGCCCTCAATAGGTCCACCCACATATATGAAGTTTTTTCCAAAATAGTTTTACAATGAAATGATAATTCCTATGCATTTTTAGATCCTGAGTAATTGACCAAAACATATTATATTCTTGAAAAATTACAATTTTCCAAAATATTATTATTTATTTATTTATTTATTTATTTTTTTTTTCAATTCTGAAATGCAATTTTTCAACACTGAAATGCTTAGTGCTATGTATGCGTACATATATCATAAATATATATCCTTGAAAATCTTTTTCCAAATCATTTTTACCTTCATACGAATCTGTTATACAACTGTTATACTGTTATACCACTAGTTATGTGGTTTTTTCTCCGCTAGTTAAAATCGATTTTATCTTCACACACATCAAGTTCAAATGTCCAAAAGGTTTCAATTTACATAGGCTGAGGGTATATCTCTCTCGTCAAAGCCGTCTGATACTTTTTTACTTATTTTCATACCATAAGATGGAGGGTATAATTAAATTTGAAGTAGGCATCGGAGACCCTATAACGTATATATATTCTTGATCAGGGTAAAATTCTAAGTCTATATAACCATGTCCATCTGTCTGTCCGTTCATCTCTTGAAATCAAAATACAGCTCGCAATTTAAGACAGAGCTTTGTAATTTTGTATAGACGTTTCTATTACCCGTAGTACATTTCGTATTGCAAATGGGCTATATCGGTCAACGTTTTGATATAGCCTTCATAAAACGGTCCCACCCGATTTTCGGTATTTTGAAGGTTTTAGCCTCATTATTACAACGAAATGGCTGAAATTTGGTACTAAGTCTTCGTTGGGAGTATAAAACTTTCCACCTGAAATTTGACGGTATAGGTCCACACCTTCACATAGCCCCCATAGAGCGGTACTTCTCGAATTTCCGTATTTTAAACGTTGTGGCCTTAATATTCCTCTGAAATTGCTGAAATTTGGTATTAAGTCTTCGTTGGGGGTATACAACTTTACCCCAGATATTTGTCGGTGCAGGTCTACGCATTAATATAAGCCCAATAGAAGGGTACCTTCCGATTTTCGGTATTTTGAATGTTGTAACCACAACAAACCACAGAAATGGCTGAATTTGGTATTTAGTGTACGTTGTAGGTAAAAACCTTTCCGATTGAATTTCGTCGGTATAAGTCCACGTTTCGATATAGCCCCGGTACCTCCCGATTTTCGTAAGGTTGTGACGTCAATATCCCACAGAAATGACTGAAATGTTTTATTTAGTCTTCCATGGGGTTATAAAATATTCCAGAAGGGAATTATCAGTATAGGTCCACGTCTTCCTCCCTCAGAAGCGTACCTCTTGATTTTCGGTATTTTAAAGGTTTTAGCCACAAGTAATCAATTTTAACTACATCCCACTTTAAACTTGTTGTTTTTAAATTCGAAAACAACAAATATGAGATTAAGCTTGACTTACATGCAAATAGTAAGTAAAACCCACATCTCAACAGAACTACCAAAGTGAATCTAAAACACGTAAGAAAAGTCCATAGTCGGACGGAGCCGACCATGGGATACCCTATACCACTATCCCTGGACAATCGCTCTCCACGAAACTTCTTTTCAATGATTGTGAAAATTTAATTATGAAATATCAGAGATGTTATGAATAATACTTATGACCAAAACCAAAAAGTTATCTAGCATGACAAAGACATTTTTGTAGCAGGAAAGGAAAATTGAGTTCACACAAACTAAAATGTAATGAAACCCCCTTATGTAGTACTACTACTTCCGTTGTTTAACCGCTAAGTTATTGAAATTTTTACCAATTTCAAACAAAAGTTTCAGTCCATTTAACCAGCTAAGTACTATCTGATCTTCACGTTGGTTTGTACGCTTCTTCTTCATCATAAACTCAAACTTTGTTTAAAATTTTGCGGGTTATTATTTTGACCCACAGAGCCGCTACAAAATTGGTTAAAATTTAGTTTTTGGTCCATTTCATCCCCTGAACATTTCACGATCATCACCAAAAACTAATCATTTCTATTCTGGCCCGAACCCAACCTCCTTAAAAAATTCGTTACAATCGGTCCATAATTGCGGCCTTAAGTTTGTTTACAATTTTTAATGGACGGACACACATCGCTAAATCGCTTTATCTCGTCGAGATATCAATTTTAGCATACCAAATAAGGGGTCTAGGACGAATATTTCGTGGGGTTACATAAACTTTTGGAGAGACAATATGTAGCATGGGATAAAAATGTGGCTCTCTACACAGAACCCATTATATATTAGGCAGTAGGCCCGTTATCGAGCAAAGACTTTACGGCAATTTACATCAGAGGAAAGGTTAGTAGTTTTTTTTTCCATATGTAGGCTATTGTGCGAAATATATATTGGGTGTTTTTTTAAGCCCGATAGAACTTGAAATTGTAAAAAATAACACAAAAAATTAAATTATAATCAAAATTTTTTTATTCGAAAGATCAATACGTGACATTAACATTTGAAAATGATTTCGGGCATATGGGCACCGCGGCTGTTCTTGACGAAGTGCATTCTGGACGTCCAATTTTTGGCCACTTTTTCGAGCACTGCTGGCCGTATGTCACGAATAACACGAACAATGCTGGCCTCCAAGGCATCAATTGTTGCTGGTTTATCAGCATAAACCAGTGACTTCACGTAGCCGCACAGGAAATAATCGAGAGGTGTCAAATTGCACGAACTTGGAGGCCAATTGACAGGTCCACTTCTCGAAATCAACTTATCGCCAAATTTTGATTTCAATAAGTCGATGGTTGCGTTCGCCGTATGGCACGTAGCGCCATCCTGTTGAAACCACATCTCCTCCGGATCAATGTCATCCATATTTTCAAACAAAAAATCATTGGTCATGGTGCGGTAACGATCTCCATTGACCGTAACGCGAGCTCCGGCCTCATTTTTGAAGAAATAAGGTCCGATGATGCCACCAGCGTGAAAACCGCACCATACGGTGCATTTTTCTGGATGTAATAGAGTCTGTAGGGTCTCTTGTGGATTGGTCTCACTCCATATGCGGCAATTTTGCTTATTAACAAACCCGTTAAGCCAAAAATGCGCCTCATCGCTGAACACAACGAAGTCGTCTATAAGTTGCGCGAATCGACGACTGATTTTCAAAGTAAATTTGGATAATTTCATAGCGTTGTTCAAGCGTGAGTCTATTCATGATGATTTGTCAGAGTATACTGAAACAAATAAAAGCAAAAGTTTCATCAAAATTTAATTTTTTGTGTTACTTTTTACAATTTAAAGTTCTATCTAGCTTAAAAAAACACCCTATATGTCCTCAAGGAATTAAAATATCGACCAAAAATAAATTTTTTATGTTTTTTCATACAAAAGTAATGGTCCATTTCACCCGCTAAAGACTATCAGAACATTCAAAATTGTAGGCATCTTTTTCTACCTATACTCTTACCCGGTGCAAAATTTCGTGACTATTAATGTATAATTGCGACTTCTAGCGAGTTTATTATTACACTGCAAACAAATAACGGAATATATTAGGCTGTAACTCTGTTATCTGATCATGCACACTAACATAAATGGCATCAATTGAAAGGTCAAGCGTTCCACTTTCATGTATATCTCACTTGTCCGGAAGGTCACTTCCAGGAATTAAGTTATAAGCTGTATATTAAAAATTTTCACAATTTTCACACAAAAGTTTTGGTCTATTTAACCCTCTAAATATTATCCGATCGCCATCTCAAATTTCAAGCTTCTCCTTTGTGATATACTCTTACCTTATTTAAAATTACGCGTTGATCGGACTATTATTGAGACTTACAGAGCCGCTAGAAAATTGGATAAATATTATGTTTTTGGTCCATTTCACCCGTTAAATATTTCACGATCATCACCAATAAGAATAGGGATCTATTCTGATCTGAACACGAACTCCATACAAAATTTCGTGACGATCGGTCCATAATTGCGGCCTGGGGCGTGTTTACAATTTATAATGGACAGACGGACGGAAGGACGGACGAACACACATCTCAAAATTGCTTTATCTCGTCGAGATATGAAGATTGGTATACCACATTGGGGTCTCCGACGAATATTTCGCGGTGTTACATGAATTTTTACCAAAACAAACTTATAATACCCTTTTCCACATTGTGGTAAACAGTGGACGATTGATTGTTGTTATTTTTCGACAACTATCAAAATAGTTATGTGCATTCTCTGCAATGTGGAGACACATGACAGTGGGAGTAGTTAGTTTGGTTTACATATGCGGCTACGAGAGTTTTTAGGCGTTTTGGTTGAATTCGCATTTAAACGAATTCACCAGTCACACTTATTCTTGAGCTCGAGTCGTCATAAAATTGGGGAAGGGTTTTTTGTATCAACACAAAGAACTAAGAGAACTGATGAGTACAAGTGGAGTTGGACGATACTAATCTTCTCTGCCGTCCTCAAAAGTAATCAATTTTGACTACATCCCACTTTAAACTTGTTGTTTTTACATTTTGAAACATCAAATATGAGATTAAGCTTGACTTACATACATATAATAAAGTTTTAGCCACATTGTTTTACCGAAATTGCTAAAATGTTGTATTTAGTCTTCTCAATAAACGAAAGAAAATAAATCGTTTCATTTTATTTCAATACAACTCATGGTGGAGGGTATAACAAGTTCGGCACGGCTGAACTTAAAGCTGTTCTTACTTGTTTCTCCTCTCTCCTTTTTTCCCGATAACACTCCCGTGCGCTAAGCTTTGCTACTCTGATATCTGATGGAGATCTCTGATATCCAACAATAAATTTTGCGGCCACATTAATGGAGTGGGCAATACTTTATCACTGTGCTGATATGTTATCGATACGAGGAGTACATTCATAAAGCATCGGGGCTAGTAGAGTGGAATACGATGTGACTAGCTGCGGTCCCAGCTCACCGATGTTCAACTTCGGAATTGTGTCTGTTCGTACTTTATTTGCTATGTTTACTTGGACGTTTGCTCCTCGCAACCATCGTACATCCAACACGCTCGATAAACGTCTTCCATCTATCACAACGTCATCAATTTGATTTCTTATTTTCTGGTCTGGAGACAGCCAGATGCCCTTATGAATATCAAAATGCTTAAATCTGGTACTGTTAACTACCATGTTTTCTGCCCCTGTGAATTCTATCAGCGTTATTCCATTGTCATATGTTTTACTCTGGAAACTAAATTTCCCAACTATGGCGCTAAATATATTCTCCTATAACATTGCCTAGAATAATTTTAATGTTACGGGCAGGACAACGGTCATATGTTTCTTCTAAGAGGTTCGTACAAAGATATCTTTGGTCTATTCGTCCGTGTCTTCAGTGGAAGCGTGAGCGCAAATAAAGCTGATGTTGAAAAATTTAGCTTTTAGCAAGTTTTTCACTCACTGGGGTGAATATTTTAACCTCCGACAAATTACAAATCCATAACCAAGCTCATAAAACATGGGTCATGGCAGCTATAATACAGTGCGTAATTTTTAGGTGTAGTTTTTACGTTTTTCCCAATCCATCGTATTTCCTGTATGTCCGTAATGTCAGCCTTGTATTTTCAAGTACATCTGTCAACTCGTAAACTGCACCGTCTCTATAATGAGTGAGAACATTCCAGATGCGGATACACAATTCGTAAGTTATCGTACCCAGCAGTTAGTTGGTGCTAGTAGGGGCTTTTGCATATTTGTATGCATCCTAGAATGTTCTGCAATGTTATATTACGCAAAAGAAACATGTTTTTAAAAATATATTTGCAAGTAAAATCACCAATCCAAGTAAAATCACCAGCATTCCAATCAAACAAAACGAATGCATTTCATCAATAATAACCTCATTTTTCACATTTTTGGAACACAAAAATTCCAATAGTGGAATTTGGCCTCCGAGTTTTTCGTTCATTTGCATATGCCATTATGCTTTCGCTGACGTTTAATTTAATCGAGGACACAAGCAAATGATGTGTAAAAATGTAAACGACACAAAATGTATGCCTACGCCTGACTATCCTACCATACACTGAATCATGATGGCAAGCTATCCACAAAATTAAGGCCAATATTCCAATTAAAATGAATAACACGGTAAAAAGGAGATGGAAAAAAGCGATGACTTCAACTTCAACTTCAATACCATTGTAGGTGACAGTTGACCAAGTGTAAAGCAATATGTATGGGGTTAAAATGGTCGGTGAAGGATAACGTTTGGGACATATTTACAGTTTCAGTGAAAATAAACAATATTAACCCAAAAGAGAAATTTGTAAAAATTATGAAAATATTTGTGAAAATTAACGTAAGTGTAACTGGAGATGGTGCAATTGTTTTAATGGGGCATGACTTATCTTATGAGAATTATAAAGCATTAGCATATCTGAAATAAATATAAAAAATTAGATTTAGTCATTACTATTGCAAACTTATATTTAAACCAGGCTCTCAAACTTCTATCGGTGTTGACATCTTGACTTTTTAGATGACGAGGGGTTTTAGATTTATTACAACATTATCTTCGGCCGATTGTAAATACATATTATATTTATTCGGCGACATATATTAAAATTTGATGGAGAATATTTTTGTCTTTGACGTCTTCTATCTAGAATGCAGTTTTGTGGGACAAAACTTAACAAGTAAGAACGGCGTTAAGTTCGGCCGGGCCGAACTTGTTATACCCTCCACAAGTGTGAAGTGAAACTTTCACCTACGGACAGATCGAATGTATATAAGGTCTCTTCAGAATTTTGTGGCCCTTTTTGGACATTTGAACTTGCCGACAAAAATGAGGATTAGGAATTAACTGCACTAAGACACAAATGTTGAACCTTTGTGGGGGAGGTACCCTTGTTATACCCTCCACCACAAGTTGTATTGAAGTAAAATGGAATAATTAGTTTCCTTTCGTGTATGAAGAAGACTTAATACTAAATTTCAGCAATTTCGGTAAAACAATGTGAGACACCATTCTATGGGGGCTATTTCAAAAATACCGAAAAATTTCTGACGGAAAGTTTTTAGGCTCAAAGAAGACTAAATACCAAATTTCCTGTATTTCGGTAAGAGAATGTGGATAAAACTAAAAAATACCGAAAATCAAGAAGTAAGCTTCTATGGACCTATATAAGACGTGGACCTATACTGATAATACTCTTCTGGAATATTTTATAACACTTGGAAGACGAAATAACGAATTTCAGCCATTTCGGTTGGATATTGACGTCACAATCTTCAGTATTACGAAAATCCGTTCTATGGGGGCTATATCGAAACGTGGACCTGTACCGACGAATTTTAGTCAGAAATGGGGCAATATGAAAGCGTGGACCTGTACAGACATATTTCTGACGAACAGTTTTATATCACATTGAAGACTAAATACCAAATTTCAGCCATTTTGGTGGAATATTGAAACAAAACCTTCAAAATACGAAAAATCGGGAGGTACTTTTCCATGGGGGCTATATGAAGAAGTTTGAGTACCCCCAACGAAGTCTAAATACCAAATTTCAGCCATTTCGGTGGAATATTGAGGCCACAACGTTCAAAATACCGAAAATCGGGAGGTATCGTTCTATGGGGGCTATATGAACGCGTCGACCGATACCGACAAAGTTCTGGAGGAAAGTTTTATACCACCACCGTACCAAATTTCAGCCATTTCGGTGTGATAATGAAGCTAAAATCTTCAAAATACCGAAAATCGGGAGGTACCGTTCTATGGGGGCTATATGAAGGTGTGGACCGATACCGACAAAATTCTGGGGGAAAGTTTTATACCCCTAAAGAAGACTACGTACCAAATTTCAGCCATTTTGGTAGGATAATGAAGCTAAAACCTTAAAAATACCGAAAATCGGGAGGTACCGTTCTATGGGGGCTATATCAAAACGTGGACCAATATATCCCATTTTCAATACCAACCATCCTGCAAGTAATAAAAACTTCTATACCAAATTTTGACTCTCTATCTTTAAAATTGCGAGCTGTATCTTGATTTCAACAGAAAGACAGACGGACGGACAGACGGACATGGTCAAATCGACATAGAATTTTATGCTGATCAATAATATATATACTTTATAGGGTCTCCGACGAATATTTCGATGTGTTACAAACGGAATGACAAATTTAATTATACCCTCCATATGGTGGAGGGTATAATAAACTCAGATAAAGTACAACATTAACCCTAAAACGTTATTTTATTTTTGGCATATTGTTGTATTCGGGACCTAGAGTAAAATTTTATGACAAATAATTTTGTAGAATATTTTGATCTGATACGATCACATTTTAAAGGAGTTTTAAAAAAGTTTTGAAATAAGGACCAAAAAGACCCCTTTAGTGACTCGCATGAGAGTTAATTTTTTTCAGGAGGGTTGGCGTTTTTTGTTTGGGATGACGACTTCTATTTTGTTTTTCAAAATAGTCAGGCTTAATCCCATAGTCGTTGTTTTAATATTTTATTAAAACAACTTTAATTTATTAGTGGGAAAAAATTGGCGATGTTTACCAAGGGGTAAGGCAGGGAATACTATAGTTTCAGATCTCGCCACAGATCTTCATCAGTTCCCTTATTTCTTGTTTTTCAACAAGAAACTTTTTATACCCAAGTGTCAATTGCTAGCTCAAATAGATACGTGCGCAAAGAAACACTCTGATCGAGAATTTCTTTGGCACTACCTAAACTCTAGCAACTTCACTTGCAAACAAATAATTATTTTTTTAATTTTTTTCATAGAAAGATACCCCGCATTGTTGTCAGTAATATTGCCAAAGACACTTTATACCTAAAATTAAAGGATTCCAAGGAATCTGATGTCGAATATTTCAAAACCTGTAGAAATGGGCGGAACTTGCCATGCCTATTTAGGTTACTTCCCGACGTAAACTTTCAAAACGCCGATACACGTGTCTTCTTTTTTTCGGTCCCCTTTCATAATCTGGCCGAATTGTCTTGTTATTATGTTTTGTGTTGTACAGTGCAATCTACTCAGTCTTCCTTGTCATTTGTTGTTGTTGTTTCGTTTGTTTTTTGTTGTAGCACAGCGTTATCAGACTAATTCGAGGTGTGTCACTAAACAACGTAATGGTGCAAAAAGTCAAGACAAATATCTCGGGAAGTGAGGATTTCCCAGCGAAAAACTATATGTTGTTTTGTTCAGGATAACAAGGTCTACCAAGACAAGATCACTTGGAAAAGACCCATGAACAAGAATTATCAACTATTCGTAATTTTTATACACTCATCTTCAGCGTAACGACCCCACCAAGTATGTTTTGACGAAATATGTTTCAGACAATTTAGGGTCGATTTGACTTTGTCCGACAGTATGTCTGTCTATATGAAAAATTGCCCATTAGGGCGAACATCATTTGCATATTAATGTTTAATTAATTTCTCGTTGGAGTCGAGCAAATGACCGAAGATTTTTTGCAAGTGAAAAAGGAAAGCCGAAAATTCGAACCCACACAACCACCTCTTTCTGCCTGACTGGAGCACACGAGAACCCTAAAACGAATAAACCAATGTAGTCCTAACTTAAAGCATCGTATTATCTAGTCCAAACTATTATTAACTGGGAAAATGGTTCATATCGGCCCACACCTTCAGGTAACTCCCCCACAAACCGTTACCGATTTGGTGCAAAATTTCCCATATAAAACTTCGTATAGGCACAATTTTGAACATGCAGTTTATGGACATCACAGCTGATTGTTTTCCCGGCCCCCATTACAAGGTACATATTCCAGGGGCAAGTTCATACGCCCAGAAATTTTATTCCAAAAGCTCAATAAACCCAGGCGGCACCTATTAAAATGACGGATTAGGGCTATTCCACGGCGACGGGTTCGTCAGTGTTTCGCCCAGGACCATATGTACATATGAGAAAGAAGCACACCAGTAGTGGGATTCTCTAGGGCATTTTTTGGTTACCGACAAAAATCGGTCAAATTAAAACACAAAATTACGAATGAAAAGTTAAAATAAAAGTTGACATCACTGTTGCTATAGGTAGAACTTTGCGACTACTTTTTATTGGTCGCTAACTTACCGAATAATATCGTTAATTACCGAAATGCGTTAGAGAATCCCACTACAGAAGTGGAGATGGGGGGACAAGCTTTCCTATTGCCCCAGTCTGTTTAATACAAACCTATCTCGCTTGAGCCAGACTCTAATGACCCACACATGGAATGTATTGGGGTAGGGTTGCTTAAGGTAATAATTGTACTCTATGTTATATGCCCAACATTAACGGTTTTTTTTTTTGGAAAGTAATAAATGCAATGCGTTGCAAGCAAATGACCCTGATGAACTTCGACAAGCCAACCCCAGTGGCCACAGAGTTAGGAAACTCACGCAGGAAGTTAAACTAGTTTGGTCGGTGAGCACAGGCGAAGACGTGGCTAGATCATCTGAACAGTTGCAACATTGGAGCCGGTATAAGTGTATTATGGACACCGGTTAAATCACTCTCAAATCCTGGGAAGAAAAATGCACTGATTGATCCGAAAATGTGCGAAAAGTTATTTTAATCGACAATTAGCCGAGCTTCTCCTTGACGGTACCATTATGGTAATGATGAAATATCTGGATGAAAGTCCTGACAGTTCTCAACCTGACGCTAGCCACCCACATCGTGCCAGAAGTCTGGAAAATAAGCAGGGTTGCACGCTACTGAAGTCGAGCAAAAATGCCAGCAAATGTGAATCGAACAGATACATTTCCCTTTTGTCAAACGTATCAAAGACTCCTAAGGCTTTACTCCTTCACAGAGTAACATCATCAGCATCATTGCATTCGTAAGCAGCACTGCACTGTATGGAGATAACATACATATTAGTAGTGGACTCAACCAAAACAAGCCTTGTTGGCGCTCGACTTACACTGTGACACAAAATGGAAGTAAAAATCTGGGGCAGAGATAATTCCTCTTGGCTATGAAAGCCCTTGGTGAGTACATTAAGAATCCCGAAGGACAGATCCGCCGTGAGTCGAACTTCCTAGTTATGGCGTGATGAAGTTTCTGCTGAAGATCCTTTAAGGCATCTGAAATTAGCGTTATATCTTTGTTAACTGTTGCTTTAGCTTATTTATGAGATGACATATCTTCAGTCAAATCGAATGAGGATTATTTTCGTAGAGTATTTCGACCTTATAACTCGCTTCCTTCAATGTCCTTTTCGTCCCTTTTTTTGAGAACCGCTATAAAAGTACCACAAGATGACGTTTTTCAGCTTCGATATGTTCTGCAAAAATGTCACAAAAATATATAAAAAATGCTCCTTTAGGGGTTAGGGCCACTTATTGAGCTCGAAAAATTAAATTTTTCATGAATTGTTATACCCTCAGCATTTATGCTAACGAGGGTATATAAACTGTGATACGGGCAAAGTCTGCCTCATCGAAATAATGGTTTTAGGCCCCAAGCATGTTTTGACGAAATCCGTTTTAGACGATTTGGAGCCAATTTAGCAATATCCGTCCGTCTGTCTGTCTGGCTGGTGCGCACAATAACTCCCGAACGGATCAACCGATTTGGTCCAAAAGTTGGCCTTCGAAATATTTTGTCCAAACTTAGTTTAAGTTCGAAGATGGACCATATCGGTCCACTCTCTTCGAAAATGTTCGGAAATTTGTACGCACGATAACTCTTGAAGCGACTTACCGATTTGGTCCATACTTTGCACAACGTAAAATTTCTGCCAGCCTTAGGAGAGGTTCAAATATGGACTCAATCGGTCCACTCCTTCGGGTACCACCCACAAAAAAATTCCGCAGAAGCAGTTTAGGACCTGCTCTCGAATCGCTCTGATTTTTGTTGTAACAATCTGCATTAACTGCCCCACATACGACGGTACAAGTTTCATCAGGAGCAAGTCCATACTTCCTGACAAAATAGCCCGAAAGGTGCAAAAATACCCCTATGACACTGTGTGTAATGGTTGGAGCGCAAGATAACTCTCGAATGGATCTGCTGCTTCGGTCCAAATTTTAGCCTACGTAATATTTTGTTCAAACATAGTTTAAGTTCGAAGATAAGCCATATCGGTCCACTCATTCAGCTACCACCTCCACCTTCGGAAAAATTGTGCGCACAATAACTCTTGAAGGGAGTGACCGATGTGATCCATACTTTACATATCCAAATATATCTACCAGATATAGATCAAGTTCGAATATGGACTTCATTTGTCCACTCCTTCGGGTACCTATCACACACAATTTTTGATAAGTTCACTTTGAGACCTGCTTCCGAATCGCTTTGGTTTTTGTTGAAGCAACTTGCATTCGCTGCCTCAATTACGATGGTAAAAGTTATTTTAGGGACAAGTCCATACTTCTTGAGAAAACAGCCCGAAAGGTGTTAAAACCCCTATGGCACCATATGTAGTGGCTGGAAAGCACGATAACTCTCGAACTGATGAAGCGATTTGGTCCAAAATCTGGCCTTCGTCATATTTTGTCTAAACTTCAGTTTCAGTTCGAAGATGGGCAATACCGGTCCACAGCTTTCGATACTTCCCCCACTGAAATGGTATGCACTATGTCTCTTGAACGGGTCAACCAATTAGGTCCAAACTTTGGATCTCCTAATATTTTGTCCAAATTTAGTTTAACTTCTAGTTTAGTTTAACTTCTCATTCTCTTTTACTAATTTTTAATGGTAAAGTATTCTCTATGTATGGGTTAGTATGCCAACGCCTTCAATGAGGTTTTCCATATTTCTTATGGTGTCACCTGGGAAGTTATATTTAAAGTCCGTTTAAGGTATTCTAAATACGTTCAGTACAGTGTCTGCATATTTTTAATCACCTAAGTAACGCACTCTTGCATTATAAATAAAGAAACCATACTCCTTAAAAATTCAGTTACTCATATGATTTACCCAAACAAACTATCTGCTTATGAAACATCTGTTTATAATTCCTGTGGAAGTCAAATTTAATTTCATCCAGTGAGTGGGGGACACAACCAAGAATACATTTTACGTTTAATTCTGTTTCCCCACACAATTTTTGGATAATTCATAAGAGCAGTGCTACATCATAAGTAGCAGAAAATGTATTAGGGTGGTATGTAACAAAAATATATAAAAAATGCTCCTTTAAGGAGTTAGGGCGACTTATTGAGGTCGAAAAATGCAATTTTTTCATGAGTTTTTTTACAAGAAATCTACCAATTTTTTTAGAAGATTTGTTTTTTATCTGATATATCACACCTTGAGCTACTTTTTTTTTAAAAAAATATTGCACAGTATTCTGACAAATGGCCGCCTACGAAACACCGTTCTTAATAAAGCAGCTTTTGTGAGATTATTAAGAACCATATAATCTTGTACTTAAGCGAAATGGAATTAAAAAATGTCCAGTTTTTAAAAAAATTGTGAACTGTCAAATTCAAAATTTGGTTTTAACTAAAAAATGGATAGTTTTTAGCAATAAATTCGTCAAAAATTTTTCAAAAAAAAGTCTCTCGCTTAATTACAAACTTTTTATATGTGTATGATTCCACAAAAACATACGAAGATCGGATATTCATAACCCCTTAAAGCAACGTTCCGTATTAGTTCATAAAAAATTCAAAAAAAAATTAATTTAAAAAAAAAAAGTTTTTTTTGCATACGCATCACCCTTTTAAAAGTTTCTTGAATAATTTTTGCAAACATCATGCAATATGTGTGAGTATACCAAACAACAGGCAGTAGTGGTCGGAGCTACTTGCAACAACAATAACGAATGCAGTCAAAACAGAAA